>NC_134643.1:43588644-43891674 GCF_030463565.1 Pelecanus crispus | reverse complement strand
CCGCAAGTGCACATTGTTGGCTCATGTCCAGCTTTTCATCCACCAGTACCCCCAAGTCTTTCTGGTTCCTGCAGCTGTAACTACTCTTCGTCTTCCTGCACCTCTTGTGCTCTTGTTTCATCTTTGTTTCAGCACCCTTTCTGTTTTGTTTTAAGTAAGCTGATGGTTTAATTATACTGTGTGCACAATAATTTGGCTAAGTCATTTTGTGTGCGTACACATGCTGATATCTCAGATGTTCACTCTATTTTGCAACTCCCACTGCTGTTTCACAATAAGACAAACACAGCCTCACAGTAATTAGAAGCTTCATGGGGGGGGGGGGGAGGGGGGAAGCTTACTTCATCATATTTTTATTACTTCTTGAGATATAAGGTGACTTGATCTAGTATGTTTCTGAAAAGCAGGATTTTCATGCTGACTAAAACAGAATATAAGCAAATTAACCCAATAGTAGTGCTCTAATCCAGTACAGCTCTTTACTTGTCACTTGTTGCTCCTGGGAAGCAAGACCAACAAGACTACTTGTGCCTTTGTCCGGGAACAGAAACAACCCGAGTCAGCTCTTCAAATTCTGGCCAATATTGCAAGCGGACTGAGCTGCTTGAGCAAAGCACTTGTCACAGCAGATACTTTTTCATACTTTAGCGGCCATCTAAGCATGAAAGCAGAGAGAAGCCTCTGCACTCCATAACCTGCTGCGAGGTTTGCCCACCATTTCTTCTTAAAGCACACAGCAAACGCAGCACCGACCCATGCACTGCCTGTCGCTTGCAGCAAAAGGAGTGCTGTGGAAGACTAACATGGTCTGACTGCTTTTGGTGAACAAGACATCTCACCCAGAATCCAACTCTTTGGGACCCTTTTCACAGCCAGCTCTCTCCAAGACCCCAGCCCAGTATAGAGCATATGCCCGTTACATATTTAAAGCATGTGAACAGTTTCTCTTCATCTGTCCTGCCAGCCTGGTATCTGTTTCAACATAGTTCAGGTTATCTGAAGAAAGAACATACTGTAGAGACCCCCCGCCCCCAGTCTATGTTAATGCATTAAATCTTCATTAAAGAAAACAGAAGGCCAGCATATCTGTCATCCCTAGCACATGTTATTTACATCCTAGTTTAAACACAGGACACTGCTTTTTACATGCAAGCACGCATGCATGCCTACAGGCTTGTTCATGCATCTGGGCTCCAACTGCCAGGGGTTTGATGGATGCATGGGTAGGAATCAGAGCAATAGTTATGACCCTCTTAGCCTTCTCCACTAGCACCATCCTGACTCCTACAGCAAGCCCAAGAGCAAAGACACCAAGAATGCATTCTTGGATGGGCCTGCTGGGGTCACTTGGAGCTTGGCCATATCACAGACATTTATTGCAACTCTATCTGCCCTTTTACCCATGTAAATCCTCTTGGTATTTTCTCTTCCAGCTAACCCTAGCCTTTGTGCTACGATATAGCATAACAAAAGCAGGAAGCCAGGCAGACAGAAAAATGTTTTTCCCCCATTCTCCCTCAGTTTTACCAAGGCCCAAAATGTAACCCCAGAATTTGCCATATATCCATTTACACTCCCAGTTTTCAAACACTATTCATAATGACATACTGTCCAAGAGTCCAACTCTTCTATGACTCTGTAAGTCACAGGTTTTAAAAAAAATAATAAATTTTATTCATTCTACCATGTGTAAAGCAAGGAAACCAAAAGCTAAGTGACCTATATTTTGAACATTGTTAATTCTGCTTTGGGTGTATGCAGTAACATCGTCAAAAGAAACAGAATGATTTATGGCCTAATATGTAGCTGTCTGCATTATGAAACAGTAAAACAGAAAGGAGCACATAAAAATCCAGGCAGGTAGCGAAAGTATCTTTGATGTCATATATTATTTATCTCTTCAAGTACCTAAAACAAAACAGTAGATTTTGCTCTGCATTCTGTGCATCTTATACCTAGAATAATAATACACAATCATGTAAAAAGACCCTTGTCTAACAATCCAAAATCCTTTCTATGAAAAGGCAAAAGTCCATCCAGCCCACAGCTGTTCCTTTCTGGACAGCCAGGGAAAAATGAAAGAAAAGATGAGTTCTGCAGTGTATCCAAAGACTGAATAATCTAACTCTGGCAGATGATTGAGTTCCCAGGGAATTTTCTACATAAAGGAAGTCAAGTACAAGCTGACAGGGAACGAGGGCTCTGGGAGATTTTATTACGAAGCTACAGCCTGGAGCAGTAGTTGCGAGATGCCCCTCCACCGATTTCTGTTCCGTGCAGTTGCAGCAATCCAGCAGTTAGCATAAACTTCAGCCTGACTAGAATGTGTTGGGTGTTAGGACATTTTTCTTGTTATGAGCTTGTTCCCACTGCTGTAGATTATAATTTCCTTGCATCATTCAACCAGAAAGGAATATAATGTTGGAATCTTTTGATGCTTTAGGTTCTAATGGAAATGGCTTCTTCTGATCTAAGGCCACATACAGAGTTGAAAAAAAATGCTAGGAAAATATTTGTTTGCACCAAAATCTGTCCCTTGGTGCACATAAGGCAAACTAAACAGGAACATCATAGATTTTCTCAGGGAGTGTCAGAAAGCAATGTTGTAAATAATTTAAATTGCATATAACTAGTTATGAGATGCTACTGTATTGCAAGGAGATGCAGGAAAGATGTAGAAATAAAAAAACTGGAAGAATTAGAACAGCGAATTCTTATGATGTTTGAGTAACAAAGAGCGAGGATAGAAAATACACACTAGAATCTTGCCTGTGGACACACCTCTATTACTTCAGCTAAATTATAACTTAAATTGGCTTATCTAATGTAACAGCTATATATAGACACCCACATTATGTTATCATTTATTTAGATAACCAGCTTGAGAAAAATCAACATAAAAAAACTTAGGGCTACCTACATGTTGGCCTGCACTGGTATAATAAAACAATTTCTAAAAATGTCATTGAATTCTGTGTATGGATAAGACTTGAAATATCTCACTGCTTGATCACAATAGCAAAAATACTTACAGGGAATTCACCAGTATCAGTTCCATCATTCTGGAAACCAAGGTTAGAGAAAAATGCATTTTTTCTCATAGGCCTGTGAGTGAAATGACTATAAGCATGTCCTTGTTTATAGCTGTTTGATAGCTCTTGCTCCTTGAGACACCTAGGAATCTCAGCACCGCTCAGGTTTATGCAGGCAGGGCCACACATCCCCAAAAACTGGCATCAGAAGAACATCAGTGCTTGAGAAATGCAGCAAGAGCCAGGAAATGACCAAGAGAAGGGTGCCTGTGCTGATTAGTTTCATCGTGTGCATGTGACAAGATGCAGTCTTCATGCAGTACGATTACTTTTTCGGATCGGGACTCCTGCCTGACACAGCGAAGAGGACGTACCTGCCCTGGGGATAAGCAAACAGTAAGCAACGGGTAAGGAAACAACAGAGGCCTTCAGAGATCAAAACAGGGATATCTTCAAAGGTAACATATGCTAGTAATAACATTCAGGCACTGGAGATGTTAATTCAGTTTCTAAATCATGTTCAAAAGGTCACCATCATTAAAAATTTCTAAAGCTTTTTTAGTTAGGAAAAAACCACACCCACCAGTGGAGATGAGAATTCTCACCTGAGCCTACCCTTACCAAATCAGCAAGTTAGAGTCAATGTCTCTCACAACCATTCTGCTTAGCCTTGCTCCATCTATAGATGTCTTGCCCTCACCCTCAAGCTCTTTTCCTCCCAAACCCTAAGGCTTTCTGTTCACCCTATTTTTTTTCCTATAGCCTTTTCTCTCTCAGAGTGCATCATCCCATATTACTCCCTCTCTGCAACTGAGACAATTTTAGGTGCTTCCTTCACCTGCTGTCTTGCACCCCCCCCCAAGTAAAAATTTCCTTGAAAAAAACTCAACATGTAGCACAGCCAATCTGCATTTAATGTCATTTATTCCAGACATGATTGTAGAAACCCAATCCAAAGCCCAAAATACTTAACAAGCAGCATGAAAATAGCTTCCTATTGCCAGCAACAGAGCAAGAAGCTGTGAATTCTTTTTTTCTGACAGCATGTTGTTTATAGTAAGCAGGCAAGCACAGGGGTGACTGCAAGTGACACCAGGCCAAACAGAATGATGGTGAAATCTGTCAGGATATGAGCTCGCCATCACTCCCTCTCACTGAAAAACAGGGAATGAGGATTTTCTGCCTGATACTCCAGGCTTTCAAATAGCTTGCTCTCTACCTTGATAAGAGTACAAAATAAAGCAGGCATTTCTTCCTGCAGTGGAGTGATCAGCAAAATGCTGAGGCATGGGTTTTCCTGAGGGTTAAGTTCAGTGTCTTGTGCTTTTTGGCAAAACTCTTGCAGTTTGGGATGAGTTTCCCTGCCACCTCCTAATGAGTTATAATGCCCAAGATGCTGAAAGAAATAGCAGGCAGATGGAGCTAGTGATTTACGCATCATCGGGAACAGAGGATAAGTGTGAGCGTTTATAGGAGCCATCTGCAGCTTTATACACTGATCCTACATTCATTATATTTGGGCTTGACACCAGCAAGAGGATCCTTCGGTACATAAGCAGCAGTGAACTATAGTGAAACTGTAGTAAGATCAGTTGTAACGAAGATTTTGAGCTCCCTGGGAAGAGTAGCTTCTCTCAGTCTTTTGCTGAAGAAGGAAGCTCCTGCTGAAGATAGCCCAATGTAACAGACATACTAGTCTTTCCAGGGTAAAGTTTTCCTATGTTTGAGAAACAAAGTCATAAATCTTGGCATGCTTATCCTGTGTAACTCGGGTTGAATCCTTTGACTTTCTACTTCAATATTTCCATCTATGAAAAAAGAGGATACTTTATTTACCTTATATAGATATTGTGAGGACATTTTTGTATTTCTATATTGCTTTTAACATGCGAACACACTCTACAGTGGAATATAGTGCATATTACTTTGAAAGGCCACCAGCCCACATTTTAGGACTTATGAAGCATGTGTTTCAAAACTGTTTTTCTTATGCACAGTAGAGATGGGTCCAAATTATAGTAATTCAGACAAGGCTCACACTATACCAAAACACTGTGTTATTTAGACTTGGAGTTCAAGGTCAGGTCTGCCTCCTATGAACAGACACTGTTCATGCATTAGAAAATACTCCATGAAAAGTGAAATTAGAAAAAGATATAAACATTAGTTTTAATATAACAGTGTGCTGATGTATTAGAACTGGAAAATAATAATCAAATGAGGTCTTCCGAGTGCTCACAAGTGTTTTAAGGTTCTTTCTCTCTATCCACACAGCAAAATTTGTAATGACATTCTTCCCAAAAAGTAGTATCCTAATAACTACCTTTTTACATGGGAAAAGTAGAAAGGGTAAAAAGAGTATAGAGAAATCCCATGGCATCCAGATAAGGGTAAAATCCTGGTCCCATTGAATTTAATCAGAATTTTGACAGTGGTCCTATTTTAGCACTTTGGGATGGAAAGTTTTGACAACGTCCTTTTGTTATCCCTCAGCCCCTGGCCCATGGATCTGGGTAAGCAATATTATGTTCCGGACTTAAAATAGAAAGAGGACTATTGCAGTGCATCCCTACAGCTCTCGAAAACTATAGGCTGGAAAGTGCTGAAACAAATGTGGTAATTTATCAGGGAGACATTTTGCCCTGTAATTCAATACACAAAGGGAGGGCCCAGGGCTAAAGCACCTCTTCACTGATGTATACAAATCTTCAGTGACGTCTTGAAAAATCCTGAGCAAGCTGGGATAGTCTTGACATTGAGGAAATGAGGAAATGTAGACATTGTTTCATTAAGATGCTAACTTAGCAAGAAAAAAAAAAAAATATCCATTTAGTACTAATGGCAAACTGATTTCTGAGATTGTCCTTCACCTGACATCTCTGAAAGTAAAGCAAGAGGGAAAAACTTTGTGCCTCTGGGGTTTTAGATTAAGATCGCTTAAGAAGGCAAGGCATTTTTGCAACCAGTCATCACCCTCACAGAGTGGTATCACAACTAATGTTTTCTGTAGTACACAATTTGCAGAGACAGAAGAAAGCAGGTCACATCACAAGAACTTTCTCTCTTTTTCAACAAAAAAACTTAGACTTCTGGGAACAAAAATAAACTTAGCTACCACTTGATTACATTACTTTTTACAAGTGGGTGCCCTAACAGGGGCAGAGTACCTGGAAGTATTTTGCCTTGATTTTGGTTTGCACCACATGGAGCCATATGTTGCAGAAAGGTTTAGTAAGAGGCAGTCTCTACCCCATCATCAACAGGCTGATGGCTGCTTTTAGCAGACACAAGAGTTGTACCTGATGGAAGACAGAGGAGGGTATTTAGAGGCGGAAATATGGAATTACACCTGGATTTGGTCTGGATGTAATTAGTAGCATTTCAGATTTTTTCAGTTTAAAATTTTTTAAAAGCAACATTTTCTTTTTAAATTTTTTTGCATGTATGTGACTAGTGGTATCAATAATTCTACCAGCAGCCTGCCTAGCCATTTTTGCAGTACCATACAAACCCATGGATTTACCAGAAGGAAAAGGTATTTAAGACCTCTGTCACAGTTGGGGATGTCATGGAAGATGCAGCCCCAGGGAGGCCTAACGGGGAGGAGAAGGGAAGAGCAGCAGAGCACAGCCGTCACACACCAACAACCACCACCTCCCCGTGGGACGACTGAGTGTGACCCACAGTGAAACAGGGGACTAGGACAGGGGCAGGAGAGATATTTGGCTAAAGTGGAGCCCGGGGAAGGAAAGGTGTTTCTTAAAGTGTTGAATTATGTTCCCTCTTTTTTTTTTTTTCTACCCAATATCCAAATAAGTGATCAGAAGCTGGTGCTAACTGGCAGTAAATTAAATAAAAATTCCCTGAGTTGGGAGTGTTCTGCTTGTAACAGGATGGAGAGAAAAACCCACAAACCCAGCCATCTCCCCTCCTTGCAATTCCTGGAAGTTCAAAACTGTCATGTCCTGTGTTCCCCCACGCCCCCCTTTTTTTTTATAATTAATCCAACAAATGGGCTGGTTTTGCTGACACTCACAGGCTGGGTACCTGTCTGCAGTTATTCTCTCCCCTTCCCACTTGTGCAGCCCTGCCCTTCATTGTCCTGCTGTCAGGCAGGCTCTCTCCTTTCCTCTCATTTGCTTTCAGGTCTCACCTCCACATTTTTTCTCCTGTGCCTATTCGTATGCCTCCCTCTGCTGTTGATTTTATTCTATATTTCACAGCTGTATCATTTGTATGAAGTACTGCATGAAGAGCAGGACAAAACACATTCTCCTAACAGGCAGGGCTCTTCAGAGGAGCACAGGGAGTGCTGCAGAAGGGGCTGGTGGTTTTTGTCCTACTCATAGTTACGCTGCACTGATCACTCCACTGACTTAATAGAATCCTGCCCATGAAGGCAGGATCATGTTCAGAATCACTACAATTTATTAGAAGTAATCTTCTAAGTTCTGATTCGGCCATTTTTAGTGATGAGAAGCATTACTTAATAGAGCTATTTGCTAAGTTAAAACTTACATTTAAAAAAGAAAATATCAGGGAAATCCTGTTTTTCAGCTTTCTGGATGCACTAGGCTTGAATCTGCACCTACCCCCACTGGTGCAACTCAATTGGAAGAGGTGGGTTCATTTCTGTGGTATAGAAGTATTGTGGAGCAGAATTGGGTCAGAAATACACACTGGAGAATAATGTAAAAAAGTGTCCAACTGCAGAGTTTGGGTTGTTTTTTTTTTTTTTTTTTAAATATATGTTTTCATGGCTTTTGAAGGGAATTGTAATGGTGCAAATCCTTTCCTTTAACAAATAAACACTGTGCATAGGCATGTGAACATGAAGTTGCCTTTACACAAGCAAGAAATTATTAATGAATGTTTTTTAACATTCCTATTGAATACAGCCAAGCTTGTTCAAAACCAGGAATACTGTGCCGACTTGCTATGTGGGATTTTGTAGCTCCACCTGCCAGGCAGATATTCCCAGTCTTCCTCTGTATTTTTTCCATTCCTCCCTCTCTTGGAAAATTTTTGTTAATAGAAATTGGCTTCAGTTGTGTTAGCAAAAGACTTTAATTCAACAAAATATTTAAGTGGATTCCAGCCTTCTTCCATCATAGTTACATAGGGCTAAATTAAGGTTGGTGGATTCCTCCTATGTGTCTTTCTGTTCTCCATTGGACTTTGTTGTAGATAAATTATTCAGCACTCTGAACTGTTATAAAGACTTAATAATTTGCATTTATTTACATCAGGGATATGTAATTCTGTCTGCTTTTATATTAAGCATTTACTAGACCATTGTACCACATGACACAAAACTAAGTTGAGAAAAAAATTCCAAAAAATTCTTTAATTCCAACTAGAGTAAAAATGTCCAGTGAACTAGATGCTTAACATCATTTTTAGTTCCCCTAAAATTTTAAGCCAGTCCTATCCATTGCCAGACAAAGGATGCTTCACTTAAACATGACCAAAACATAACTGCTATAAATGTCACTAGCGACTAGAGAGTATTATATGCACAGAATTTGGAATGGAGCACTACTATGCAATGATTTCTTCTTTAAATCATTTGAAAACATTTCCTAACCAACTGAACATTGACTACTGGTCACTTGAAAAGTAATTGCTGGATGCAATTCTGAAAGCAATTGGTCCTATTAGTCACTGACAACCTCTCTTTGAGCAGAATAACACCTTTAATATCAAACACATTCAAAAGCAGTAGAAAAAAAATGACTAGATTCTAGCTTTCCTGTTTTCTCAAAAGAAAAATTACCCATATAGGCAAGCCAGATACCAAATGGTACGGAGACTGATACTGCTGATCAACACAGTATAAATATTACCCATTAGTCCTACTACTGTAATTAGCAATATAGCAACTCAGCTAAGAAAAGTCAGTTTGGAACCATCACTGAGGGATTAAACACTACCATCTTCCTGAATGCCTGATTTCCAGATACCACCTTGACCCGCATGGGTACTGAAATTCTGTTCATAAAGTAGGAGTTGTGTCAGGAGGAAGCAGCATTTTTTGTCCTGTCAATAAGCTTCATGGACCACCTTGGTAGCAAGAGCATTTACCATTCACTAGATTTTTGTATACTATTGGAAACTTTCAAAAGGTTTTAATCTGCTAGTTAGATGATTTAACTATGAATCCCACTGCATTACACTTCTTGGAAAGACTTTCTATTCAAGCTAAACAATAAGTTAAATTTATGGCCTACTGCTGGGCTCTTATTTGTTCAAAAGTCTGGTTTTTTCACAGCAACTCCTGCCCAGTGTGCTACTTGTGCAAAACTAACTTCTTTTCACTTTGTGTTGCTGCTTTCCATAGTTTAAAATTAATGATAGAGGAAAATGAAAGCCAGCATAACTATCACTACCAGAGAATTTTCACATTCATTTCAATAGAGAACACGGAATTAAGGATACTATCATGTTTCCTTTAACCCTTTTCTAAAACCCCTAGGAGCAACTGACAACTTTCCTGTTTCTCAAACCAGAGAATTAAGGGTAGATTACATCCCTACCTTACAGATGTTGTATGTAGACTTACCAAGGTATTACTAAATTTAAGACATATCACATTGACTTCTTCCTATTCAGAAAGTTCCTCAGGTAGAGGAAATTAGGGTAATTTGACATGATTTGTTCTGATTTTTTTTATGCCAGCTGTTGCTCATCACCTTGTTATCTTCTAGTGCTTACACATAGATAATTTATCCTTGTCTATTTCTAGGAAGGGAAAGTGGGCTAAGCGTAATTCCCTTGGTTGTCTTCTTCTCCCCTTCCATCCTTTCAAAGATAGCCACTGTGTTTTCCATTTTGCAGGGCTCTAAAATTTCCCTTGTCCTTGGTGATGTATGTTCTCTTCTGCAAATAAATAAAGGGCTTGGGACTCCTGGGCTGTGACTCATGGGCAAGCTTCATGACAACTGTACTCACACAGATAAAACCTAAAAGGAAAAGACAGTTCAGATATTTCATGAGACAGAAATGCAGAACCATCTAGGCAACTTCCAACTAGATCTGTAGACAGCAAGGTTACAGCAGAGAGGAATGACAAGAAGTTTCCTGTAGCTGTGGCAATGATGAGTATACACATTGTAATTCATTTGTGGCGTTTATAGCTAGCAAACATATGCCAAAACGAAGGGCATAGCTCTCAACTTGTCAAGATCAGCCTGTCAAGGTCCAGGTGTGAGACACTGGCCTTGAACATATTAATAAGGTAACAAAAACATCGTGAAGAATGAAAAATAGCATTGCATAACATGGAAAAGACCTAAAAACACATGGGATGAGTGCTTTTACATAGTTTTCTGTGCATCAGGCTTTCTTATGACAGAAATAAAGTGTCAGATAACACAGGAGCTAAAATAGAGAAAATTGCCTGAGTTGCCTTTCCCTGATTAGAAAATGTTTCATGAGTTTCTGACAGGCTGGAGACCACATAATCACAACACACATTTGCAGAGGTGGATGGAGTCTTGATTCAATTGCCCTACTGCTAAATAAAAATCTTAACAAGACTCTGAGAGATGCCTGTGCTTTGTGCTGAATTAATGAATGCCTGTCTGTGAGAGGAAAATCAAATGTGACAGTAGACTTTTTTTGACAAAATCCCCCAAGTGCTGACTTGATAACCACCCTGAACAGTGAATATATATGTTTTGTTTTCAGTAATGGTGTGCTAGAGACCAAGTGCTTATAAGCTAAGTGAACTTAGCTATCTACCAAGAAAATGAGGGAACTGAGACATGGTCAACCCCGCTTAAGGTTAAGATGAGGCCTGGAAACAGAATATGCTTTGAGGATTATACATTAAGGACATTCAATAAAAAGACATAAAAACTACATACATTAAGGGTATGAATCGAGCTAGCAATCAAGGGTCAGGAGGGAGGCTTACGGCAAGACACAAGCTTTAATTTGCAATCTGCTAGGGATCAATTGCAGTTGCTGCTTCAACTGAAGCATTGATCTCAACAGCTAATCACCAGGGGGACCATATTCGTAGCTGTCATGGTCTAGCTGAATGGGCTTGCTTAGCCAGCAACTGATAATAGGTCTGAGAAAAGGGAGGGCCTGGGCTCACTGTGAGTTAAAAGCACTTGCTTTTGTCCAAATTTAGGCCATAAAATGGTATTGCATCCGATAGAGTAGACAGCTATTGAAAAGATAACGGGGAAAGAATGATCTCAGGGAACAAAAAGAACCACCACAAAAAGAGACTGAGAAGAGAGCCTTGATAAAAAGCCTATTATGGAGGGACCAGCAGATATTGCCCACTGACTTGACAAGGGACCAGAAAGAAGCCTCGCAGCTATGGAGGTCCATTCCTCCCCCCAGAAGTAGGTTATCTCCTTTTGGAAGAAAGCTGTATGACTTTGAGTATGTTTTCTTCCATTCTGTACAAGAGTCCACACTGAGAAGGAAAATACAAAGAACATGTCAGCAAGGAGTTCTGGAAAAGAAAGTTCAACCTGGAGCACCTTGATCTTAATGTGCGCATGTCTTCCTTCCTTCCTGCAAAATTCACATGTGGTGGAGGAATTGTGGCAATGGGTTAGCCCCAGCCAGCAGCTCAGCACCACACAGCCGCTCACTCACTCCCCCGCAGTGGAATGGGGAGAGAACCAAAAGGGTAAAAGTGAGAAAACTCGTGTGTTGAGATAAAGACAGTTTAATAGGTAAAACAAAAGCTGTGCATGCCAGTAAAGCAAAACAAGGAAATAATTCACTACTTCCCATCGGCAGGCAAGTGTTCAGCCATCTCCAGGAAAGCAGGGCTCCATCACACGTAATGGTTACTTGGGAAGACAAACACCATAACTCCTTATGTCCCCCCTTCCTCCTTTTTCCCCCAGCTTTTATTGCTGAGTGTGATGTCATATGGTATGGAATATCCCTTTGGTCAGTCGGGGTCAGCTGTCCCAGCTGTGTCCCCTCCCAACTTCTTGTGCACCCCCAGCCTACTCACTGGTGGGGCAGCGTGAGAAGCAGAAAAGGCCTTGACCCTGTGTAAGCACTGCTCAGCAACAGCTACAATATCGTTGTGTTATCAACGCTGTTTTGTCACAAATCCAAAACATAGACCCATACTAGCTACTATGAAGAAAATTAACTCTCTCCCAGCCAAAACCAGTACACAATGGTACTCCAGCAATCCCACAGATCTCTGTAAAAGCTGTTGCCTTACACTCTTGACAAGACATGCAAGTATGGAGTAAGTGCTAGACCACTTACACTCCTCCCACTCTAACAACCCACCACTTGGAGTCAGGGGGCGGCAGATAAGTGGGGTGCTTAATGGTGGGCTTTGAAAGGACAAATGTTAGGATCAGATGGGAGTCCCTGATCACAGTGTCCACCTGAAAACAGAGCACATGGATGACAGCAGTCAGTCAGGTGGGATAGTCTGTGCAGAAGACTACCACCGTGTAGTCTTCCAGGTGTGGTCCTGGCCACGAGTTTTTTTGCCATGGCTCATCACCTTTACAATGTAATGGTGCTTCTGCAGTAAATGTTCTGTGAAGAATTCCAGTTGTGATGGCCTGATGACTGTGATGATCCTGGTCCTGGACTAGGAGAAGGCTGGCACCACAAATTCTTGACAAAAATATACCCTTGGAAGCAGGGGAGTTGACTTTGAGCAGACACTAGAGAAGCATATGCAGCACCTGCAAGAATCCCATCCTGTCAGCATTGGCTAACAGGTTGAGAAGAATTAGATGGATCTCAACCCTACAGTGGTCCAGTTCAGAAACCCACTTAGGATTTCTGTGAAAACATTACAAAGACTAGAAGTTTCTCCCTCTGCAGTGAGTCATAATTTAAGAACTTTATTTCATCAGTGAGGATCTTTTTTGATTTTTCACTGAAAAAGTCTTTCAGATTACTTTTTCAGATGGGGGGGGTGATATTAATCATTTAACTATTTTTAGACAGAGGAAGAATTATCTACGCTTCTACCTAGGAACAAGTGCCAATGATATGTGAAGGTGCAGAACCAGACCTATACTCTTCAACTGCAAAATTCAGATCTGGATTCATTAACGACTGTGTACTCTTGGCCTAACAGGTTCTGGTCAATACTGCTGTCAACCAGATATAACTGCATGCTAAGAAGTGCACTGGGGCCTTTCACCTTCTCCCTCTTTGTTCCTCTCCTCCCCTTCAAGACCCTGGCCAATCTGAACTTCTCAAAACAAAAAGAAATGTTTCAAACCTGGGGAAGAGCTAGTCTGATGGTGCCACTCAAGCCTGATGCATCTGGTATTGGCAGAGAGCCTTATAATGGAGAGTGATGAAATTTATTATTGGCAAGGGTTATTTCAAACCCAGGAGAGAGCTGACATTCTATATGATGTGTGAATGTTTTACATCCTTTATGTACCTTTACCCTTTAGTGCAAGAGTGGATGCATTTTTGTCTTCTGTTTCCTCACAATACCAAATACTAATACAAAGAGTTCTGGGAAAACTGACTGCAAAGGTATGCAAGCTGAGTGGCAGGTGAAACGGGTGCATTAGGTCTCCTTGCTGCCAAGAAATCCCTCTCAGGAGGATTACTGGATTAAAATCCTACTGATACAGCTAAATATAATCTTATCAAGCTCAGTTCATTCTACATGAGAAATGTGAGGTTCTCTACATGAAGGTTTGAGGCTAAAAGGAGACAGATGGGGAGAAGGAGCTTTTCTAAGGCAGAGGAGCTGATACAGCAGATACTTAAAAAGGACTTGTCAGACAAGAGCATACTGAAAACTGCAAAAATGACAAGACAGATGAGGGCTAAGAATACTTGAACACTGGGGATGCAAAAGAATAAAAATATGCTGGTGCTTGAAAAATGCCTGAGTTGAATTAAAACTCTTATAACATCATGTCCCAAATAACTAAATATAATGCAGAAGAGCAGGACTGACATATTTCATAGAGACAAGCTTAGATCTAAAGGAAGGAGGAACATACGTAATGGCATTCTGGAGTGCCAGTGCCTGTGACAGAATGAGTAGTTCTAGCATCTTATAAAATAAAAATGTGATCTAACAGTGGAAAAATAAGTTTGTTTGGTTTTTTTATGTTAGTCCCGTGAATGAATGGAGTAAATGATGGATTACTCTGGACAAGAGTAATTCATAAGGATAGCAGTTGTAACTGTGAGCAAACTGAAGACAATGAGAATTACTGTAATGTAAATTAGAAATACTTCAGATACCTGCAACGCAGCTTTTTGGATCAGAGTTGAAATGTTGTCATCTCGTTTTTAATTTTAATCAGTACAACCACGCTGACTCCAAATCATAAACTCAAACCATTCTTAGTAATGTCAGCAGTTTTAAAGCTTCAAAACATTTATTCTAAAACAACCACAGGTTACCAAACTTGATGATAAAGAGGGTACTACTAAACGTTGTCTTCTGTCATGAACAATGTACTTACAACCAAATAATAACCCTTTTAAATTTTAATTAAAATTTTAATTTTACTAATGCAGATAGTGTCTCTAAACCAGAACAGAGCAACGCAGTGAGACAAGAAGTGTTCAGTGGCTGCAGAGCTGACAGATCCATAAGCAGTGCTAAGGCTCTCCCGCAGAGGGCAACGCAGGACCTTGGAAACTGGTTTTCCTTCCATCAGAAGAGGCTAAAACCATCTTAGGCAAACATTTAGCTAAAAAGTCTTTTGCTGCTCTGTCCAGCCCCAGCTGCTTTTCAATTATAACCAAGTTTTGCTGATTATAACTAAAGAGCCCAATTTTTACTTTTATTATAAATATTGTTTTCAAGCTGACAACAAAAGCCTCAATTCCCTTTGAGATGTGGGAAGCTGAAACTTCCAGGAAAACCAAGGAAAGGGCAGCTTCCCAGAAAACATAAACCCATTGATATCTTTCATAGTAATGTTTTTAATACAATATCTCTAGTTTGTTTCTGGTTTGGTTTTTTTTTTCTTTCTTTCTAATTTTCAGAGCTGTGTGTGCCTACAGATATAGCAGGAAGCTATACTATACACTTCAGAGAAACCGGAAAAAAAAAAAAAAGAGGGGTACAGAAGGCTTCCTTGCCAGGACTGCACAATTCTCACTTTACTTCAGACTCTGCTGTTGCTTTTAGTCTTTCTCTGTTTTCCTTTACCAGTAAAGCCCCATGTGGTATGTGTTACCACTAGATAATAAGATAACACCTAGCAAGGTTACAATGAATAATCCTCTAGTGACTCTGCAAGTATGTTATCTGAGAATAATGCCAATTTTCTTATCTTCTTTTCTGAACAGAGCTTGTCTGCATTCTTATAGCACCTACAGGCCCTAATCATAGCCTGCAAAGATAGGCACAACCACAAAACAGAACGCTCTGCCTTTTTGTTGTTCACCTTCAACTCTGAAGTACTTTATCTTGTTTATTGAACATGCAGTAGAGAACACACGAAGCGGGGAAGGAACCGTGAGATGGCGGTGCTGTCATGAGCTCCCACGCTCCACGTGGAAGATGTTCTTGCCTGCCGCTGAGCCTCACACCTAGCATTCAGCTCTTCTGCTCACCATTTCACCCTTCCTTTTGCAAGAGTTGAGTCAGGAAGGAGCGGCTGTAGGTCACTGAGGTGAAAGGCTTGCCTCAATGTATTATTGCAAATTTTACCCTGTAAGGAAGAAAGGGGCTAGATGAACTCTTTGTGGGTCCTGAGTGCACTAATTATTGCCGATAGTATTCTTTTATATTCTGAACATAATCCTCTGTTCTCAATAGATCTTCTATGACCATGAGATTGATCTTCATGAACAAGATATCTTTTTTGATAAATATCCTATAGGAAAAAGCTATGTTCAGGATATAGATATTGAAACCATATTCTGTTAAAAGAAAATGATCAGTTCAGTCTTACAGTAGTCATGTTTAACAGTCCATGCATAGATGAAAATCACAACACAGCATTGGTTTTTAGCTATTTATTCAGATCTACTCTCCAACTTTATTCTCCAATTCTGCCGAGGAAGGAATGGTATTGGAGTATGTATACTGAAGACTAATACACTTATAGCACATGGATTTTAGCAGATTATAGCACTCGCACCCATGGGCCCAGGAGCTCTATTTAAGCTCAGTCCTGGGTCTCCAATCCTCATCTGAACTGTGTTAGAAGAGTACTGCGTTCCAGTTCAGTTGTGCCTGTGCCATAGCAATTCTTGACCTGGGCCTCAACCTGTGGACTGTCTTCCTGGCTTGACTTCAGCCTGGTCTCACTGCTACGGCTCTGCCTTGGTGGTTGCTGGACCTGATCCTAACCGTGACTGAGGGATTTTGCTCCTGGCTTCTCCTCGGGCCCCTCTCTTCATCACGACGTTGCCTTATGATCTGGACTCCTGGCTGAATGTGACCTCTGTCCCCGGGTCTGTCCTGCTTAGGTGCTGTGAGAGTGGGTCCTGGGTGGTGAGGTCCCTGCCCTGCCCCATTAAATTATCCACTTTGGCTCCCAGCTCACTTCTCCTTAGGGAACAATCCTGTTCTTGCTGCTCCCCGACAACCTCAAACATCAGGTGCACCCTTAAGTCACCTGAATCCCTGCTATTTTAAAGGGGGTGGAAATATGCCCTAACTAATAAGCCTATTTCAAAGCTGGAACAGAGCTTCTCCCCTTTCATGCAACAGTCTCCGCCTCCTTTTCCTGACCCCCCACATTCACAAGGGTTGGTAGCTGTAGTCTTCCTACAGGAAAAATAGATCATTCTTTCTCTGCTACCTGTGGGCCTCCTGCTGTTTTACACCCGGTTGCAGGTGCATGCAATGCAGGCAATGTGAATTAAACCTCTACAGTGAGAAAGCCCATGTGTGTAACTCTTGTTGGAGTGAAGTATCTCAATCCAGGGCCCTCCTTTAGGGAGAAGTATTGTTTAATTATAGAAAGCTTTGTACAAAGAAATGTCATACCTAATGATGAAAACGAAATTGTTCTCTGTATTTTTCAACATTTTATACCTCATTGCTGAGAAGAAAAAGCAATCTTCTGCAGTCAGGAATAGACACCTATCCTTCTACAGAAGCATTAAAAAGAAAAAAGTACTGAGGAAAGAATGCTTGGCCTTTTAATTAGATTATTCAAGGAACAGAATGAAAAGATTGTGAGTGGAACATTAGCCCAAGATAATGGACTCCTAGCGACACTGCTACATAATTGAGGTACAGCGGATAATTCTGTGAAAAATAGATTGAGCTAGAAGGCTTATTTTCAGAGTTGGAAACATTAGTCCTTTGACAACTTTCCTGTGTCATTAGTTAGCAGGTCGGTGCTGAAGGTGCCAAACGTTTTCTGAATGTACTGACAGTACTTTCCCTTGAAATAAGTGGAAAGAAGATGCTCAGCGTTTCCAAAAGTTATTTGGCATTTTGCAACTGTTTTCAGCGATGTCAAGTGGCAGGTGATGAAAACGTGAGGTACACGCTGTTTTTATTTTAGAGATGGTAACATATGTAAGCTGCTCGCAGTGGTTTCACGTTACCAGGGACATGTTTAAAACTGCTAGGAGGGGACGCATTTTGAGATGGAAAATAAAAATCCAAAGCCGGGTTCCTGCTAATATGTTAATCGGCAACCACCTCTCTTGCTGATTTATGGGTATGCTTCAGAGCACATTTTATTTCTGTTGTTACTACTTTTTGGCTGCCCAGGTTAGTACTTCAAACCACGCCTGATGATGAATACAATGCTGGCGTGCTGTTTATGACTATACTTTTTCCATCACTCTGCACAGTTCAGAGTTCCTACTTGAAGGAATAGTGCCGCTTGAAGGAAAGGGGTTTTCTTTTATGACAAAGAAGTGCGGCATCAACACCATTGTGGTGGGTTGACCCTGGCTGGATGTCAATTACCCACCAAAGCCGCTCTATCGCTCCCCAACTGCACAGGGGAGAGAATATAGAACAAAAAAGCTTGTGGGTTGAGATAAGGACAGGGAGATCACTCATCAATTGCTGTCAGGGGCAAAACAGACTTGCCTTGGGAAAAATTAGTTTTATTACCACTCAAAACTGAGTAGGAGAGAGGAGTGAGAACATGTGTAGGGTAATGAAAAATAAAAAATAAACCTTAAAACACCTTCCCCCCACCCCTCCTTTCTCCCTGGGCTCAACTTCACTCCCAATTTTCTCTACCTTTTTAGCAAGGCCTGTCGTGAGAGGACAAGGAATAACGGATTTAAACTAAAGAAGAAGAGATTTAGAGTGGATATAAGGAAGAAATTTTTTACAGTGAGGGTGGTGAAGCAGTGGAACAGGTTGCCCAGAGAGGCAGTGGAGGCCCCATCCCTGGCAACATTCAAGGTGAGGTTGGACGGGGCTCTGAGCAACCTGATGGAGTTCAAGCTGTCCCTGCTCACTGCAGGGGGGTTGGGCTGGATGGCCTCTAAAGCTCCCTTCCAACCCAAAACATTCCATGATTCTATGATTCTATGGTTCTACCTCCTGCCCCCAAGCAGCGCAGGGGGACAGGGAATGGGGGTTGCGGTCAGTTCATCAGGCAAACCCCAGCTAAAACCAGGACAACTGTGAACTTCAGCAGCTTCCCCTACAGCGAGGCCTCTCCCTCCGGGCGCTCCCCCCAAAAACATTTTGGCTTTGCCCGCTGGCTGACATCGTGCCTTGCGGAGCGGCCTCCGGACCCTCGCTCCCCGCCTCAGCCGCGTCGCGGATCCAGGGCCCCCTTCAGCGACCGGCAGCCCGCCCACCCCCTCGGAGAGGGGGGGGGGGTGTCAGCCGCCTCCCGGCCCCAAATCCGCCGCCGTTCCCCTCCCCGGGGCCCGCCGCAGGCTCCGGGGCCCGCCGCAGGCCGCCGCGCCCGGGCAGCGCTCACGCCCGCCCGCCGCGGGGTGGCGGTGCCGCCGCCGGCCGCTGCCTGACGGGGCCGGATGAGCGGATCAAGCGGCGACCGGTAGCGGGAGGGAGCGGCCGGTGCCGTGCGGCGGCAGGCGGAGCCCGCGGCGGGAGGGGAGGGGTCCCGGCCGCCGCTGCCACCGCCCCCCCCCGGGCCGCCCCGCCCCGGTGCTTCGCGCCGTGCCTCCCGCCTGGAGCTGGCTGCGGGGAGAGGTGAGAAAGAAGCCGGCGGGGGGCTGCGGCCCAGGGCCTGCCGGGGCGGGGGGACCCCCGCCCCGGCAGGCCCTGGGCCGCAGCCCCCCGCCCGTAGCCGCAGCGGGTGGAGGGTGGCGACGCCTCTCAGGCCCCCGCCGGTGCTGCCGGGTGGGAGGGAACTTCTGGGACACCCCCACCCCCCCCGGGGTCCCCGCCAGCCCCTCGGCCCGGCGCCCACCCGGGGCGGGGGTGGTCGTGGCGGAGCTGCGGGAGCTCCCTTGCTGCCTCAGGCGGGCCGGGCCGTGCGGGTCGAGGCGTGGCGGGGTTCTGAAGGGCTCCGGCTTTATTTAAGGCCGATGGTGAGGGGCACCGGGGCGCCGGGTGCCTCGGCTTAGGGGTGTTTGAGGCGCTTCGCCATCGGCTTTGCTTGTCTTTAATTGCCTTGCTGGGGCCCGTGAGGATCCGCAAGCCGCGGTTTGGTAGCGGTGGCGTTAAGTACCGAATGCGGGTAAAATTTAGCTCCTTTGATTGTCGGTAACCTCCTTCCCCTCGCCCTGGGAAAATAATCTTCTGATTTAGCAATGCCCCAGGGGAATGAAACCTAAATCCCTATTATTGTCGCTAGTCCCTTACTGCTGCCAGCCGCTCTTCTGTATCTTTATTAGCAGGCCTTATAAATGGCTCGCTTCCAAAAGAGCGCATCGGCGGGTTGGCGAAAGGCGTTTCGCTTAACGCACTTGGTGGTAATTCAGATGAGCTTCGGGCATTTGCTTGCAATGATACTCTTCGTAAATTGTGCGCTACAGAAACGCTGTATAGAATTCCTTTTCCGAAAGGAGGAAAGCCGTCGATTCCTGTGTGTCGCTGAAGATGTTTCTAATGTGAGATATTGCTGCCTGTGTGAACGCCTGTCCAGACAAAACAGAGTGCTTGGGACTGAGGACAGGAAACCTTTTAAAACTGCTGATTTTCATCTGGAAGTTTTCTTAACTTCGGTCATTTCAACTTAATCGCAGGAAACGTAAATCTGTTTGATGCATTAAGTGTTAACACAGTTGAGGCCCTGCTGGTGCGTGTTTAACATCGACCTGATGTTCGAAGTTTGGAACAGACAGTAGTTGATAACTGAGTTGTTAGCCCGCAGCAAACGTTAGGGGCGGCAGGAGAAGTGTGTATGGAGTGTTGCTCCCCACTTGTCTTTGTCCGGCCTGTTCTCCAGCTAGTGAGAGGTTAGAGCTGGTATAGTACTGGCCTTAAATGAAGGGGAAAAAAGGAGAAGAACACGGTTTCACTTGTCGGCTGTCAAGTAGCTGTAGAAGGGACTGGTGAAATTCTCTGTGCGCTGTTTCATTTGGGCGTTCCCTGCAAACTTCTGAGGGTGTTTGTTGTTTTAGCCATGTACTAGTTTTTCATCAAAACTCCTGAGCTTTGAGGTGATTTGTGTTGTGAATATATGACTTTCTAAAACTAAGCTGTAGAGCCCTCCTTTCCAGATGCTGATTTAATGCAGTCTGCTTCAAAATTGGAGCTAGTTGAGAAGAGAGAGATGTGTGATTGTGGTCACTTGTGGGCTCTTTGGCTTTTTTTCTGTTGTGGAGTCGTGAAGATGTTGTACGTAAACTGAGTTTGTTGAGACTGATATAGCTTAGACCTAGCAATGAATAGATCTTTTTCCTACTTTAACCATGGGTCAGGGAAAGAGCTCCTTTTAAACATGCTGCTCTGTCAAATTAGTTACAAACTGACTTCAGTAAGGGCCATCCAGCTCATATTTCTGCCACAAGCATGAACTTCTGGGGTACTTCAAACTCTGGTTTTTAAATGCTTGTTAAAGCTTGTTAACTTTTACAACATAAGGAGGAATTTTCTGACATTGCGGGAAAAAATGTTGGACTCGTATGCTTTTTACAGGGAACTGAATCAGGACAGAAAGTCAGACTGCTGTGCTCCTGTTCTTTCATTAGTGCTTACGGTATTATCTCAGGGGTTTACTTCAAAGGGAAATAAAATGCTGCAATTAGTAAAAAGTAATTTGGGGGGAAAAGAAATTTATTGAAGACTGCTCTTTTTTAGATTTTTTTTGTTTTTTTTAAATTCTGTTGAAGTGATCAAGAACTGTCTTGGGTGATGCAGTACTTACCCCTTTTCTTTTGTCTGCTCTTACACTTTCAGATAAATGTTTGTGCAATTACCTAGTACAAGAAACTGTGCAGGTTTTCTATTCTGTGAAGTTGTGTTCCAGCCCCCTCTCCCTCCAGTAAATCTTTGCATGGAACACTCGGCCAGGTTTTAATAGACTGTGTCAAGTCAGTTATTAGGCTTGCATCTCTTCTACTACTGTTTTACCACCTGCACACCCCCCCCCCCCCCCCCTTGCATTTCCCACAACTTCTGTTTCCTTAAGCCTGCAGGGGGGTTTCTAAGGGTTTTTTTTCTCCCTTCTCCCTCCCCATGCTGTGAAATTTCGTCACTTTAGGCTGTCAAGTAATTTATCTGTTAGTCTCTTGGGCCTCTGTTTCTGAACAGAAAATAAACTTGTTGCAGAAATTACATGCCATCATATAGTTAAAACTTCCAATGGGCCAAGCAGTGTGGTTTGTTTTGGGGTTTTTTTTTTATTTGTTTGGGTTTTTTCAATGAATCTACATCAAGCTCTGGGTTACTCAAATTTATGATTAAACACAAAAGAACAACTTCTGGTTTTCAACAAACCAGAGAATTGTGAAGAGAGACAGAAAAAGACCTTCAGTGGAGAAATAGAGACAGCTGTTTTCTGGGAAACAGGATAGTCTTACTACCTAAAAGTTGGGTTTTTCTTCAGTATGTGCAATGTGATAGAAGCAGTACAAGCACAGAAGCTGATGATCCTATTCCCCAGACTGTGATGTGGAAGTCTTGGTCAGGTAAATTGTGGTTCAAAATACAGTATGCTGTTAATGAAGATCTTGCTTCTATGGTAGATGTACTCTTGGGGAGGAGGGGAGCGGTAGCTGCAAGCTTTTTGAGGTGAATATTTTTACAGTCCGTGTTTTTACAGGAAATGAAACAGCACAGTTCTTCACCTAGGCTGTTTTGGTGAATTGGTGAGGAAGTAAAAAAATACTACTTCTAAATCTCAAACAATTCTTTACTGAGTGAACTGTCTTTTTTTTTTTTTTTTCCCCTTCCCCTCCCATTCTGATGTGGTCATAATGATGTTGAATTAATAAAGCTTTTCTATTTTGTTAGCCTTTACAATTAACTTTTATAATAACAGGTAGTTGATGGCAATATAGTTCAGAAATGTATCTCTTTTTAAGATGCAAGAGGTGATGGGCACAGTCTTGGTAGTGTTTTGGGTTTTTTTTAAACAAACAAAACCCACAACAACAACAAAATGTTTTTTCCCAAAGGCTTTGATTCATTTTAGAGGACTCTTTCTGGATTTTGCTTGAGTGATTTCTTTTGCTGTTGTCTCGTTTTGGGTAAAGTTGATAACCTCTCTGTTTAACTTCAGCTTGTCAATAGTTTCCTTCCTTCCCTCTGCCGCTTACAGCTCTTCCAGTAGTAATACAGAGTGGAGAGTCATGCTCAGAGTCTGCAGCTGGAGCAATGTAAAGGGCTTTGTAAGCCTCTCGCTTTCATTGAAAACGTATGAGCAAATATTGAGACTAGTGTGACACTCACAAGTTTTCTCAATGTTGGAAGGTCTAATTGTAACCACAAAGTAGAAAAAATAAGTTATTTACTTTGAAAAGTTAACATTCGCTTTCATGATATTGGGAATTAGTAGAGGAGATATATTGTTACTGCCTTGTGGACTTACTTTGACCCTGGACTTGAAGAATCTGCGTCATTTTGGGGATGTTTTTATAAATTAACTTCTGATCAAGGAGATGGTTTCGCTGCCTAAGAAACTCCATTGGTTTCGACACAGTAGAAGCAGCTCTGTGTAGCTTTATCTTAAAACAAACACTTGGCCAGCTTGTGGGAGCAGCAAGTTGCATGCTTTTCTGGTAATTTGTCTCAATTAATTGATTTCTGTAATTTCATGCCATAGTAGAGGGACTTGGTGGAGCTTGATGTTTTGAGGACTGACATTGACTTTTAAAAGGAAGGCGTATGTGCAGTGTTGAACCCCATAACCTGTGTGAGTGATGTTTAGGAAACAGTGCTCGTAATAGGGCACTGATTAGCAGCAGATTCATTAGTCAGAAGTGTTTTGCTGAGAGTAACTGATTCTGGATTGTACACAGTCGAAATCCGGTGCAGTATTTTGCTATGTTTGTTATAAAACAATGTTTTATTCCATCTGTACTCTACAACAAGAAAATCTGTTGCAGATGTAATGTATATAGTAGCATAAGAAGCCTCCTGAGAGCGGCTAAAAGTGTTTGACAGATGGTAAGAGGCATTTGGGAAGTGAGACTTTCGTTTTGAGGAAGTGGCTTGGACTTCTGGTGTTAGGAGAAGAATAAATAAACCTCATTTTCTTCACACTCTTAATGGTGGGTGTGAGGTTTTGTCTCGGCTTGTTCCCTCAGCACAGGGTGCAGCACTGATCCTTCATCCACTAAAAATGTTATGTCTGTCTCCTTGGAAGTTCTGGTGGTTCTAGTGACTTTGACACAATGCAGGAGTGTGTGTATCTGATCTTCCTCTTTTTTTCATTCAACCCTTCATTCATCCATTGTAAAGCGTTCCTGTTGCATCTAAGCTTGGGCTGGTTCATATGCTATCTATGTGTTCATACATTTTCCAGTGCAATAATCCTGTCACCCAGTGTTTGTATTGTAGTACTGCAGAAGCTATTAATATGACTGTTCAGTTGAGATAAGGGAAAACGGCTTGTTTCTTCCAGAGTTATCTTTCACTTGCCTGCAAACTGAAGCCATAGCATTTTGAAGGTTATTTTAAAGACCAGCAGGTTGCTTTTTACAAGGCTTGGACTTGGAAGTGCAGCTATATTCCTGGTCCTTTAAACGTGTGAAAAAATATTTTTATCGAATTCAGTGTCCTTGCACAACTTTGGCAAGCATGCATATTGTAGGTGATTCACAGTTTTAGCTGTTTAGGGAATTATGCATCAGAAGAAAGTAGGTTGGTTTTAATACTCATGTGTTTGAAGCTGATAGTAAGCAGGTGGCCCAGTAAACTGAGTTGGGTACTTGACTGTGGCTGGGATTTTACTTATCTTAGGAATGCTTTATTTATCTTAGGAATAGCTTTAATAAATTAAAGGATAGTTTTCATCTCTCCTTTCCCCTCCAGAGTAACGAATAACACCTGTAAATGATTTAATTGACTCTTCAAATGGCAGAAGCATCATTCCAAACCTGGGTTTGTCTCATGTACAGTGGGTCTTTTTTAAGTACCTACAGAGCGCCTCATCTCAGTGGTTGACATATTTTTTCTCAAAAAGATGTTCCGTAGATGTTGTACTTCTTATAGATGGTTTGGAGACTTAAGACAAACAGCTTATTACTTATAACTAGATGATGCTACTAAAAAGAGTGTTGTGTTGTTGATACGAGATTTGCGTGGTAAATTATAGGTTCAGTTGGTGTCTGGTTCATGAGCTATAAAATATTTCTGGCTGCCTTCTAAAGGAGAAATGTGACATTTTAAGATTCATGAAACACTTATTGCCAGGTACACAGCAAGTTCCTTTGCTTGAAATTTTACGTGGAATTTTTGTTTCTAATTACTGTTAAGACATGTAGTAAAAAGGATGCTTTTACAGGCAAAGTGAGTACTTTTCTAGGTAAAACATGGGCAACATTTGCTTAAATATTGCATTGACTGGTCTCATTTTTTAGTTAATATATTCAGATTTTATGGTATTGCAGTCTTTGCAAATTTAAAAAAAAAAAGTATGATGATGCTGTATATCTGTGATTAGATACTCCTCAAGTAGCACTGAATTAAGAAACGTGTTTGCTTGAGAACTTAGCTTCCCTGGTCTAGTTGCAGTATAGTGGAAAAGCTCACTCAGTATGAGGACATGCAGTAATGGATATAAGCCCTTTTCAGTACTAAATAGCATATTTTTTCTTTGTTCTTGCATGCTAAATTCTGATGTAAATACCTGCTTATGGAGCACTGTTTCTTCTTTGAAGCAGGCCATGGCATGAGAGGCCCTCCATGGTCTCTTTCTGCAGGTGATGTAAATACTGTAGAGCAGATGCCTGGAGTGAGTGAAAAATACTGCTCTCGGATAAATCTCCACCAGTTTGTCACCCCCTGCTGAAGCAGTTCCTTCCAGACCGGTCTTAGAGGTGGCTGCCCGAGGGCCCTGGTGCGGCGTGCTCCTCCGTGCATGGGGACATGTGGTGGAAAGGAGCAGGGAAAGGAGCAGCGACCAGGAGTCTCGCTCCTGGTGCAGTGGGATGCCGGTGTTGCCGAGAGGAGGAGGCGGCGGCCACTTGCTCGCAGTGGAGGTTTTAGTGCGACTTGTGAACCTTTACGCTGCATAAAGCAAATACTGTTCTTAAACACAGAAGGGATAACTAGGATATTGTTTAGATATTAAACCAGTGAGTCTGCATAAACTGCAGTTTGTTGTTTTGCCGCTGTGGGAGTTGAATCCTGCAGCGCCATACTGTACCAGGAGAGTGGGTTTACCATTGTTCGCCACTGGAGAACTAGTCTAAGAGAAGGACTACAGCCCGAAAACAAATATTTAATGTGGCTCTAGAAGATCGCCAGCCTCTTTCTTTGTGTGACTTTACCTTTGTCCGATAAGAGCTCCATTATAAGGCTTTCGATGTAGGCAGTTTCTTTTGCATAAGTGAGACCTCTTATGGTATTTCTTTCAGTATTTTTTCCAGTGGAAAGCAGTCACAAGGACAAGTTTATTTGTGTCTGTGAACTGAGCTGAGCCAGTTTAGATACCCATTCAGAGTAGTGCAATCAACTGCATAATGCATGGAAAAGGTTTTGGTGGAAACAAATGTATTACGACTCAACGTATATAATGCAGTGTATGTTACCTGGGCCTGGCTCTGAGTGTGATTAACGTTTTCTCCCCCCTCATCCTTACCCTCACATGTTGTAGCATGAAAATGAGGCAGCTCATTTGCTGGGTGGATTAATTTATTTGTCCGCTCTTAGGCAGTTTACCATTGGTGTATCACTCCACTTGTAGAGAGGGACAGATAATCTTTGTGCTTCTTGTGTAGGAAGGTGGCAGTAGCGCCGACTCCTTGTCTGTATTGCCACCTGCACCCTGGCTGCTGAAGGTGAAGCTGCGTTTGTGCGTGTGCCTTACTGAACGTTGCCTCCCTGGAGTTACCATTGGGAGCCAAACTAAATGTAACTGCTAGGAGCCGTGCTGGGTGCAGGACCCGTTGTGGAGGACCAGGGAAGCTTTGTCTCGGGCTTTGCTCATTTCCAGGTGAAGAGAGCCTGTGAAGTCAAGCAAGCACTTTAGAAAGTGGACCTCTTTTCCCCTGAATAGGTGGGTGTATAATTTAATGTTTTGGAAAGAAGTCACCTGCTCTATGCTCTAATACGACTAGTGCTAGTGTTACATTGTTTTTCCAGTAGTCCTGGAAGCTGCTGCACTGAGGAACTGTGGGACACTCAAGATTACTGAATTATTCTTTTTTTTTAATAATCTAGAAGACTGAGTAACTTTAAAAAAAGAATATATACTTTAAGTACTTGAAACACGCTGATCTTATTAATACATAGTCCATGTATAAATACAGAATACAGTATCCACCAACATTAAGATGATGTGTATAGGATGGTAGCTAAGGGAAACTAACTTTTTCTAATATACTAGTCCTAGAAATATAGGGGTGGTCCCGAGTTGAAATATTAACATGATGAAAATGACAGAAATTGAAGAAAAGTGGCACAGCTATTGTTCCTTTTAGCAAACAGTCTTTGAGTAATTACTAAAATGTTTAATCCAAGTCTGGAGGAAACAAAGTCTGCGTAGAAGCTGAAGCAGAGTTAAAATAAAAAAAGCTTTAAAATGATTTGTTGAAGACCTCAAATAATAGCTAGTGTGATTGGGAGGAAAAACTGCAGAGGAAAAGTTCTGTAGACTTGGGTCAGAACCAGGCATCAATTCGGTGTGAATTCATTGTTCCTAACAGCTCAGTCTCTTTCCAGTTGACATTAGCATGTGGAGGTACAGCACATCAGCTAAGCTTTGTTAACAGTTTTTGCACTGTAAACCTGGGGCAAATGTAGTGATAATTTGGCTTTGACTTGTCTCTGTGGGCTTGTTACATGCACTAGAAAGCCAACATACATTTATTCTGAGTATGATATACCAGGTTGTATCTAATTTTGGATAATACGTAAAATTTTGCTAGTATGCACTGTACAGTTGAGTAACTGGTTATGCTGCAGCGGAAGTTAATGCAGAAATGCTCTCTTCCCTTAATGCTCATTCTTCTTCATGCTCTCTTCCCCCTTTGGGAGGGGAAGAGAGAGGTCTGTGCATCTGAAGAAGTCATTTAGGTCTTGTATTGGGTAGCCAAGATCCAAGGTCTACAAGAATAAATTTCAGGATCAGTAATAGCGTTTAGACTTGCATGATTTCCAGCTCACCAGATGCCAGACAATGAGTAAGTCTCTGAATAAGATAAGTGCTCTTCTGCTGTTTCTCTTTCTTGTGGGGAGAGCTTACAAATGTCCTGTGCTTCTCTGTGCTATTGCCTTCTTTTTTTCCCTTGGTCATACTGGTTTTCCAATTCGGGCAATGTCATGAAAGTTACGTTGATGTGGAGGAGGGGAGCAGAAGAACGTTTGAGTAAGGCTGTTAAATTCTTACCTGAAGCAGCAGGTAGCGTTTAGTGTGACTGAACAGCTGGCCATGCTTCTTGTAGCTTGACATCTAATATACTTAAGGTGGATCTAATGTGCATGTCCCTACCGGACGAGTATCTTTTGTGAGCGAAGGTGACTTGCATCACTTTCCTAACCTAATGTCATCTTCTCTGCCGATGTTGAGGTGGCCCTTTTGCTTCTCTTCTGCGTAAGTAGGATGGTGATGGCCTTCTGCTTGTTAGTTTTATTGAGGAAAAGACATCTAGGATTATTGTTTTCTTGTGATATGTGACCTGTCTGCTTTCTCCTGCAATTCCAGCTACACAACCTGTTCCAGTTTTGTTGGTTACTTGCCAGCTTTGTCCTGCCTTGGTCTTCTACACAGATCATGGTTAAATTGCTGCAGGGCATTTTCTGTCTCATTTCTTGTAACTCTAGGCACCATCTGACTCCTCATGACTTTATCTGTTTTCAGAAGATTATAGTTTTAGAAGAGGGCATGATCATAACCTTGTATTCCCTCCAGATAGCTCAGACACTGCGGAGAGCTACTAGCTGGGGGAGGGGATTGGGTGTTTTGGGTTTTTTTGAAGCAATATGCTTGCCTGTGTTATAGACAGTGGTATGTGCTGTCTATATGTGATACTGTGCCTATGTAGTATCTGCGTTACTTCAAGGACTTGCTTAACCTGTCAAACATAATGTGTGTGTGTGCATGTATGTATTTGTGTGTATAAAAGTGTACTAGTAATACATCAGAAACCGATAACCTCCTGTAAACTGCTAGCTGGCAATCCTCAGTGTAAGACTCTCAGATAGGTCTTCAGGCTATCGCAACAGTAGGGGTAGCTGTGACCTGAAGTCTTTCATGCTATTTGCAGTCTCCTTTAGAAAAAGAAGCTTTTTGCATGGATAAGCAAAGCAACTTTGATTAATCTGTAGATGCAAATTGTAGACTTTCAAGGTACCTCTTTGCTTTGATTATCATCTTTAAAAAAAAAAAAAAAGAATTCTAAATTGTGTCTGTACAATACATGAGAAGAAGTTGCAATTCTAAGCCAGTAATTCTAGCTTCAAATTTACACTAAAGATTTTGGTAGGCTGTCCATTATGACCTCTTAGAGGCTGAAAGATTCATGTAGCAGTATGTATTTCCTGTACTGAAATTACAATTTTGTGATGTTTCTTTTGTGATCAAATGAAAGTCTCATCAGTAATTAAAACGTCGTCTTTGTGATTGTAGAGAGAAGCCAATAAACTAACATTTGAATCTTGTTTTGCACGCAGAGTTAAGGACCCCATGCTAACCTATCTATAAGGATTTACTGCTCACTGTTTTTAAAAACACTGCCTCGATTCTAGCTTGCAAATAGGATAAGTTATATTTAACTGTCGCTAACCTGTGCTGCCTTGAAAAAGGACTAGATAAATCTTAATGCAAATAACTACATTAAAATACCAGTGATAGAAAATCATCAGGGGAAAATGCGGGCTTAAGGCCTGTGGTATTTACAAGCAAAAAGAAACCTCCTCTACACAAATGCTGATTTGAATAATGCACAAAATTACTGAGTGTAAGGAGAGGTTTTAAGATGGATTTTTGAAATCATCAAGAAGAATGAACGTTTTCCCTTGATGAAACAAGTTCTCTTTCATTAAAAAAGAAAGCCTGCTGAGGCAAAGAAGCGCTGAGTAGAAAGCTTATACATGCAAATCAAGGTAGAAAACAGAATGGAGAGTGACGAGCTGCCCTACAAAATAAGGGAAAAACTGGTGAAATATAAACCTGAGAGAGTATACAGATGAGTCTGTACAATGTCAGCTACTTGAATTAAATATTAACTATACAAGTTTACTGTCAGTGCTTTAAAGAACAGAGCTCAATATTCCTCTCTAGGCATAACAGGAATATTTTCTTTTAAGCTTAATAATCAGTTCCTTTCAGTGTCATCAGCTCCATTTGGTTCTCAGCTTGGAACAGGAAAGCATGCTTGCTTTCTATGTTAGCTAAGAATTGGTATAAGGTAATGAGGCCTATGATGTGAGAAGGTTTGGTTTTTGGTGGTTTTGCTTTGTTTTGTTTTTCTAAATTTGTAGGAGACCTGTGTCCTGGTCACTGTCAGATCACAGGTTACAAATTGTGCCACTTTGGTTTTCAGAGGCATGTTCTTGTTGAATTAAACCAAGCTTTAGTACTTTTTTCCCTGTCTTTGGCATATAAACAATATTTGTCTTCAGTGAACTTTAAGAAGTTGTCCTTGTATATCTTAACTGTTGATTTCCACTTTCTTCCCAAACAGAGTTTGATTTATATCAGAAAGAAGATTAAAGATCTAGTAGGTGGTCGTTACTTTCAAGCATAATAAATCAATGAATGTATGTTGTACCATTTATTGAGTATAAATATTTAATTTTTGTTAATAAAAAGTGACCAGAAGAGAATTTTTATGCATATTTTTTGACTATGTATTTTGTTAACTATCAAATAATACTTGATCCCTCTTTATGAAATGAAGAAAACTGGTTGTTTTTTGCTTATCTTAAGCCACTTTGTGACTGACAGATTGTTTTTGTAAATACAACCCACTTATGAACAGGACTTGTGTTAACTTGTAATGTAAATATACTGAAATAACTTCTGTTTTATTAATTGTCATATAAGCAGCATAGATGGAATCAGGGCATGAATAGAATAAGACAAAAGCGAACATCCAGCTGTACTGTTTCAGTTGCTGTATTCTGTGAATGCTTCCCCCTATCACTTGTAGTCTTTAATTCGAAAAGAGAAGAAATTATTTATCTTTACGTCCTATATAGATTAAATACTTGCCAATAGGAAGCTCAGAAAAATGTATTACAGATGTCACTCTACTTACCTTCCTGCATTGTAGTTCCTCTTTGTTCCTTTATGTGGATTTATTTCTGAACTCTGTTCCTTAATTATTCTGTATAATGAATTGTGGAGTCTTCCTTCCTCTTATTACAGGTACAAGAATTCATTATGCCTCTGAAATTCTTGCCAGCACAACAATACTCATGCTGTGGACAGTTAAAAATTGTATCTTTCTGTCTAATACATTTGTTTTTCAGCAGAACTCTTAGCGATTCCTTATGCATCAGGTTATTGAAGATCCAGCAGAAAAATTACACTACTGCATGGCTTAGTCTGCTTTTGGAAAAAGAGACCACTAACTCTTCTGTAACGCCGTGGTCACTCGGTATTGCTGAGTAGCAGCGGGAGGCTCAGGCCTCTCAAACCTCTGGCTCTTTTGGTGTTTTTTTTCAATTTTAAACTTCAGGAGGATAACGCTTGTTGCATCTTAAGTAAATAGCGTAAAGGGTAACTTGATTGTGTGTTGTTCATGAGAACTGTAGACTAAAGACAATGAGTTTTTAATTTTTTTTAAAATTCTGAATGCAGGATATTGTCTGGCAGTTGACCTTTTGTGAAGATGGTATGTACAAAAGCATTTGTGCTGGCAGGCACGGTAGAGGAAAGGGAAACTAGAGTGACAGAGACCTGACACTACTCTCAATGTATAGAGTCCAAAAGTGATAGCTGAAACATGTCTGAGATATTGCACAAAAGTCTAAACTATTACTCATTGTAAGCATTTTTTTAAACCCACAAAAATGTCTACAGAAATGCCTATATATCCAATCTTAGCAATCAATTTAATTTCATTAGGTTTTTTTTTTTTACTGTTAGTTTCTTGTAGGTGATTAAAAAGTAAACTGCTTGCTTAGCAGATTTCTGTCTTAAAAATGCAGACTTAATAAGCTTGGGATGTCTCTCTTGCAAGATGAGTAGCATCTGTTGTGATTTATACGGCTTTAAGGTGTTGGGGGAAGTGTTGTAGAAGCAAGCTCTTGACTCATAGAATGATTTTTCTGAATATAGTTGGAATATAGTTTAGTGCCTTGACAGAGATGATGCTTGAATTTGAGCCTCTAACTGAAATGTTGGATGGCGTGAAGGAAGGGAGGTGGTTTTTTGGTTTTGTGTTGTTTTTTTTTTTTTCTTTTCCCCCTGGTGTTTTCATGACTTGTAACTTGCTATAGCTGACATTCCACAGCCTGCACTGTGTGTTCTGTGGCAGGGCAGCCCAGACAGCAGAAATTCTAGACTAGTGAAAAGTAATTGCTACACAAGTTTTATGTCAGTGAAAACTTGGAAAAAGACCTGAGTGAAGGAAGGTGTGTGTATGTTATCAGGGTTTTAACTTGCAATCTGAAAGCCCTCACTGAATCCTCACCCCCTTCTCCTGTGTCAGGGGTCCACAGAGTTGAGTCTTGGAGGAGAAGAGAGGATGGGGCTACACTTAAGGGTGCAGTAGATACAATTTTCTGACTTCACTCAGCACCTGCCCTCTTGTGACACAACGTTGCTGTTGCCATCCATATGGAATGAAAGCCTACTTTAGCTCTGGCAGGCTTATTCTCTGTCCTGTTACAGGGTCATGTTTGCTTGAAATTTATTCTGTGTTTTTAAAAAAAATAGCATTTTTTAATTTCCATGTTTGTCCTGTTGCTCTGTGTCATTAATCGTTTCAGTTATACTCGTCTGATGCTTTTAAATGCCTTTTCTCCATTCCAGCTTTATTCTCAGGTTTCTGCTTGGATAACCATGTTGTTTAGCATCACACCCATCACACCTATGATTAGCATCATACCTTGCATTACCATCTTCCATGTCCATAATAGTTTTATCTTTAGCCCCATGCACCTCTCTCTCTCTTCTTTCACTTAAGCAGATAGTAGCATATTTGTTTTTCTTCTTGGCTGCTATCCTATCCGTCTTAGCAACTCAGAAACCTAGTAGCATTCTTCTGTGTTTCTTTACTTTCTCTGGAGAAAAATACAGGTGTTCACTGATTTGAGCTTGCCAACATACATGCATATTTTGCTGTTGTGAAATGTTAAAGGTCTCTGCTTGAATCCTGTGTGTGGCAATCTTTGCTGCTTAACTTGCAAAGGTCATGCTATTGTCACAGTGTGGGAGAATGCAGCGGAGGTGTTTATGTCAGGAAGTATATCCTCCCTCCCCAAACAAATTACTACAAGCAAAAGCTGTACAAGCAAAAATAGTAACACTCTGCTCCTCCCAGTACTGTGTCCAGGGAGGTTGTTATCGGCATAAATTTACTTGCTAGGACCAACACTTATAGGAGCCAAAATGCTGATACTCTGGTGGAATGCAGTGATACCGGTCTGCTGTCCATTGCAGCCTTGGACTTTGTTATATATGCAGGCTTAACGAAGATGCCGTGTTATTGTGTCTTGGCTTCTGCTCCTCCTTCATCACCGTTTCTGCTGTCTCATGCCTCTTGTAGTTCCCAGCAAATATTTTGCTGAGTAGTGATGACAGTAGTTTTGATCTTAAGAGAAGCAGGCTGTCCTTTCTCATAGGACATGGGAGTGCCAGTCTTTTATGAATTCTGATTTGTAAGCATTATGACAAGAAGCTCTCATGCTTGGTGTCCTGGGAGAACCTGTTTCAGCTAGCATTTATGTACTTAGCTTGAGGTGTGTAATGAGGCTGACAGCTAGGAGAGAGTTTTTAGCTGGGGGAGCATTGAAATTGCTGTTGAGGTGGTTCCCAAAACTGTTGACTTGCTAGTGACTGAGCCATTTTTCTACCCATTATGAAATAGATATGAACCCACCATGATGGCGCATGGGATGTTCATAGTTGTGCTCTTAATTCAGTCTGTGCAGCAGAATCTGTAAGAGTTGTAGCAGTGGGATGTAGCATAGTTGCCTTTTCTCAAAGAACTCCAGTTAAAATTTTAGGAAGAAAGGGAATTACAGGTCAAGGCAGTATATGCCTGAATACATGTCACTGATGATTTCCAGGAGTGAGGGGTGGTTCATTTTTGTGAAGCTCGTGCCACGCCTGTCATGAAGTGGGCAAAGTCTCCTTTCAGACAAGAGTGACTGCTTCTGGGACGTTCTGCACAGAAAGCTCGTTGCTGGCGGACTAAAGCCATCTTAAAGGAGTTGGAGAGATTAGTGTGAAACTCAGGTGTTTGCTGTGTTGGCCACTATTTTCTGGAAAGTCCGTGCCCTGATTCCAGGCAAATTGGAAGCCCAGAGGATCCAGATGTACCTCCTACATCAGAACAGCACTGTCTAGTCAGGAATTTGAGTCTATTGCAGAAAACTTATTTTGATTTTGGTCAGCTGAAGTAAAGTGTGTGTGTGCTCAAATCCCATACACAGGAACAGTTTATTGTGGGACTGTGTTTTAAGGGTGTTATCTCACTTGCAGTGACTTAGAATTTTTATGTTTAATTGGCATTATGGTACACGTCTTTAGTCAGCTGAGAAGGGACCAATATTTTGTTTTTCAAATTAATACATCTTGCATACTTTCTTACTCTGTCCGGTATGTTCTGCAAATGCTTAAGCTGAAGATTCTTGCAGCAACCTTACAGGATATTCTCTATATTGTGCTACTTAACCCCAGGTTAAGGTAGAGAGCTGAGCTGTGTAAAATACTGCCATCTACAGCATGACTAGGTGCAAGAGCTGTCAAGAGTAACTTACAGGAGTTAAATGTTTGAAATATGTCTTGACATGAAGATGACTCTGACTTTCAGCCACCTCATAAAGGGTCTGCTTTCAAAATGAATAGCTAATTCAAGCATGTCTAAATACCTGAACAGATGCTTGTTAAGCAAATGTATTGTGTATATTTGAAAATAAATTAAAAAAAAAAAAATTAATGCCACTGAACTCCAGTAGTGAATGAAGTTATACTAAGATATAACATACAGATCACTGGAAACAAAACTCTGATGATAAAACTGAGTAGTAACTATACAGCTCAGATTGACTAGAGAACCAGAAATCACTTTACGTACTTTCCCTTCTGTTGAAAAAGAAAAGTTATGTTTCTATCTAGTGTTTTACCTGGAAAAAAAACCCCATGAATTTATTTGCTCTGACACTAAACACTAATAATGATGATTAATGTGAAGGAATAGATGCAACAAGAAACTATAAGGAGATGCAGATTTTTCTTCTGTTGTCATGATGTGACAGCCTCCTATACAGAATAGCATGGAAAAATTGTAATGTTATTAAAAGAGCAGGGTTTCACACCTGGCTTAAAATCTTTTGGTATAATATGAATTTCAAGTTCAAATGGGAAAGTGTGGAAACCAGGAATGATAGTAGTAATCTACTTTTAAGCAAAGCTACAGGGTGCTTTTGGTTTGCACCTGTGACAGTATTTGTCATGCAAAATAGCGCTTGTTCAGAGTCTGGATACTCTGAAAGGCTCTTGTAAGTGGCTGGACGTTGGTCTACCCTAATCTTTTGTTCCTTTCGTTATTTAGGGGTGTGACTATAATCTTCTATTCCCTTCATTATTTAGGGGTGTGGTAATAGAATACCATAGAGATTGCCCCAGCTGCAACAAAACCAAGGGGTTGAAAAGAAACCTGATCATCAGCTAGAGAACCACATGCATCTGAATTTCACTGCAGGTCAACTTGATTTTTTTCTTTTTTAAGAGGAAATACGATACCCATTGTATAGTTGCTAAAAATGCTTTTGTCTCAACAAGGAAGAAAAATTTAATATTCAACAAAATGTTTTAAAAGTTCAGAATCACTTTTCATCAGTCTAGAGTACCTTGTGTGTCTAAACTGGAATGCTGTTACTCTTAGAGATATTCTTGAAAATGGGCAATTGTTTGTAGTGTTGTGGTATTTCTTATTATTTTAAAGACAGTTGGATTTACAGAGGCGATCTCCAAGGACACTCTGCCACTCTTAAATGTGCTTTTATATTTTTTAATGAAGCTTTCAATATGTAGGCTTTTAGTTGCCTGTGAAGTCTGTCTGAAGCCTTACCTTGCAATTAAGCATGGTAGCCCAGGATTTTCCTTGCTTTTCACATCTAGGAAAGAAGCAGTTAGAGAGAAAAATGAGAATTGCAGGTCCATCTGCCTGTCTAGTCGTTCTGCTAATTTGAAAATGGCAACCATAGAAAAAGCAGGTTTGGCAACATAAATTTTAAATAGCTTTCCTTGTCAATACTCGATCCAGAAGGCAGAATGCATAAGGGTACCTTAGTGGGGGAGAGTGAAGTTAAGCTGTGTGGATGTGATGTGCTGTGCAAGCTGTGAATGAGTTCTGGGCCATATTGATATGATTAATATCTATTGTTATAGATAAGCATGAAAAGGCAAAATCAAACTTCATAGTCCACCTAGCTCGTCTTTATCCTTTGTTTCTGTGCCTAATTTTTTCTGTTAAACCTTCAGTTTTGCTAGGATCAAAGGGTTCCCTTCATCAACCTTAAATGTTTCAGGGTCTTCATGGAGAATTGAAGAATTCTTCAATTCTTGTTAAAATGTGGTTTATTTATGAATTACAATTTTTAGTAAAACAGCTAACAGATCCTTGACAGTGTCTAAGGAGACAATCGTGCTTTGCTTTTTTTTTTTTAATTGAATGCAGTATGCCATTCTGCAGTCCCAAAGTGGATAGACTGCTTAGCATTTTAATTGGTTTTCAAGCTGAATTCAGCTTTAATGTTCAAGGCCAAAGACAGGGTTATGAAGGTTAATTGTACTTATCAACATTTGGAAACAGTGGATTCTCATTGTATGTGAAGTGTTGGCACAGTGCTTTTCTCCTGGGGGGAAAGTGGCTTATTACTTCATGATGTAACTGGAATGCTTGTGTGCTTATCTTGGGTAGGTGGTTTTGATGGAGAGGCTTCTCAGTTATTTTACAGTTCAGTGCTTATAAATGGCATTGAAATATTCAAGTGGCTATTCACTTACAATCTGGATTTTATGAAGTTAGTAGCACTACTGGAGTTACCAAGTCTTAATTTCGTGTTCCATGTGTGTTGCAAACAACCTGGATATGAAAAAGCTTAAGTTATGAATGTCACAGACTTTCTAAAAGCTGTCATGGGAGCGTAAAACATGCCATTGCATTAAGAACTACTGGCTTATTGCATTTATTTCTCAAGCTGTGATCATTAAGAGGAGAGGGCAGCTCATCCTTCTCTGAATTCTGTTGAGGGCTGCAAAATGAAGGAACAAAATCCTTTCTTATGGGAGAGATTATGCATGCCTAGGTGTTTTTGAGAATAAGGGGCTCTGCACACTTCTTGCTTTCATTGAAATCAGTATTACATGTGCTTTTGCTTGACAATTTTTGGGGGAAAAAAAACCCAAACAAGCCAACAAACCTTTATTCTCCCACGTGTTCATTATGAGACTACTTGGAGAAATTAGAGTTTTCAAAAGTTAAAGCCTCTAGTTTTAAGTACAGTGTACCTGCTGAAGTTTGCTGTTTGTATCTGTGACCACTGGTTTTGGATATTCAGTCTGGGCACTCAGTTAAGAATGGATTGAAAACGCAAGACATGAGATTTCCCCGGTCTCCCCTTTTAGCATAGCACACGGTTGGAAATGTGTAGGACCAGTTATTCTTACAGCTATTCCTGCAGGAAATCTAAATGGGTACATTCAGTTTTCTTCCTTCTGACATGGCAGTGCGGTGTGTAAAAATGAGCGTCAGAGATGGGATGTGTTGGGACATATGTTTCTGTTCAGTTATAGCTCCGAGACCTGAGCTATCGCTGTCTAGCTCCGTTTACATCATGAAGCATGGAAATTAGTGGTTCATTCTTTCCCTGAATGCTAGACTTTGAAATACATGCGTAAGCTGCCTTCAAGGGAATAAAACGTGTAACGTGATACTTAGAGGTGTAGTTAACTGCTGTGGCAGAGATACAGGGTATTGAATTGCTTTATGCTAATATTATCTTGTTAGTTAAGCTAGTGTTATCTTGGTATTGTGTGTGATTTTAAATGTGAAAGTAAACTATAGACTGCTATTAAACTGATAACTCTTGTCAGTTCCAGTGACAATATTGGAATGAGGTAATGCCGTGAAGGGAAGGATGTAGTTTTTCTCTTCTAAAAAATAAATGCATTCTGTCTTGGAAGCATTCTTTCCCTTATTTATTTATTTCCTTATTTATTCACCAACTGCATTTCCTGAAGCTCACAAGTGTTGCATCCTTCCTTCCAGGCATTTGGGTCTGTCTTCTGTTTGTCCCTGGGCTCCCAAACTGTGTGATGTCTCACACAACCTGCACCATGCTGTTCTGCCTTCCCTTAACTAGCTGAGTATTGAGGGGATGGATAGAGGATGGTGGGGAAGCAGGATTCAAAACTTCGTATCATGCAGTCCTATGGGATTGCACAGCTGGGAGGATAGCATTCATCTTAAATCACATGCTCAAGCTATCTGATGGGCCCATTAACCCATTTTATGGGAAAGAGAATTCCCAGTACTTGAGTAGACTGGAAGGGGCAGGAGGAGGTTCCTTGTGCATTCAGTATTTGTTTGGTCCTGAATTCTTTGTCCAGGATGCTAGGTTTTTTTCTCTCTTTGTTTTCTTCTCTGAAGCATTTCAAAGAACTTCCAAGGAAGTGTCCAGACTTTGTTTTCCTGGCTGTGCTGTGTGAAGTGATCTTGCAACCACTCCCTGGTTGTCAAGGGACGGAACCCTGTTGTCCCAACTATGACACATACTTTCTTTTCTGTTTGAATGAATTTAGTATCTTCTATATTGGTCCCTGAAGCAGAATGTTAAATGTACCCTGATAATGTGTGGTTCTTGCTACAGAGGATCTTGGTGTCTCCTCCCAGTACCGGGAGCAAAAAGCATTCTGCTCTTCAGAAATGGGATAGCTTTGGGAACAAATATGTTTAACTCCTGTGCTTGAGGGCTGGCTTTGAGTTGCGAAAGGCTTGGCTTCTATTTTCAGCTCTGGCAAGAATTATTTTTATGTAAATTGCTTGTTTATTGTTGCAGATAGTGTGAGCAGTTACCTAACTTAGATTAGGCAGTAACATTGAGCTAATATTGAGATATTGAGGACTATGAATTGCAGGTAAGTTGGCACTTGATTACACTTACATCTCTTCCGTAGCTGCTTGTTGTGGCAGGCTAGGTGCTTCTCATCACCCAAAGAAATGTCATGGGGGAGCATCTAATTTGTTGAACAGAAATGGGTGGGGAAACAAGAGGTCTAGTGCTAGGTCACTTGCCAAGCCTGCAATGTGACAATATTTTACAGTTCTGTGGATCAGGTTATATTGTTTAAATGCTATTGGTTCATCCTCTTAAACTAAAAGCTATGTGAAATTCTTGCAGCAGTTACAAATCCAAGTTGATCAGCAGTTAGCTTCAGAAGCAGTAGCTTCAGAAAGACAAGCTTGAATGTTTGGTGCTAAAAGCACTAGTCCTTGTTAAGCCTGTACATAGGCTATTTGAAATATTTGTTTGTGACTTAAAAAAAACCCACAAAACAACAAGAACGGAAAAACAAGAACGGAAAAACACCCACGAAAAAACACTTCCCCCACCCCCAAAAAACCTCCGAAAACCAAACAAAAAACCCAAACAAAAAACCAACCCCCCAAAAAAACCTGTGAAAGATCATGAATTGCAAACATGTAGAATAGCACTGACACCTAAAAAAACAGAAATAAGGTTCGTCAGCTCATTTTAATTAGGCAAGCAGTAAAGTGAAAAAAACCTAAACTTGGCATAAACAATGGAAATCTAAATTAGACTTTCTAAATCTTTTTAATAAACCATGATGTGTAAGCCAGATACTATCGCTGCCTGTTTGAACCTGCTGCTACTTTAAGTTAGAATTTCTAGGGTTTTTCCTATTGCAGTAGGCTTCTCTGACCTTTTGTTCTTAAACTCTCATACAGATATCCTGTGTCTTAAAATTGTGGAAACTACCGTCTAGCACTAGCCAAAAGAAATCCAAATGAAGGCCATCTCTTATGTCATCAACTCTATTTTAATATCTTTGCAGCAGTGTCTCTTCTTGATAAGACAACTAAACTGTACATGAGAATAAACATTAGGTTCCTGTTTGAAATAGCCACCATGTTTAATCCTGCAGAAAGTCCTTCTCATAAAAACCTCTCAAACACAATATAACTGTATTGCAGTCAGGCACAGCTTGGCTGAGACTTGTTTGTCTGTGTTAAGTCTTCTTTCATGTTTTTAACATTAGAACTTGCATTGATTTTTCTATTTTATGTATTTCACGTTAGAGCAGAAATTAGGATTGTAGTTACTGTCTTAGCTGAGTCCCTGTGAAGTGTGTTCATGGTTCTTATTAGCAGGACCCAGAGAGGTAATCTCAGTTCTTTGGTGAAACTAAGCCATTGGGCTATAGAAAAGTGATTCTGTACTGGTAGGTCTTTGGGAGCTCCAGATGAGGAAAGATGGTCTATTTTATTCACTTCACATTAACGCTGTAAACTAGTAGCCTGTGGTCCAGTGTTATTTCTAAATGAATGCACTTAAATGGCATCACAGTAAGAATTTGAATCGTTGTATTCTTCTTGGGCAGCTCTTAGTGAGTCACCTAAGTCATATTTTGAGATTTCTTTTTTTTTTTTTTCAGTGCACAGAACCAACTGCCTTCCCCCTTTATGAAACTTAAGGTATGAAAATTTAAAAGAGCTCTTAAGTTGTATTTCACCTTTAAAAGTGAGTTAGCCATCCTTTTCAGTTCTGAGAAGCAGCAAAATGCACAGTGCAAAGGAAAGATTAAAAACCTAGTAAAATTGCCACTAGGAAAATTGGTCCTTTGCACTGACTCAATTTTGGAGGTATATTATTTGTCCTATGAATTTGGTTTTCTTCTTTTTGCTGTAGATGTGCATTAAGATGATTCTCTTCCCCTTCAACTCTCCCTCTATTCAACAGTAACTGTTTATATTGCTTTGAACTTGAGAACCCTAGTCACATTTGGATCAAATTGAACTCGATAGCATACAGCTATGGAACAAAAGGATAGTTTGTACTCGATGTAGCTTACAGTCAAACACTGACATTTACTCTTCAGTTAAGAGATACAGTAAGAATAGCAAAGATCAGTATCTGCTTTGGTTAGCTATTGTAATTTCTGGGAAGGCTATGGTGGAACCTCATGTGGTACCAAAAATCTGATAGTGTAGGTCACTTGTAGTCACCTCCTTACACGTTCCTGCTCTTTTGAAGGTGTGTGGGTTTTGGGGTTTTTGGGTGGTTGTTTTTTGAGTATGGTCTGTCCTGCATTCTCTGAGCTTTGACCTTTACGGCTGGGTGATTCAGAGGGTACGTATAGCTATGAATGTGGTATTAGTTTGAATTTGCTTTAGTTGCTTTGGATCTGTGTCCATTGTCAAGGAATGTACTGAGAAAGATTTGATCAATTTTGAGGACAGTCATCCCATCCCTCCAGGTGTATGTAACTCCTGCACAGATGAGGGAGAGATGGTAGGTGAGAAAAGGTGGTGGCTCTCCTTAAGCAGAGGACTGTGTAGTCTTTTCGACACAGTCTTGGAAAAATGTTCTTGTCCGTCTGCCAACAACAGAGACTTTTTAAATGTAAATGGTATTGTAATATGAGTAATACATGCTCTAATGCCTGAGATAATATGGCATTTTAACGGTGTTAATATGTCCTTTTAAAACCGCAAATTGTTTGTAAACTCTTAGTAAGCAAAATGTTTTACAATGACTGTCTGACCAGGTACAAATTCTGAAATTGTGACAAGCTGGAATCCTGCTTGTATTTGCTTAAGTCAGCTCAGAGAGAAGCAATGTAGGAAACCAGCTGCAATAGCTTTTGATGTGGCAATGAACTGTCTGCGTGATGGTGCCTATCTGTCCAAGCAAAGTCACTGCAGTTACTGAAATGCAGAAACTTTACAGTACTTTAAGGTAACTTTTTACTCTATTTGCAATAGGTTAAGAGCACTCATCTAGTCACATATAGTTCATCTGGCAGTTGGTAATTCACTGATCTGCAATAGTATGATTACTTGCAATCATTTATATGTAATGTCAGAATAGCTCTCTGGAACTTTATTCCTTATGAAGTCAATTGTATTCTTGACCTGCACATGAGACTTAAAATATTTCTGTATCTATGATTGCATTATAACCAAGATGTTTAGGGGGCTTCATCACTGAAGATAGTATTCTGCATCATTTGAAGTATTAAAGTAGACTTTTTCAGCATTCCCTTATTGAGGCTTTTTCAGCACAATGAATTAGTTCTTATATGCTTAAAGTGTTTTTCATAGGCTTGAAATAGTAAGTGTCCTTCCTGCACACACCCCCCACCCCCCTCTTTTTTAATGCTTTGACTCTGTATTTGACAGTAATGTCTGTCAAGGGGAAAAGAGAAAAATGTTCCTTTTAGGAAAATCAAGGTTGGTTTTTGTTTTGGAAAGTTCCACACAGAGGAAATCCAGATCTATCTCATGTCTCAGGACAGCAACTGATTCCACTTTGGCATCAGAAATGGAAGGACTTGTTCTGCCACCTATCCATCTCGTCTGCGGAAACATCTCTGCTGACTTATCCTACTTTTTCATTTCAGAAAAACCTTTAACAACAACATTGCTTTTCCTTTTGCCTTGGCTTGTCTCCCTTCATTTCCTGCGGTAGTTTCCAGTTGGTGTTGGGCGACTCTGTAGCTGTAGACATAGTCCATGCTTGCACAAACTGTTATGATTGGAATGGAGGTGGGTTAAGAGGTAGCCCTCAGCTGTTCTTTACCACTGCAGTGCCAGGCCTGTAAGCAGAAAGGTAGATGCAAAGTCCCATGGCTTAGCTCAGTTTAAATGATCTGTGTTTTGAGAGTGTCTGGTTTAAAATAATTTGCAATAGTGGGTGTCCCTCTGACAGAAGGGGGTTAGGGAGCACCTGCACAGACAGGCCTGTGGGCAGGTCAGAAAGGCAGCAGCTGCAGTGGGGAAGGCAGAGGCAAGGACCACGTGTGGAGGACTAGTAATCTCTTAACCCCTTTCAGCTGTGTCTAGAGGAGCATGTCACGCTGCAACTTCATACAGCTGCCAACATGAGAGATGAGAAAACACAGGGAATACCAGCTGGCCTCTCATCACAGTGTAGAACAACTTTTTATTTTACTCTGAGATATTTAGGAACATCTTGGCTTCTAATGCAAACCTCTAGATGAATATGAATTGACTAGATAGATGGGGGGGGGTGTGTGTGTGAGGCTATTAGTAGCTATCTTTACAGTTGTGAAAGAAAACTTCCAACACTGTTAGAAGAAAGGCAGGATTCCCTGACTTAAAATGCTTACATTTGTCATGTTGCTTTCTTAAACCTTTTTTAGTTTGTCGGCTCTGGGCAGGAAAAACACAAGGCCCAAATAGCAAATTTTTCTTTGTGTCTGGGGTGGAGTTGAAATCAAAACAGTTTGCAGTGTGTCTAACCATTTAGTCTGACTGCATCTTTTTTTTTTTTTTTTCTTTTTTTCTTCAAAGGCTGTTGTTGACCAACTTAACCTTGTTTAAAGAGTGCTAGTATTGATACAAGTATATCTGCTGTAAGGATGGTTTGGCATCCACTTGGTTATTTTGCTGGTTGGTACTGCAGGAACTTGAAATGTGAAATAAAATGCTAGATTTGGCTATGTAAGGTTTGATTGAATCTTCTTTTCCTGCATCATCACAGCAAAGCAGAACAAATCTTTTGAATATTTTATGAAGCTTCATAGGTGCTCTCTGGTTCAAGCTTAATAAATGCAAAGAATTTAATGATTTAATGCCTCTCTTGTTCTTATCCTCAAAAGTTAGACTGAGCCCTAGATAAAATTGGCCTGTAGAGGCAAAGTGCATAATGGACTAGGTAACCAGACACCCTGATGTGAAGAAATAACCATTTTTAGTATTGAGACCTCCAGCTCCTTTGGATTGTGGGAGCAGTCTTGCAAAATACGCATCATGAAGACTGAGACAGGCTGGGGAGCTCTGAAGTGCATTTTAATGGCCAAAGGGCTCCAGAACACTTGGGACTTGAGCTTTGAGAGGATGCTGGGTTTTAGTACCTGGAGGTGACTCTTACTACCCCTTTCGTACTCTGTCATTTTTGTCAGGACAAGTTTACCTGTGGGACACCTGTTTAAGGTAGTAATTTATTAAAGTTGCAGTGGCTGTTCAGAAGTTTTCTATCCTTTTCTTGGCATTCAGTGCCATCTGTCACTCTCAAAAGATAGCTGGGGTATCTGAACTATGCTTCTGCTTTCCAAGCTTTTTCTAGGTGAGAGATATTTTCAAGTCTTGTTCTTAAGCACTTCAGCTTTTCTGGACTTCCTCCCCCCACCTTGAAAACAGCAATTCAGAAACAGAGGAAACATCTTTCTTTGCACGTGGACTGTTTATTCAGGAAATGAGAAGACAGGTGATGAAACTCGGGGTGGAAGGAAGCATTTCATAAAGGTATATTTGGTGGCTGATAGCATTAAGTGATCACAGTATGCTTGGGGGACACACATGAGGCAGTTGTTGAGTCTGGTGTGGTTATGCCTGTAGCAGACGTTTCAGCATTCAGACATTGCAGTTCAGAGTTAACATAACTATGCAGTTAGTCATCTATGACTTTCCTTATATTATTACTGGGTTTGTCAAGCTCTCTTATTTGGCCTGACTTCACAGCAGAAGGAATTGAACCTAGAGATTTACTCAGCTTTCAAATTTCTCTTCTAGAATTGCAGAATAAAACCTCTTCCTAGTTCTTCCAAGTTCTTGTTAGTGTGTAAGATGCTCTAGTTTGAAAGTTGAGAAAAATTTGCGATCTCTTTGTTTACCAGATCTTTTGCTGAATCTTTTGACCCTGTTGGTTCCACTCCATTTTTACCAGTAACTCAGCTTCAGTTCCTGCTTTCTCAGAACTGGTCTTAACAAACACAGGGTCCGTGGTGTGTGGTGACATTGTGTCATGTGCAAGAAGCTGGCCAGATCTGTAGCTTGTTAATGAAGTGTACTTGGTGTGTGGACTCAGGAACCGAGACACACAATCTGTGGCCTTGTACTACAACGAGGGAGCTGTACTTCTCTGGTGCACTGGATTCAAAGAGCCTTGAAAGTAAGACATGTACTTTTATTACCTTCTGTGCTATTGCTGCTCCCCCACTGCATGGAGCAAAGTGAAAGTGCCTTCACCCTGTCATGTGACTTCTGAATAACACTTAAATTATTTGAGAGCCTTGGTTTGATCACCCTAGTTACATTTAGGATGTAGATTTCCTTTAATCTCTTAAAACTGATCATATCCCCATTAGCTCTTAATTTTTATGAAACTTGTTGTTCTTTTTTTTAGCACTTAGATACCTTTCTCAAGGATTTTACCTTAAACTTCCTTATGGACCTTATTGAAGTGAATGTGCTGATAACCACACCTGAGAACTGCTTATCTAGGGGTCACCTGGTGATCCTGACAGGCAGTGAGTTGAACATGAGCCAGCAACGTGCCCTTGACACAAAGGAGGTGAATGGTATCCTTGGATGCATTAGACAAAGCATTGCCAGCAGGTCGAGGGTAGTAATCCTTCCCCTCTACTCAGCACTGGTGAGGCCACACGTTGAGTGCTGGGTCCAGTTCCGGGCTCCCCAGTGCAAGGGAGACGTGGACATACTGGAGAGACACCAATGAAGGGCCATAAAGATGATCAAGGGGCTGGATCATCTCTTACATGAGGAAAGGCTGAGAAAGCTGGGGCTGTTCAGCCTGGAGATGAGAAGGCTTGGGGCAGGGTGGGTCTTATCAATGTGTATAAATACCTGAAGGTAGGGTGTAAAGGTGACAGAGCCAGGCTCTTTCCAGTGGTGCCCAGCAATGGGATGAGAGGCAATGGGCACAAACTGAAACACAGGAGGTTCCCTCTCAACATCAGGAAACACTTCTTTACTGTGAGGGTGACCAAACACTGCACAGGTTGCCCAGGGAGGTTGTGGAGTTTTTGTCCTTGGAGATACTCAAATGCTGCTTAGACGCCCTCCCGCAAAAGGGGGGTTGGACAAGATGACCTCCGGAGGTCCCTTCCTACCTCAACCATTCTGTGATTCCCTGTGGAATAGCATTTCTCTGGTACTGTTGTGACTCTGTTTTCCAGCAAAGACCTAGGTAAATTTTTACCTTTCTTGATGACAATGTCAACAGCTAGGTTTCCTTTCTCTAAGTGTGCCTCGCCCATGCTTGTTGCCACATCAAATCAATGTATTATGCCTGTGTCATCTTAAAAAAAATTACAATATACTCTTATCTGATACCTGTCTTGGGCAGTTTAAGTGCATTAACTTATATTAGGCCTTAAGGAAAGAAGGCAGGCATCCAGCAGAGCTTAGCAGGTCAGTTTTGGAGGTCAGAGCCCTGGAGAACACTTCCCCTTTGGAAAGGCCAGGTCAGCATGCAGTAGCTGTTTCATTCTGCACTCAGCGCAGCCGCTTAGCAGGTCACAGGTGAGGCTGTACCTTGCCTATGAGGTATGATGCTGGAGAGTAAGAGGGTACTCTGATGCTATAAGAGATCACAAAACAGTGTCAGAGTGCAAATGCCATATCTAGTGACTGTAGGTGATAGTACCTAGGGAGAAGGCTAAAACCTGCCTGTATAATACAGTATGCAGGTGTTCAAGTAACTTGGTCCATTGATTAAACAGAAAACATATTGCATATAGGGGTCATCTCTACCACTTCCACTTTGTGGCTGCACCTTGGCTGAAATTCAGGAGCTCATGTCGGGGGGCTGTGAGGATACAGGCCATGAGATCAGGCAGAGACTTTTGATGAGATTCTCCAAATTTAGTGAAGTGTTTGAATGGAAGCTAATCTTCTGTGGGAGAAGGGGAAGAAGAGTCCTTTTGTGAATTGAATTACGGTTTTAATGTGAGAAATGTACCTCCAATAGGGTATTACTGCCATGTTCCAGGCATATTAGAGTTTAAACCTGACTACAAGTTACATATTTGGTGAGGAGCCTTTATTATGCTGGAGGAAAAAAGGGCTTGTCTTTCCTAATAACCCATTTATTCAGTTAAATGAACACATCCCTACAATAAATACTGATATAATCTGGTTAACATATGGAATTTATAAGTCAATACAGAACACCGCCAAATCTACTTGTCTGTAAAGGTGTGAATAAAAGGCATGCTGCCACAGAGACTTCTGACACGGCCAAGGCATCTGGCTTCTGCTGCTTTTGGTCTGTGACCTGTGCAACTATATCTCAGAGAATATCATGTAACATTATAGAATCATTTAGGTTGGAAAAGACCTTTCAGATCATCGAGTCCAACTGTAAACCTAACACTGCCAAGTCCACCACTAAACCATGCCCCTAAGTGCCACATCTACACATCTTTTAAATACCTCCAGGGATGGTGACTCAACCGCTTCCCTGGGCAGCCTGTTCCAATGCTCAACAACCCTTTTAGTGAAGAAATTTTTCCTAATATCCATTCTAAATCTCCCCTGATGCAACTTGAGGCCATTTCCTCTTGTCCTATCACTTGTTACTTGGGAGAAGAGACCGACACCCACCTGGCTACAACCTCCTTTCAGGTAGTTGTAGAGAGCGGTAAGGTCTCCCCTCAGCCTCCTCTTCTCCAGGGTAAGCAACTGCAGTTCCCTCAGCCGCTCCTCGTAAGGCCTGTGCTCCAGACCCTTCACCAGCTTCATTGCCCTTCTTTGGACACGCTCCAGCACCTCAGTGTCCTTCTTGTATTGAGGGGCCCAAAACTGGACACAGTATTCCAGGTGTGGCCTCACCAGCGCCGAGTGCAGGGGGACAATCACCTCCCTGCTCCTGCTGGCCACACTATTCCTGATACAAGCCAGGATGCTGTTGGCCTTCTTTGCCACTTGGGCACACTGCTGGCTCATGTTCAGCCGGCTGTCAACCAGCACCCCCAGGTCCTTTTTGGCCAGGCAGCTTTCCAGCCACTCTTCCCCAAGCCTGTAGCATTGCATTGGGTTGTTGTGACCCAAGTGCAGGACCTGAGGCATACTCTTATGGCTTTTGAGTTTTGGTTTTTTTTTTTTTTTTTTAAAGGCTGGAAATTGAGAAGAGGTAGGAAGTCACATAAGACATTTGAGTATGCATATGTATAGATAGATAAAATCCTGTTCACACAGAGTAGTAGCTTTCATTGATGCGTACTGTCCTTTGCTTCTGTCAGAGACCCAAGCAGCATTTTCCCATTCTTAAGGTGCAGCTAACTGAAAACCAGACTGTTACAAAAACTGATGCAACCTGCTAAAATAAAGATGAAATACAGATGTTAACAGGACAGGTTGTCGATCATGTGATAAGTAGGATGCATTTCCCTTTTGCTTTACATATATGCTTCTGAGCTGATCACCCTAGATCCTTTTCACAGTTGGAAAGAAATACCTTATTTTGTGGCATGATATGTCTGATTGGTACAGCTGCTTTAAAATGAGCAATACCTTTCGAAGTGCTGGTTTATATCCATTGTCTATAAAAGAAACATAGGTGATTAGCTGGGATGCCATCATATAATTATTTTCAAATAATTTCAGTTTGCGTGTGCCCTTCTGAACATTTAAGCTCTTAAGAGCTGTGATTGTGAAGTAGGAACGTCTGTTAATTAAAGCTCCAAGCCAACCAACCAGGCAGACAACCAAATTGCAAACACTTGTGAATGTGGAGAGAGCAGTAAAGGCATGTCATAAATGTCCCCCAAAAGCTAAAAAGATGATAATTTAAATTTGGGGTTGTGTCTTCAAATCTAATGGTTGGGTTAGCTGAGGTAGAAAAGAGCTCACTTATTCATGGAAGCACGCCTCATAATAACCTGGCTGCATTTGCAAATAAATAAATAAATTACCCTTCCCTGCACTGATCAGAAAGTTTTTTCAAAGCCTTGGGGCTTGGATGGTTGGAAGCATTCTGTAATTTTCAAAATAAATCTGTTCTCCAAGTTCATACTTACTTGCCTTTTTGGCAGTACTGTTTTGCTGAGAGATCCCTTTTCCCTCCTCGGTATTTATTTTGGCATATTTCAGAAGCAATATTGTTCACTTTCAGCCTTCATTTTGCCAAGAAAAATAAGCCAAGCTGGCTGTCTGCTGGTAAGCTAAACAATGTGGGGAAGGTAGTCCTTAACCATTTCTGCACCTGCTGTACTCTGTACATCTGTTCAAACATGAGCAGGCAGAATTTTCTCCTTCCCTCTCCCAGATAACTGCTCTGCATTCTTTGGGACTCTGCTGGATTATGAGTTTCCTGGGGACCGTGGATGACCATGACTGCTAAGAATTAGACATTAGGGTACCTGTCTGGTACTATTCTTGAGACTGAGATCAGGAAGGATGTAGTAGTGGTGGTGGCTACATGAACAAACGGAGGAGCAGAATACACCATGAGTGCTGACAATAAAAATGATGAGTTAAAAAATGTCTGTTAAAAACAGAGATGGGTTTAAAACTGGTTTAGGGTGAATGTTTCTGTGTCAGGAAAGATCTTTTCATTTGGGTAACTGAGTATGGTTGCAAGTTTGTAACTAAAAAAACTGAGTGACTGCTTTGAATACCAGTGTATACATCTGTTTGCAATGCCACTCATTTTTCATCTTGTTTAAGAGAGTTTAGTGTTTCTGTAAATTGGCTGTGTATGCAGCCTGGTGTTGCTGAATTACCTGCTAATAATAGAACCTAAAATGGATGTGGGGGGAGAGGTGACAAGGAGCATCCTCCAAGAGACATTACCCAATTCTGCATCCCCATGCAGGTGGGTGGAAGGTGCATGCTGTGGTGCCTGCCGCCACGGGAAACAGAGCTTCTGGGGTGCATTCCTCTTTCTGTGGTAATGCCATCTTTCATTTTATTAGTGCAAATTAATCACTTGTAGTCATCTCCCTTCAGATGTCTACTGTTTCTAATTTACATGAAAACATCTAGCCATACACCCCCTGGTTATGTGTCACCTTGGTAATTACTCAGGTACTTGAGTAAGATCCTCTTCTTTGAACTGAGTCATAGGGAACTATAAACTTTGCAGTTTCTTTAGCACACAGTTTTTTGTAAAACTTTTTATGTGTTTTAACACATAACTTTTTTAACGTAAAACTTCCTTTTGTGTTTTAGTGGCATATGTTATGGTAGCTTGCTATAGTGTGTTAATACTGTATGTTCTTCCTAAGGGATTTTTAATTCTAATGTGCTTTACATAATACAAGAAGAAAAAAAAAAATAATAAAAAAAATTGAAAGCAGTTGAACAAATGGTTGTTCTTTGTAGTGAGTTTTGTTTTCATGAGTGTGTATTTCCGGAGGCAGGCTTTGAACCACAAGATCTTATTGTGTACTCTCCCGGTCCTCTCCTTGCCCTCCTCCCGTCCTGCACCCAGATGCTCCTCAGGCTCCCTGGACAGTCTGTGATGCCTCCTCCCACCTCACCCCCCTTGCGCCTGTGTACTCAGTTAATCTGTTTCTGCTAAAGCTTGACCTGAAGCTATAGCTTGATGTATACCCTAAGCACAATATGCTAACGCCATAGCTTAAAAAAAAGTCACCTTTTCCATGCTACCTCTGCTCTTGCACAAGTGTTGGTTTAGCAATCTGGCTTGTAACTTAGCTGCTTCCTGCCTCCTCACCCCACCCAAGACAAAAAAAAAAAAAAAAAAAAAAGTCCTTTTGGGCTAATGGGCTAATTCTCTGATCAAACGCTTGCTCTGGCTGGACGGAAGGGCAATGTGGGCATGGGCTTGGGCATGGCTTCATGGACGGTGGGACTGCAGGGTTTTGTCCCTGCGGGATGCTGGCTTTACTGTTTTGAACAGCCTAGCTTGCAGCTGCTGTGTCCACTTGTATTTTTTGCTGATAGGAGCCTTGGAGAGAGAAGCAGAGCAATGGGCTCTACATGGGCACCTCTGCAGGCATCCCATCCTGATCTGCTTCCCTCCTCAAATCCATGAAATGAATGAACGGTTAAGGCATGTTTTTTCCGCCAAGTTTTGCTTGATTCCGGACTGTTTTCTTGTCTCACTGGTGACTTCAAATGTGGTGTGAATACTAAGGTTTATTGTAGCTTTCGTTCTTTAGCAAAAAAAAGTAAATAGGAAATGTCTAGAGAACAAGGCATTGCTTTCTGGGTGTGTGTGGTGACAGCCAGCTGAGCACCCACTCTGCCACCTAGGGTGCTGGCTTGCACAAATGATTTAATTTCTGTGTCTCTGTTCCACAAAGGAAAATGTGGCCATTTCTGGAGTTATGCTGGGAAGCCTTAAACTTGTGACTGCTCCAGAATAACTTTTATGTACCCAAACAGCTTGTGTGCGCATGCCTGTGGGATGGGAATGGTGTGCTGCTGCGGACTCTGGAACAAGGGAAAATACAGGGCAAAACCTGTGGTTTTCTTTCTTTCTTTTTTTTGCTTGTGGTTTTCCAGCATCCTTATTTGATGCAAGCGTAGTTAAAAGTAATCACTTGACTCTGTGAGTTGCTTTTGTTTTGGCCATTTTATTTGAAACTATCTTTTCCCTTCATTCCTAAAAAGCTGATTTTTATGGGTACTGTGCACGTTTTGCAAGGAACCGTAATATACACAGTTTACAATAGGAGACTGTTTACCCTCTTAAAACATAGAGGAGAGAGAGTGTGGCTCTTTAACGTATTTCAGCCACTGAAAGTGAATTTTTGTATTTTTCTTTCCCCCTCCAGGATCTTGAGTAGCAGGATGGAAGAACTCTGATGGAGAGACAGACAACTTGCCCTTTCAGCATGGAGACTGTTCCGGTCGATGGGGAACTTGATAGAAATTCAGTGAGTAACTTAAATGTGACTTCATGTAATCAGATGAATGTGAAGATGCTTTTGCAGGGAGAGGATTAAATGGCTTGAATCTATTCTAGTTTGGTTTGAATTAATACTTTTCTGGTGAATGCATTTAGAATATCATGTAGTATCACCCATCATTTACTAGATTCTCATGGCATGGGCTGGATATCAAGAAACATTCAGTTCTTGGATTTGATCCTTGGTGTCTCTGAGTCCCAAAAGAAAAAGGCATTCTTCTCAGTCTTGCTAACTGGCACTTTACTAGTTAGTGACTATGAACAAAAGAAAAAAATAATGTATTTCTTGGTGGAATGAGGAGCAGAAAAGGCAGGAGGAGTGATAACTGTATGTTATCGGAATCATTTCACGTGTAAGAGTTGATAATCTGTGCTGATTATAAAATTTCTGAAGTAGTGAAAATACCAGCTCTTTCTTTCTAAGCACAGTTTAAAACCAGGAAAGGCTAGTGGGTACTATGACATTTAATCATCATCATAATGTTGAAATTATTTAAGAATTAATTTTTTCCACAAGCTGTGTTATATGTAAGCACTCTAATAGTGAAGCTGGAAATGTTGTTTAGTTTCCAAAGCTGCTTTCTGATACAAAGCACTGCCTCGCAAAAGCAAAATAGGATATTTTTTCTGTAACTGAGGTGAAGCTCAAGTTTAAAACCTGATTAGTGACCAGCTTTATTTGTGACGGTTCAACTACCGCATGGAGCTGTTAATTTGATCAAATGTTTTATTACTGTTTTTATCTTAAGTGATGAATTTGGAGACAAGCTGTTTTGCAGTGCATTAAGAATATGCTTGGCTTTTCTCTGTAGTAAACACATTCACTGATTCGTTGCAGGGCCAAGCGTTCTATATCCCAGGTGCAACATACTATGAGTATCGTGTCAACTGTACAATAGGATATATTTTTTACAAAATCCTGTCAATTCAGTTGCTGTGCTCCTTGTTTCCTAAAATAAAAAAAACCTACCAGTTTACAAAAAACTTTAAAGTAACTTGAAATGTGCTAGTTTTCTTTTTGTGACATGCCTTCACAATAGCATGATTCTAAGAAGCTATCTTGAAATGAGGCTCGATATGTTTTACCAGCTCTGCTTCAGAAGAATGCTGCGTGTAAGGATAGATTTGCCTTTCACCCTTTGTGCGTAGGCAGCTGAAAATAAAGTGTCATCTCGGGATAATTTTTTTTAACTGATGGCATACTGTCATTTGCTACTCTAAGCGTTTCTTACCAAAATATCATTTAATGGGGTAATTGTCTATCATAATTGCAGTTACAGTGTGAAGTTTTGTGTGTTGCACTGCAGCTGTTAAAAACATTTTTGAAAGCTTATCTGGGAGTCTAATATCCTTGGTCTGGTGTACACAGTAGTAAACAATTGAAACTGACATAGTTAAAAAAAAAAAAAAAAAGCATGTATTTTAAGAAAGATTGGACCCAGTAATTTTGAAGACCTTGAGTGTATACAAATCCTGACACTTCCTAGAATTTTAAATTTTTTGAAGGGCCGTGTTTGAGATTGTTCGGTATTCAAGTCTTTTAGCTGCAATCTAATTTTTTTTTTAAGTTCTATTTGTCTGATTAAAATTCATGAAATACATGAGTTGCAAACATGCATGAAGAACACTGATCAACATTTTGCTACATGGGTTAAGTCATTGGGGAGTTTCTAGGAGGTACCTGAAAAAGCCTTTTTTAGAGGTGTCAGCTTTCTAATGTGTTTTTGGTTTGTGTGTAAAAGAAAAATGGAGGAGGAGATCGCAGAACTTAATATCGTGGCCTTTTCTTTCCAGAACTAGTCTAGGGAGAAAAGTCTTGTATGAAATGCTTTTCCTGTCTAGTAATTAGGTTTATATACACTGTATCTGAACACAAATTTTATGACACCTCAGCAAACTATTTTTGTAGTCTGGCAACATTAAAGTGGTGCAAAATACTAGACGCTGGTTTGAGTTCTTGTTTCAGAACAGTTTTTGCCTATGTTTCTAGAAAATAATAATTTAATTTAAACAAGCCTCACTGGCCCAGAACTCAAAACATTATATGGGAATGTTTGGTGTAAACCATTCTTTTTCTACATTATTTTTTTAGAAAACTTTTCTAGTTGGCTCTAATTTTTACCATAATATCTATTTCATAAATACATTGCCTTTGATATAACTTTTACAGTCAGTCCTTGCTATTTAAATACATCAGCAGACACAAAAGTACCTTTTTTTCTTTGAAGCATAGAATAGAGGTCCTTTTTACTGATCAGCTTTGCAGGTTGGGTTAGTGGTCCTGCATTTAAATGTGACATGATTGATCTTAGTGATTTACACATATTAGAGACTGCTTTCAGGAAAAGTCTGTCTTCAGCAGAGTGAAAACTTTGCTTTAAAACATTCATTTAAACTCTATTAAGAATTTAGCTGTAGGTTTAGATTGTAAATCTAGTAAGTATTTTTAACAAATTTATCTTTTGTAGTGTGAGATTCAGACATGTTAGCACGACATGTTTTTGCTTTTACCCTAATATTCAACAGGAAAAGGATTTTGTTTTATAGGACAAGTTGGCAGATACAATTTTAGGTTTAGTAGCAGTTTTAAGCTTTATTTCTGAGAAATGAATGTCTAAAAATAGTACTTTTCTGAAGAACAGAGCTGCTTTTATATGAAAACAGAATTATGGGTGCTGTCTCGTGATGGTTTGTATTGCTGGTTTTATTCCTTAGTCTTAATCTAAAACTGTACTGGGAGGAGGGCTAGGCCTTGTATGTTTTGGTAGTAACATTTTTAACTAAATGTGCCTCAGCAGAAGCTAAATCAGTTGTGTAGTGTTGAGAACTTCCCTTGTCAAAGGACTTGTTCTGTAATCTGTAATCAAAGTCGTCAATTAAATAAACGTGAAAATAAGGATAGGCTGTGTCTCTGGAAATAAGTGTATGTTTCTCTTAGTTTTGTATATTTAGGTTAAAAATTGTGGGAGATGATGGGCAGGGATGCCCTGAGGGCATTCTTTTCAGAGAAAACATTGAAGTAGTGAAACTGTCACGTTTTGTTCCCTTAGGGGTTTGAATCCGTGACCTGCAGTGATATGAATTGCAGATGATAGAGGTGCAATAGGCTATTGGAACATGAAGAAGTCTTTTTGGCTGAAATAGTCTCATTTCAGTATCGTAACATCTTGCATCAATATTTAGAAATATATTGTCTGCAGGTTTTAGGGAAATACACAGGCCCAAATAGTTCTGATGAAGAGAGGGGTTGACCAGCAACGGAGGCAGTTTGGTGCGTAAACAGAATGTCTATTGGAGAAGATCAGCGACAGAGTTAGACAGGCTTGTGTTTCAGCCTCTGGCGTAGGAGCTGTTTGTACCGGTTCATAGGATTAACCATGCAATGCTAAAATATTTACATAAAAAGCCCCTGCATCGTCTCGGGTGACGGGTTGCCCTGCTCTGTGGTGTCATGTTGTATCTTGGTCAAGGCTGCTTGAGAGGCAGGCAGTGAGACAGGACCTGCTACGGTGCTTTTTCACTCTCTTTCTTCAACACGTAAGTTTGCACTGCGAGTGAACATGCTGTCTGAGTCTCAGAAACTTCTGATCCTGTATGTCTGATAACAATTTATTTTTCCAGTTCTCTTGTTTCCAACTTTTAGTATGAAATAAAGCAGACCAGTGCTGAACAGTGGTATTCCCAGTCCTTCAGTCAGTTGCTGGATCTCCGTACAGTTACTGCAGGCTCCTTTATCTTGCTCTCTTACCAGTCACTATTCTCTTGAATCTAAAACCAGCATAGGGTAATACAGTTCCAGTCCAAACATAATTTGTTTCCTAGTCTGCAGTATGTTACCTGTACATTAAAAAGAAACACTTTGCCTTGAAAACCATTGAATTCTTGAATGCATTTAATGTACTAGTACCTAAACCTGTCTGGTAAGTTCATGGGTTCTCTTAGCAGTGTTTCACTCTTTGACCTAAATTTAGTCTCTGACAGGGATAGAAGGTTGTTTACCAAATGCACTTATAATTTATTTCAGCTTCTCTTGTTTAATCAGGTCCTTTTCCAGAAAGTGCAAAATTATGAAAGAAGGGTTCCCTCACCTTTCCAATGATGTGTACTGCATTCTCATTGCAGTACTTTACATTTGCATGTTGCAGTGTCAATTTAATCCCCCTAGGCAGCTGTAAGGAATAAAAATCTGTGTTTTGAGATCAGGAGTGTAAGACAAGACTCCTGCCTGCTAAGATTTTTATTTTTCTTTTTTACATTTCCTGCTGTTTAGTCCTGATAACAGAGAGGCAAGATTGGATCCTCTTTAACGCAGGGCAAGGATTTCTCTCCTTTGTGGAGCAGAAGTTTTTTGTTTGGGATATAGAAGATATAGCATGTTTGGATTTATTTTATTTTTAAGGAGGAAATGTTCCTGCTGATCAGTATGCTTGTTTTCTCCTTCCTTTCTGTTATTCGTGGGTTTCAAAGGTAGTAAATCCTTTAAGACATAGGTGGAACTTACCTTAGATCTGCACATGGCTGAGCACAGTGGGATCTTAGCCCCAATTGTGGCCTTGGGTAGCAATGATTTATAAAAGATTCCAGATCAAATGTCAGAAAGGAGTACAGAGTATTACTGTATAATTACGTTCCTGTAGTGCCTGTATTTGATGCATACAGTGGGACAGAGTGATTTTGAATACAACTTGATTCTTTGGAAATACTTTTATATAAAATGTCCTCTTAAATTTAAAACTGCAATGCTTGTCTTGCATCCTAAGCAATTTAAAATGTTACCTGTTCTTGTAGATGAACTGAATCTGTGGCTTCTAAGTTTGTGTTTGTGTGCAAAAGCAGTTAGGCTTGGATCTGGCATTAGTAGGTGCTTGCACATTACTGATGGCTTATAAGTTTTTGTGTTTCCAAAACACCTGTCTGAAAGTGGAGCTGTTTTGGCAACAAGTTTTGTGTTATTTCAGCTTTCTTCAGAGCTTTAGCCCTCTGACAACATTCCAGCTAAAAATTTCTTAAAAAATCCTGTGTATCAAGTCATATGAGCACTAAATTGCTGATGGAGAGGTTCCACTCAGAATTAGCAGTTGGGCCAGGTGCTGTTTACTAACCATATACGATGATGGCTTCTAATAATGGCTTCTCTATAAGCATATTTGCCAGTTTTGTTGCTCCAACTTTTCTGAACTGCTAAGTCTCTTGAGGTCTTGCCTTTGGTATTGAGGTGCATGTTGTATTTTAGTTATGAACTAACACTGTTTTCATTGTCCTTCTTTCCCGCTGCTGCTGCTTTTGTGCACTTGCTTCTTCCTGGCCTGGATTTTTTTGTTTGCTGTTCTTCGTTCTTCAATTGTATGTGTACACAGCATCATGGTGATAACAGAGACTTTCATGGACCAGCAAGTAAGTGACTTCCCTCTCCTACAGTATGTTTGTACATATTTCCATAATGGTTAGCGTATATCTTTGCATGTAGGCTGTTGGGCTAAATACTAGGTTTTCTTCTGTATTGTAATTGAGAAGCTGAAGTACAATGAAAACTTACTGTTGGAAAAGTATTTTACTTGGCATACTACTTACCTAAATGTTTCCCTACGTTAACTATTTTTTTTAGTGGGAAAAGTTTATTGTTTGCCTCTCCCAGTCATGGCTAGAAAAAAAAAAAATTCTTTTCAATTACTTACTTGGAAGAGGAAAAGGTATATTTATCAGTTTGAAATGAAACCTTCAAATGTTATTGTAGTATAGATAATAAAGACATGGAAATGGTTCAGAAACAGTTTTATTTTTGAGCTTGTCTGTTTATAGTGCTATATGGTTCACTTAATTTCAATAGATTTACATCTTCAGAAATGAACAGGTGCATATACTGTAATACTCAAATAAGGATTGGATCTGGTGTGGTGACAGGGAAAACTTCAGTGTGTGCATGTATGTGCGTGCACGCAGCCAAAGACTTATTAGTGCCATTGGTTCATGGGCCTTAGTATGATTGTATGATTGGCAGAATAATTTTGCCTGGGGTTAAGACTTTGCATATGTGGCGAAGGGAAAGATGCAGGCACAAATTCTTTCTTTTTGGTGAGAAATCTGTGCAGAAGCCGCCGTCTTAGCCGATATCGCTTATTATAGACGTGAAAAAATAATGCAGAACTGAATTATAATAAACCTTTTCCTATATCTGATGTCCTTGTGCTATTTTCAAGGGTGTAGGTACTTTCACATGCTCATTATAGAAACAGAAGAACTGAGAATCTGCCACTTCAGATATTTTTTTTTTCATAGCTTTATCTGATTAAATAAATTGGCTGTAAAGACCCCAATTTGTGTTTCTTCTGATGCATGAATCTTACTGACAAGCTGTATGTTAGTAATTTTATGGCCAGTATGAGGAAATTGAACAAAGTATGTATTACCAACTTTAATAGTTCTGTTGGTATTGAAATCTGCTCTCTAAGAAGTCAGGAGAAGGCTTTGATATTTACTAAGTGATGTTTCTTCTCTAAAATAACCCTCTGCTCATTTTTAAGGAGATAGATGGTATGGGTTTAAACTCACTCAGGTAAAGGAGGGGGTGAACGGAGATGGTCTTTCTCTTGAATGAGTACTGTGAAGCCTGAGTGAAAGTCTAAAAATAAATCACCACTTTGAGGCCTTTGAGTGGGAAGGAATGGTTGGCAATGCTAATGTATGTCTTGTCAGAGACGTTGAGCGTATGCCTACCAAATCCATCTTTCAAGTTGCAGAGATGGCATGTGAAACCTAAGAAGAATTAGAGTCATAGAACTGTTTGGGTTGGAAGGGACCTTTAAAGCTCATGTAGTCCAACCCCACTGCCGTGGGCAGGGACATCTTCCACTAGATCAGGTTGCTCAAAGCCCTGTCCAGCATGACCTTGAACACTTCCAGGGATGGGGCATCCACAACTTCTTTGGGCAACCTGTTCCAGTGTCTTATCACCCTCATTGTAAAAAATTTTCTTTCATATTTCCAATCTAAATCAGTCGTCTTTCAGTTTAAAACTGTTGCCCCTTTTCCTGTCACTATAGGCCTTGTTAAAAAGTCGTTCTCCATCTTTCTTATAAGCCCCCTTTATATATTGAAATGCTGCAATAAAGTCTCCCCAGAGCCTTCTCTTCTCCAGGCTGAACAACCCCAACCTTCTCACCTTTCTTCATAGAAGAGGTGTTCCAGCCCTCTGATCATATCCATAGGTGAGATGTTCCCCAGGAACATTTTTTTTTTTAAAAAAAAAAAGGTATTTTGATTGTCCTCACCAAAACTCACTAGCAAGTGTGAGTGCTTTGAAGATTAGACAGAAACTAATTGTGGTTTTTGAGGTACTCTGCAGGTACATGGGAACACTGTGAGTTTCATTTTGGTATTTTGGGCAAATAAGAAAACACGTTTGACTAGGAACATAATTTGTTCATTCATGCTAACTTTTATTTCACAAGGAGCACGGTCACTAGAGCAAATGACCATTGCTCTCTTTCAGTATCACTGTTGGTTTTATTCTGTGAATGTAGTGAAATTCCAGGATAAAATCGTTCCGTGCTTCAGATGAGTTCAAAGTTAGCTATAGGACCATCAAACATTGTCAGTAAATGGATGACTTAAGCATGTACCATACATTTTTATAGTGTTTATAAAATCAATCCATCAGAATCTATAAACAGGAGCCTCTACAAATTGCTGAGTTATCTATTAATATGTACTAATTAAATCCACTCTCTTAAAAAGATCTGCTTCCGAATGGTAAGCATTTGATTTAATGGCATCTTGAAAACTCAGGTTTGTTGCTAGCATAATTTTCCCCCCTCCTCTCTCCTTTCCAAGTACTTTTTCCTTTGCATTGTAATAGCTTGCTTTGTTTCCATCTCTTTCTTTTAAGGTTCCAGAGCTCCTGCCATAAGATGCATAAGGCATATCTTTACAGAGCTCGTTAACTGCCTGAAGGTCCTGCTGATTTTACAGTTGTGATTACACAGGCACCTGTAAAAATCAGGTTATTAGTCAGTCTTTTAGAGAAAAAAGATGAAAGCCTCTCAGTAATCTTATTCACTCTCCCCTGCTCAAAGCAACAGGTACATTCTGCCTTGCCTTGTCTTCGCCCTCACCCCAAAGCAAACATCTGAGCATCAGGATGAGGCATTTTGAAGGAGGGAGACAACATCTTCCTAGTGGCTGCTGCAGTGTGGATAGACATTTATGTTCTTAACTGATTTATTTCCATTTCTTTAGTACTTTTATAATAGTTTGTATAAAAAGGAGATTTTAAAACTCTCCTGCTAATTATCCTTCAGCTTTATAGATTGAATTTCTCAAAAGCCCACTTGATTTAAGAAGTTAATCTTGAATCCCCAGGCATGCAAAGTGCTTACCACAAGATATTCTATGTTAGGTGATACATAAACTCTGTTTTGTAGGACAGGAGCCTTTCTGACATGGCTAGCAGTCTTTGCAGGACCCAAGTTGAGTCTGCAGACCGACAAAGGGGCATGAATTTAATAGTGAACTTGAAGCTTGTAAGGAAGCCTGTGGGTGTTAACTGAGTTAACATCACTGAGTTCAGTTGATGCTTTGGTAAAACTTGTGTGCAGGGCTTGCTTACACTCCAAATTACTGACCGGTACTACCTGAGAAATGATCGTGTCTTGACAACTTAAAAAAACTTCAGAATTTCCAAAGCTTGAAGCTTAAAAATTAGTTAGCAGTGCTGGATGCTGCCTGTTCAGAAATGAACCTTCTGCACAGGTCACTTGAGGAAGGTTGTTAGTGCAATTCCTGCTGCAGAGCGGGTCTCCGATGTGGCTGGCGGTGTGGCAGGCGAGGCACCCACCCGTGGAGTGCCCACCCGTGGGGCACCCACCTGCAGAGATGGAGCGCTGCCCACGGCAGGGGGCTGGCCAGGGGCACCTGCGGGAGGGGCTCTGAAATCCCGTTCCTATGGAGCTAAATGGCCACTGGATCTTCAGGAACAGCTTTCTGCTAGTTGATTGAAAGTCGGGTGCTACTTCAGTGCACCTTAAACATTTTTAAAACAAGCGAGTGTAGTTCATCCCCCTCGAGGGGACCCATTTTATGCGAGCCTGTGAAGAAGCTGTTTCCTCGTCCCCCTTTTATTTTTCAGTTCAGATAGAGGACCTTTTGTGGTGCAGTCTCTTGCCAAGACTTCAGAAACTCACCCACTCCCCCCCTTTCCCCTTCCTTGTCGCTGCAGGAAAATAAAAAGCTTGTTTCGTGGTACTACAAGTAGAGCAAAGTCAGTCACTACTTTGAAGTATTGGCTGCCTGGCATTGACAGACTTGAACTCTGAACTGGTAAAATGAGCTCTTTACCTCCCTTGTCCATCTCCTCATGTATTTTTCCTGAGCAGCAGTCTGTGTAGGGTATAGTTTGTCTGGAGCAGAGCTTTAGATGGTTTATCTGATGTAGAAAAATAGTACAGGTGGGTATCCTGGCATCCTTGCATTCTTCATACTGCCTTGTGTTTATGCTAGGCTTTGCTCAAAAAATGTTTCCGTTACTGTAATAATAGCAGAAATAAAGCTACGAGGAGGGCCTCTGTACTTTGCAGATTCCATCCAGAAAATGGAACTTGTTTGGTTAGACTAGATCTTCTGCTGAACTTTTAAAACTGTTTGAGGAAATTTTAGGAACTCTTAAAATGAGCTGTGTCATAAGTTCCAGTCTTTTAGGCAGGCTCTCCTTTAGTAAGCATCTTTTGTTTCCCCCTGTGATCTCTTTTTGTCAGTACATCTACTTCCACAGGACAGGTGTTACTGAGTCAGCCATTCTTCCACTGTCAAAAAAGGTACAGTTTTGTTGTGTGTGGCTTAAGGAAATGTACAGACACCATTAACAGGATGGCTGGCCAGGTGATCTCACAAATAGCTAGAAGACATTGAACAAGTCTTTCAGACTGATAAGGTTCAAGGAGAGTAACTCTTCTGCTTGAAACCTTTCCCTTGGACAGAGTCTATACATGATCTTTATTAATAAGACTTATTTCTTGTGATGTGTGTATGTTCATCTTAGCTTTCTGGGGTGGTGGCACAGCTTGATCTGGCAAGCTGTTTCCTGGGTTGGCTGTGTTGTAGCTAGTTAAACCAAGAACTATCACGAAAGTGGTGAAGAAAGCAGGATTTCAGAAGTTAAGTAACAGCTCAGTGCTGTATCTGTATTCAGTAGCAGCCTTTCCTACCTCCTCCTAGTTTTTGCTTTCATCTTCTGCTTTGTGTCTTAGACCAGTCTTGTCAGCTCCTTTCTGCTGTCCACCCCAAAGCAAATCTCTGGTTTGAAATCATCATTTTCTAGAATGAAAAATTTTGCAAGACAGCAGTTGAATACCAGTTTCATAAATAATTAAGTTGTTAATAGAAATCTATGCACAAGCACATAACATCATTGAATGAGCATCCATTTTGTATTTCAGCAGTGGTAACAAGCAGCGATGAATCACAGCTTTTAACTCCAGGAAAAATGAGCCAGCGTCAGGGGAAAGAAGCCTATTTTACTCCAACCAAAGAGTTATTCCAACCATCTCTCAGCCCAGGAATTGCCCACAGTCATGGTAAGACAAAGCTATTTTTTACAGACGTTTTAACTTAAACACTGACGTTAATTATCTGTTCCGAATGTTGATTCAAAAACACTGCCTTTTATAATAAAGAGGTAAGGAAGAAAGCATATTGAAATATTGTATGTAGTTCTTTGTATCCATATGTGTTAATCTGAAAGAGAAAAAAATGCAATACGTGGTGCACTAGTTTATTAAAGCATGCTATGATTTGTGGGAGAACAGTCCACATGATGGTAAATCATTATGTGTGTATAATCCTGTAACCAATGGTCACAGTAATGTCTCAGGTATTTAAGTCATGTCTTTACGCAGAAGCATTATGATACACCACCTAAGCCTGGAACCTTTGTGTAAAGATCTTTTAGCAATTACGTCCACTGAACGATCCTTCTCTTCAGGAAAGGGGGAAAGAAAAAAGTCTCAGCACTACTTTTTGCCAGCTTTCAAACAGTCCCTCTGCCTTGCTAAACCTGTTGAAAACAAACTCAGTGCATCCATGTGAACTGATTGGGTGCAAAGTGAAACTGGTCAGTAGTCCTGACATGTTGATAGTCTGTTTAAAAAACAAAAACAAGCCATAGTTGCTCTCCTTGTGTGTATTTGCATTTGACACTGCTTGTGTTGTCCTATTGCCTAGGATATCATTAGACATGTTTGTTATGGTGTGTGGAGTCCTTAGTGAAAACTTCAGGCTTTTTTTTATTAATATTCTTTCTCCTTTTACTCTTGGCAGTCATGTTAGTCATCTGTGCTTCCTTTAGTTCTTGCCATGAGTAGTGTTCCTGAGATTTCTTTTTTTTCCCTAAATCCCATAGTTTGCTTTGTCAAAGTAATGATATTAGTCTGTCAGAGTAATAAAGGCAGTTTCTCAGGTAACTTCGAATCATTTTCCTGTTTTCCCATTCAGTACAATTCAGATAAAAAGCAAAAAGCTTTGAAACCAAAGATAGTTGTTACTGATATTGAATCTGGTAGTCTTTTAGTGTAGTTTAAGAGTTATTATGGTAGTATTTTCAGTGCTATGCACAGCTAGCTCTTATATATTTTCTAAAAACTGCTGTTATCTCACTGGAACAGCACTTGATGTTCTCTGGCTTGCATTGTGCTTAGTCTGGAATTATTTGCTGTAGAATATACATATGTAACTTGTTTGTGATTTTTATTAGGTTTAAATAAATTTTTGGTTGTTCTCTCTATGCACTGTGTTGTATCCCTTACTAGACAAATGTTGTAGTTACATAAGTGTATTTGAATATTGTAGTAAAGTCTTCCTTTTAATGTTGCTATTCCCACTAATTTATAAAGGCAAACTTGGGCTTTTTTAAGGGCCTTCACTCCTAAGAAATTCATTAAAACAGGCTTGAAAAGCACTAAGACTTGATTGTGCTACGTCAAACTCTGTGCAGATATTAAGTCTTCTCTTCTGATTTGTTTTTCCTCTGATTACTTCAGGGCTTATACAGGTTATTTTAAGCTGGTTAAATGCATCTGTGCCTTTTTTAGCATCAGTCATCACTGACTTAGTCTTCCAGGAGTGCTACTAGAAATGAGGCTGTAGTTTTATGAACCAATGAATTTGGCTTGAAGTCAGTTTCAGCAGTGAAAAGGTATGATGTGGGCTAGGCTTCAGCAACCTTTAATTACTAACTTCTAGCCTATCTGCAACTCGGGAGGTGTAGGTTTGATTTTTATAGAAGTGGTTGACCTGCATTCAGAAGTTGGGTGGTTATTGTGTGGTATTTATTCCTACAGGGAAATTACAGTGCTGGTGAAACTGTGAGCTTATTATGTAGGAAAAAGATATGCTGTGCAAGCCTGAAAAATATGAATAGAACAGAGTTTAAAGTGATGGAGTACTTGAGGCTGACTGTTGTAACTGAAATCCAATTAATAAAGGTCTTTACAATACACCTGTAATATTGTATGATGAGAATATGCAGAAATATAGGAAATGTTTAGATATAGTATTTAAAGGCATTTACTATGAACTAAATGGAGATACTTTTAGTTTACTGGCACCTTGTTGTGATTTAACCCTAGCCAGCAACTAAGCACCACACAGCTGCTCACTCACTCCCCCCGCGGTGGGATGGGGGAGAGAATCGGAAGAGTGAAAGTGAGAAAGCTCGTGGGTTGAGATAAGAACAGTTTAATAGTTGAAATAAAATAAAGTAAAATAGTAGTAGTAGTAGTAATAATAATAATAATAATAGTAATATTAATATACAAAGCAAGTGATGCACAATGCTGTTGCTCACCACCCGCTGACCGACGCTCAGCCAGTCCCCAAGCAGCGATCGCTGCCCCCCCGGTCAACTCCCCCCCAGTTTATATACTAAGCATGACATCATATGGTATAGAATAGCCCTTTGGGCACTTTCGGTCGGCTGTCCTGGCTGTGCCCCCTCCCAACTTCTTGTGCGCCTGGCAGAGCATGGGAAGCTGAAAAGTCCTTGACTAGCATAAGCGGTACTTAACAACAACTAAAACATCAGTGTATTATCAACATTATTCTGATCCTAAATCCAAAGCACAGCACTATGCCAGCTACTAGGAAGAAAATTAACTCTATCCCAGCTGAAACCAGGACAATATCCACCCCTTATTCTATACCATCTGCGTCATGCCCACTCTTTCAAATACATCCCAATTAATCACCACCACCTTTGCTGTCTTCTGATATATACACACAGATATCATTCCCTTTGTCTATGGGCCGTCCCTCTAAAATGTCTGTTGAGTTCATTTAGTCCATGACTTTGGGCTCCATCTGTCATAACAGTCCTCCGGTGGAGGAGAGATGGTGTGTGGTGTTGGATTGTTGCATGCTGAAGCCAGTCCTGGTTCCATCACCGCTGCACTTTGCTCAGTTTTATCAAAGTTCATTCTTCATTAATCTGGGTGATTCTTACTGTAATACCATTGATATGGTGTATAGCAACCATAGAAGTGATGCCATACAGTGTTATATAGCGATTAATACTGTACCATTCAGTTAATTGGCTATTTTCACCCCAAAATCAAATCCCCTTGAGGTACACATTGGACCTCTCCACCCTTTCGCATCACCCACCAAGTGCACCCAGGTCCTTGAGCAGAAGCAATCCCACAGATACGTTTTCCTTTGCCTGAGGTGGGAGTAACCTAGACTGTCTTCCCCAATGTATTTTTTACATGCACTACAGGGACTTTATCCCCATCTACAGTATGTAAAAGTTTTGACTGCACAGGGCCAGCTCCATTGGTAGATCCCCTAATGTTGACTAACCAGGTGGCTTTCGCTAAATGTGTATCCCAATGTTTGAGTGTCCCACCACCCACTGCTGTCAGGGTAGTCTTTAACAGTCCATTGTATCATTCGATTTTCCCAGTGGCTGGTGCATGATAGGGGATGTGATATACCCACTCAACACCATGCTCTTTGGCCCAGGTGTCTATGAGTTGTTTTGGAAGTGAGTCCCGTTGTCTGACTCAGTTCTTTCTGGGGTGTTATGTCACTACAGGACTTGCTTTTCAAGGCCCAGGATGGTGTTCCGGGCAGTTGCGTGGGCCACGGGATATGTGTTGCTTCCACCATGGTGAGCACATAGCGCTTGCTTTGGTGGGTTTGTGGTAGTGTGATATAATCAATCTGCCAGGCCTCCCCATATTTGTATTTCAGCCATCACCTTCCATACCAGAGAGGCTTTAACCGCCTGGCTTGCTTGATTATGGTGCATTTCACATTCAGGGATAACCTGTGCAGTAGTGTCCATGGCTAACCCCACCCTCGATCACGAGCCCATTTATATGTTGCATCTCTTCCTTGATAGCCTGAGGTGTCATGGGCCCACTGACCTATAAATAATTCACCCTTATGTTGCCAGTCCAGATCCACCTGAGCCACTTCAATCTTAGCAGCCTGATCCACCTGCTGGTTGTGTTGATGTTCTTCAGTGGCCCGACTCCTGGGTACGTGAGCATCTACGTGACGTACTTTTACAACCAGGTTCTCTACCCGGGCAGCAATATCTTGCCACAATGCGGCAGCCCAGCCAGGTTTGCCTCTGCGCTGCCAGTTGCTCTGCTTCCATTGCTGCAGCCACCCCCACAGGGCACTTGTCACCATCTATGAGTCAGTATAGAGATAGAGCACTGACCATTTTTCTTGTTCAGCAATATCTAAAGCCAGCTGGATGACTTTCACCTCTGCAAACTGACTTGATTCCCTTTCTCCTTCAGCAGTTTCTGCGACTTGTCATATAGGACTCCATACAGCAGCTTTCCACTTCCGATGCTTTCCCACAGGACGACAGGACCCATTAGTGAACAGGGCATATTGCTTCTCATTTTCCGGCAGTTTATTATACAGTGGGGCCTCTTCAGCACATGTCACCTCCTCCTCTGGTGATATTCCAAAATCTTTGCCTTCTGGCCAGTCCATGATCACTTCCAAGATTCCTGGGCAACTGGGGTTTCCTATTTGAGCCCATTGTGTGATTGGTGCAACCCACTTACTCCACGTAGCATCAGTAGCATGATGTGTACAGGCGATCTTCCCAGCTTGTTTATTATGCTCACCAGTTTACATAGCCATTTCAGAATTCTAGTGTTGAAGGCTAACTCAGCTGTATATAGCATTGGTCCTCAGATGGACTTGTAATTTTAATTATTGTGGACTTAATTTATTTCTGCCTTACCCATCATTAGGTAACTAGAGTGTCAGAATAAGCCAATCCTGATCATAATGCTGCGATTACAATTAGTTCTATAAAATAAATTTATTGAGCCTCCAAACGTCAGTGGCTTTAAGTTGGAGAATACCAAAATCCAAGTGCCATCTACTACAAAAGCTGATGATACTCGGATGTGTTGAGGTTCAACAGACATCAAAACAAACCTAAAAACTAGCTTTTTGCATCCACAGTGTGCAAGAAGGGATTTGATAAAGGCACAAAGTTGGATTAAGTAGACAACCTTTCACATTCTGTGTGGCACCACTGTTCCTAGAAAGCCAGCAATACAACTTTTCATGGGAGCCCTAAGCTCAACTACACAAAGGAAAGCTTTCTGATTATGGAGCTTCTCAGCATCGTAACTCAGGAACTCCTTGTGAAAGTGGCCTTGAGCAGCTCCACATTGAGTTGATCTTGAAAACTTTTACTCATTTTCCTCACTTTTCAGTCTATGCATTTTTCATATAGAAACTGAATTAACAGCTACTACTACTCAAAGGAGGAGCAGATCCTGTTTCTGATCTCAGCTCAAGCTGAGATTCATTCTATACGTTTAAGAAAGTGGTTTCTAGATTCTGTCACTCAACAGCTCACTCAAATGAGCAAAGCAAAACTTTGCTTCTCAAATCAGGGTGGGAAATGATCAAACAGTGATAAAGATTTGGCAAGAATTTGCAAGATCAAGCTTTCTGAAGGAAATAGTTCTTTTTTCCCCACATACAGTCTTTAATTCTAACTTCTGAAGTCTTTAATTGTCCTTTCATAACATCTGCCAAGTTTAGTCCCGTCTCTAATTTGTCAATGCTATATATTGTACATGAATGTTGTCTTCCGGTGTGTTTTATGTTCAGATCATTGTTGTTTTTCTTCTGCCTTATCTGCTAGGCAATGAAAGCTTCCTACTTCTCCGTGCCTTGAACATACTAAATGATTGTACTGTGGTTTTTGCTAAATATTTTATTTAGAATTGTCAGACTTGGAATTGGATGTAAATAATTCAGTAGCCTGTTGGTGGAAACTTTAATGGGTTTGGGGAGTTAGATTTTGCTGTAAAGCTTTGCTTATGTTTGTGGGGTGGTGTGTTTTTAGGCTCTAGTGAGGTAGTGTGGTCTTGCCAACTTACCAAGGCCGTATTTTTGTAAGTGTAGTGCATATAGATGTTAGGACTGCTAAAACATCTTTCAATTCTAGCAGTTGACACATAGATTGAACAATATTTAGTTAGCTCATTTTCTGTGTTTGCATTCAGTGGTTGAAAAGGCTATTAACTTTTAATGGGCAAACAACTAAACTTTTATCAAGTTTATTTTGGGGTTTTTACTTTTTTTAACCTACCGTAAGTGCAACCAGAAGGAATCATTGACAAAACTATTTTATTACAGTTAAAAAAAATTAACATGAAAAATACAGAGTCCAAGACTGCATTTTCAAAAGCTGTAGAGCAGAACTCTGCTTGCTGATCTAAGCTGTTAATGTTGTTACACAAATTATCCCAGGTAAATTGGATTCTTGTAAATCTTGTTAACTCAGACTTACATCGGGATACCGCTTTATTTGTTTGATAAAATGGATTAATATAGAAATAGTGATCACTTAAAATTGATGAAAAATTCAGAAGTCTCCTCAGAGGGGGTTTTTAATATTTTCTAATTTTCTACCAGTATTCATATTGTCTGTTTATGGCTTTATTTAATGAGAGTTTGTGCTGCTGTTCTTTGTGTGCCTTTGAGTGTATGTTATAAAGTATACATGATGAAATGCTTCTCTAGTTTTTCACTTGCTAGTGAATTACATATGTGTTTATTTGCTTGGGAGATAATCTCTGGGCTTATTTTTTAAGAGTGTAAGGAGGTGAAAATCCATATGAAGAAGAATGCAAAATTCACAACATTCATTATAGAAAGATTTTGCCATTTTAGATTTTTGTGGCTTTGAATGAGGACTGTAATTTGCAGGTGGCACTAATGGGAGCGTCATCCATACTTAAACAGGACCAAATAGCAGTGTTGTTTGTGTTGACAGTATTGTATTTGATACTTCAAGGCAGGCAACTCAGCAGATAACACATTAAGATTTTGGAGCTCTAGTTTCTGTGTTTCATCTGGAGAAGGGCGACCTGTGCAGACAAGCTTCCCGGCTCCTGAGCTTGACTGTGTCAGCCCTCAGTGTTTTTCCTATATTTATCCAAAGCATTGATGAGATGCAGATGGGGTGAAAATGTGAGTAGTATCTGGGAAAAGTGTGTTAGGATGATAAAGATTAAGGAGGATATATTTTACAATAATGTAAATCTTTGAGCTAAATTAGTAGCATCTTGCTGTGGTCTGTTTTGTTTTGTTTTGTTTAAGTCAGCTTGTCGAGTAAAGGTAAGCAGTGAAAAGTGTGTGCCCAGAAGGAGCTTGAGCTGAGATAAGAAACAGGATCTGCCCCTCCTTTCCAGTGGAGTAGTAGTAGCTGTTAATTCAGTTTGCAGTATGATGAAAACGTATTCTGTGTTAAATGACTGAGAAACAGAAGTGGCTTAGGTGCAGGGAGGTGGATTGGCAGTGCAAGCAGAATTACAGGTCTGCCAATAATGGTGATGATCAGAATGAATAGAAAGCAGGAGGGGAAGCTGCTTTCAGTGGAGAGTAAGGGCATTTCTGGCTGTGCTGAGCTTGTACGATAGGCTGTTTGCTCCAGAGTAGACATCTGAAGGACATGCTATTATTTTAAGCCGTAGGATGCTGCATTTGGGGACAAAATACAAATTTAACTATTTTTGTATGTGAGAGAAGGTGGAGAGTGAAAAACAGGTATTTTCAAGCACTGGGTCCTAAAGAACACTTATTAACTACTGAAGGGATGAGATGCCTTCAGCATGATGGGATGATAATGACCAAGAATATGCAAGACTTGGACATTGCTGTCTACCTGAGGCAGCTAACAAGTGAAACATGATTTGTTGTAGACCTGTACAACTTGCAGCCTTTAAAAAATGTTTGTTTCAGGTGTTTGGCTCAGTTGACAGCAACAGCAGCAGAATTTATTTGTCTGGGTGGTAAGAAATATCTGGAGCTCCTGACTTGTCATCCCTGTTCTGGCTCACTGGTGGTCAGTGTGCACGAATCATAGAATCATAGAATCATTTAGGCTGGAAAAGGCCTTTAAGATCATCCAGTCCAACCATTAACCTAACACTACCAAGTCCACCACTAAACCAATTAAGGGTAGAGTAGTAATTTCATGTTTCCTGGCTTGGCGGCTGGATTATTTTTTAATGAAAGTAAAAACTAGGAATCATTAAGGTTGGAAAGGACCTCTAAGGTCATCAGTCCAACCACCAACCCAGCACCACCATGCCCACTAAACCATGTCCCAAAGTGCCACGTCTACCTGTTTTTTGAACACTTCCAGGGATGGTGACTCCACTACCTCTCTGGACAGCTTGTTCCAATGCTTGACTACTCTTTTCGTGAAGAAATTTTTCCTAATATCCAATCTAAACCTCCCCTGATGCAGCTTGAGGCCATTTCCTCTCGTCTGGAAAGAAGCAGGTCTGGGGATGTAGCACACATCTTCTTTTAGCAGCTGTTAGGGGAAAGAGGGATTACTGTGGTCTGGTGCAAGGGAAGATACAGCCCTGTGTCAGTGAAGTCGAAGCTTTTTCAAAGCATTAGCAACGCTTCCTGAGATAGGCAGTTGGCTTCAGTGCTTTGGCCAAGTTTCTGCCAGGAGGTCGTGAGAGCCTGTTCATTCATGTGGGTGCACGAGACTGAAGCCGCAGCGGAGAGGTGCTGCGTTGGAGCTGGAGAGAGAAATCCTGCATGCCTTTTGGTTATAGCAAATGCATGCATTGAGTGTGGGGGAGGCTTTAACTCCAGCGGTAGAATACTGATCACTGCTTAAATGCCAGCTCCTGCTTCTCTTTCAACTAGCTCTTTCAGTGTGTTAATATTTCTTTTTGATAATAGTATTTGGCTTTCAGATTGTAAAACCTTGCCAATCTATCTGGTTCTAAATCAAGCTGTTTCCTGGGTAGTTGGGTTATATCTAATCTTTGATAATGATTTCTGTTTTTCTTCTCATGCTTCCTTTGACTTTACTCTCTATATCTAGACAGACTTAGTCATGGAAGTAACTTCATGCCATCTCCTGTTTCCCTCCACTATATCTGTCCTTTGAATGGAGAACCTGAAGAATGGCTAAAAAATTTATTGTCTTGACACAGTAAGAGCAACTTATCACTAAGCATGCCATGCTTTTTTACCTCACTTCATCTTTCTGTAAGTCTGTCCCACTGTCTCAGCACAAGAGAAGAAACTGCTGGAGGGCTTGTTGAGGCTCTCCGACAAGCTTATTTTTTAACATTTCCATATTAACAGTAAATATTACTTCTGAAGTCGGGCACCTTCTCTGTAGAGTAAGTGCTTCTAATGTCTTAGAAAAATGTTTGCGCTTTTGCTTTCTCCTGCCGTGTGGGAATTGTGTCTAAAACCTTGCAAGCCCTTGCACTTGGAGAGTCTTGGTCTCTCTTGCTGTATTCTTGGGAGGTGTTTTAATTTGTCTTACCTTGTCTTTTGATGCTGAGGAAGTATTTTGTAATCAGCAGTGTGTAGGAGCCATGTGGACTGGTTGTTCTTTTGGTAGTTCTGGATTAGTATCTGTTGTACTGCTGCAGGGACCTGACCCCAGTGACATGGGTGGTCACTTTTAAGTTTCATGACATGATGGAGCGTACATCACGGAGGTGAAGCCCCGGTTCTGCAAAATTGTGTGACATGACTTGGAACGGCTTTAGTGATGCTTGTCTCAAACGGGATGTGAGTGAGGTTCTAGTCACAGTGATCAAGGAAGGAGTTTGACCCCTAAATAATCTGGGTTTAGCTCGTGTTACCAGGCTGGCTTTCTTGTGAAATGCTTTAAGTTCTGCTCTGTGTGGTTAGTCTCCTGAATGTATTATCTTGACCTCCTGCTTTCTGACTGTAATGCACACTCTGGCACATTCCGCTCTGCAAGTCATTGTGTGTTTATTAAAACTTGCCATTTCTGAAATGCTACTCCACCCAGTATTTGTGGCTTGAGTAAATTGCACGTACTCCTTTCTGTGTGGGTTATAGCTTTATGAAAGTGCGGTACTGGGTTTCAAAGGCACAGCAGGGGGGATTACTGTGAAACTTCTCGAGCAAGTTCTCTTTCTCCATGACAATCTCTGCGGAGCTGGCCTACTTGAACCTGAACTGTGACCTTGAGAATTTCATAAGGGCTGAAATGAAAACTGTTGAAACCTGAGCAGTGAGCAAGCCTATTTACTTTGGGTGGGAGGAGCTGAGCAGGAGTGTTAGCAAGCGAGGAGGTGCAGCCAAGTGCAGTTGCCAGCAGGGCACTGGGAGCCTTGGTGTTCATTCATAACCACCATCAGGCATGCCTCTGGAATTACTACTTGGCTAAACTGCACTCGACTTGGAAATACCAGAGAACAGAAGAATATTTGGTGAAAGAAACTTGTCACTGTAAACTACTGACACAACTTGTAGCGTCATGGTTCAGACATTGTTTTTCTAAATCAAATATTGGTGTCTGAAGGCAAGTATATCTTTAATACCCATTCTGTTAAATAGGGGAAAACCACTTTCACTTCAAGTCCATGTGCAAAAATCCGGTGTTGGATAAAACTCATTTATAGGTATGATAGTCTAGCAGTTTGCTTTTTCTGTTTTCTGCATATCACAAAGCATGTATACTGCATGTAGAGAATTATTCATGACCTTTTCTTCTGTTGGACTGGGGGAGAATTCTACTCAAAAAGGTAGCGTTGTCGAGATGTCAAGGCAAATTACTGTCAGACTTGAAGGGCGAGTCTAAAAAGCTTCTGTCTTCTCTGCTACACCATCAGTTTTCCTTCCTCCTTCTTCTCCCTTTAGCTTTTACAGAGTTTGGTTTTAAGAAGGTTTTGGGTTTTCCTTGTATACCTCTAAGGGGAAAAAGAATATTTTTTTACTGTGCATCACTAGATATACTCTTAGTTGTATTACTGCATCAGTGTCAGTTTGTATAATATGTTCATTATTTTAAACTTCTAAAACCTATATAAAAAGGGTTATTATATTTAAACTTCCTCAGTTGAATAGTTTGGAATGTATTTGATTTGAGTTCAATTTCCATGCTTGGAATTCATACCTGTACAATTCAGAGAGGTCTTTTTTGATAAGCCTATGGTTTTTTTCAGCTGTAAATATTTTTCAGGTGGAGAAATGTTTTAAAACTAAAACCAGGCTTTGTCAAAAGTGTTTGTGCCATATTGGAATTGCATGTCTTCTATTTTTGTTTTGTATACTGAGATTGAAGTTTTGCCCCAGGCGGTATCCTAGAAGAATGTCTTAAGCATGGGATTATGGTTTGTTTTTCAGCCAGCATTTACTACTGAAGAAGCCCTGACTGAGTAGCTGATATGAGAAACGCATTCTGTCCTTTAGAAAAATGAATGTGTACAACAGATAGGTTTTCATCTAAAGAGGTGTTCAACAGATTGACTGAGAATGGATTCTTCCACCATCCCCCCCACCCCCTGAGAGAGATGAACTAAATATTTCAGTCATGGTTTTTTTTGTCTTCCTACTGATTTGGGTATTGTGTAAAACAGAGAAACCAGGAGACTTTTTCTTCCCTTTCAGTGACATAGTTAGTCTAGCGCCTGCTTTCATGAAGTACTTAACTTTTGTTGTGAGGAATCTTATTTTTTCATGTACAGATACACTGTGGCACACACCTGATGCATTTAGGCTACAGTGCAGATACTTTAATGTTTACGCAGGCTTTTCAGCTATGTCTGGCTTTTGCAGTTAGACTTGGCTGTAGTTCTATTTGTGAGTATTTTGAAATTGGGTAAACTTCCAAGCTGTGTATGTTAGTGCATTTTCTAAGTATATTAATTATTAAGGCACTGGGAAGTGATATCAAAAGGATAGAAGGCTTCCTGGGACATTAGTGTAAGATCACCTAATGAATGGTACTAATTCCGATTTTATCACTAGAGGGACCTATTCTGTCTGAATTTATTTTCAGGGAGGGGAGAAGAGGAAGAAGGATTTTTTTTTTGTCTAATATGTGATGGCTAATGAAGTGCACCTTTCCATTGTCATGTACAGAACATACAAATAAAAGCACTTCCAACTACTTAAAAGTATCTCTTTGTCCTTTCAGGAATCAAATGTATTGCAAGGAATTAAAAGGGTTTCTAAGAGCTTTGGGCGCTGAGTGTGTGGAGAGCAGAAACCCCTTTAATATCACAGGCTGATGCTCAAGAGTTACAATAAACTTAGATTCACACCATGGCGAAGAATGCTTATTTTTATTAAACGTTACAGATTCCTTTTGATCTAACAGCCTTTTGGTTGTGTGTCAGCTATCTCTCTGGCAACATGTACTGCTTTGAAGTAGTTGAAGCAAATGAACATGTGTATACAAGTATTAGCAACTATAATAAATCACAAGCTGTTGCAAAGGCGGAGAACTAGTGAATTTTTACAGCCAAACCATGTAATTAACTGTTTTACCACTGCAGATTTAAGTGAAATATGAAGATGACTTGGTGGGGGGGAGGGAAACGAAGGAGGAAGCTTAAATTAGACTTTTTTTTTTTTCTTTTCCCCCTCCTTTGCAGTGATGAGACAGACATATTTTGGCAAAAGGCACAGAGTCTGCATCTCCTATATTGCTGATGAGTTAAAGCAGAAGGTACTTAGTCAGAATACCTGGATAATGGCTTCCTTCGTTGGGAGATAGCTTCAGTGTTGAAATTCTTAATTTTATCTACCCAAAGATTTCCATTTCACTTCTAAATGGAGAGAAGGGCACAGGAAGGAGAAAGAGCTTTTTAATCTGTTCTCTTTTACATCTTGGCTACATGAACAGTGTCAAGGGACCTGAGAGGGCATGGAGAGAAATAAAGGGAAGACCTTCGGGATTACATTGTTTCATCAAACCCCTGGATGTCTAGCCACTTTTTGGTAATGTGAACATAATGTGGTAGAGAATACTATGCTGGGGAAGAACCTGGTAGGCTGGCAGAGTCGTGCTCAGTAGTGGCTCCAGAACTGGCTGGCACAGTGGCTGGAGGCAGATGCAGAAAAAGCAGCGTGGGTGGCTGGTGGTGGAGCCTCCCGTTAGTCTGTGTGACCCTGCCGATCCGGTACAAGACGTGGAAACGTCCTGATACCAGTGTCAGCAGAGCGTTCCGGGCAGGGTCATAGCCCTGACTCTGAAAGACAAGATAGCAGACCCATTAACTGGGAAAGATAGGCCTGTAATGAGAGGATACAGTTCCTTCTGTGTGTAAAGGGAGTTTTTCTACTGCAGCTTTCTCTTGGTTTTAATTAGAAAAAAGAAAATGCGTATTCTGAAGAGATTTGGACCAAGGCAGTTGCTCTGTTTTGTAGTTAGGAAGATAGATTTGGAGAAGTGATGTGGAGCTGTGTTTGTTTAAAAAAAAAAGAAGAAAAAAGTGGTGTTCTCCCCCCTTGCATTTCCTCCTCATTGCCCCACCATTCCACTCCCTAAGTTTTTCAGCTGTTCTTTCTGTTCCTTCCGGGACATCTGGGCAAGGACTGCTTCAGCTGAGGGAGGTATGAGACACAGTAATGGATAAATGGAGACAGGCCTGAACACAAGACATGCTCATGCAGTTTCTCCCCCTCCCTGTGCCCAAGTGAATAGTTTTTCACTTCTTGTACAAAAGAAGTGAAGGTTATGTATCACATATAATGGTTTCTACTGATGGCTCATACTTGTTTTTTTCAGTTACATCTTTTTTCTTGGCATGTATTGGGACATTAGTCTGTTAAGAGGCATGAAGAAATTCTAGTGATTCATAAGATCCTGGAAACTGCTATGTTTTATGCGGTGTTTTCTGCATGTGCCTTAGTGTATATATCTATAGGTACTAACGCACATACACTCTGCACAGTTAAAACCTTTCATAGGGGTTATAAAGTACTTTGGTCTACTGTATTATCCTTGAGCCAATGTGAACCGAAATTACTGAGCTACAAATAGTAAGTACACTTCTTTGCATAAGCAGCAGGAGTAAACAGTATTATTTGAGGATTAATCAAATTCACACTACCATTTATTTGATTTGTGGGATGTGTTTCACTTTGTAAGAAGAGGAGACCTCTAGTATGGAGTAAGGGAGACAGCAAGTTCTTATTTTCAGGCCAATTCTTAGTGTCTTATTTTTCTGCTTTCCAGCAAACAGAGTAGGTTTCAAAACATATCTCGTCAGAAATAAGGTGTGGTGGGGGAAAATGGGGTCAGCAGAGAAGGACCAGGCAGGAAGGAAATTCCACATATGGAAGAGGGTGGCCATGCACGCTAGTCGTCAGGGAAAAAAAGCAGCCTATCTAATGAGCGGTGGATGAAGGAGGTTAGAGAGAGCTTATTTGACTTTGTTCTGGGAGCTATCAGCAAGAGCAGTTTGGATCAGCTGATTTCTAGTTTTGAAGCATAATTTACCGGGATTTTTTATGTTTAAAATTTAAGTTGGTTCATTTAAGTGTTTCATTCATTGCATAAAGTATTTGGGGCATTAATTAAAAAAACCCTTTCTGTGGAGCTTATTTTGTGCAACTCTTCCAGGAGTCAGGCTGGTTTGTATATATAAATATGACAGAGTCTTAGAGAAGAAAAAGCTATTACCCCACCTTTTAAATAAAAATAAGAAATGAAGATGCAGAAGCCACAGCAATCAGTTGATGAAAACTAACTAGGTAAGTGCCTAAACAGGGAAGTTCAACATGGCTGCGTAACACAAAACATTGTCTCCCTTTTCAGATTCCTGTAGCATACCGCAATATCAACAGGGGAGCCACATAGCTCATGAATTGTGCTTTGTGCAATATAAATTTGGGACTTGAAAGACTAACAGAAAAAAGAATTGATTTAATAAATCTTTAAAACCAAAATAATCACCATTTTTGTGTGCTTAGAAAGCAGAGACGAGTAGGACCAAAACTGAGATGTAAAAAATGAGATGCCGTGTATTTGTGGAAAAGAGGAGCTGAAGCAAAGCCATTCTGCTTTAAGCGTCCTAATGGGTTTGATGAGAGGAGTATAGTGTTGCTTGGCTTGCTGCTGATTTGGCAGCCTCTGTCTCTTCACTGCATTTTTCATGTGTGCCCTTCGTTTGTTTCTTTTTTTTTTCCTTTTGTATCTTACTGATCAGAATGTGAGGTAAAAGGCTGTTACTGCAACACTCTTGTTCCAAGCAGCTAATGCTAACCAGCTTTCACAGAGAACATAATCCTTACACAAACACCTTAACTCATGAAGGAAGAGGGTCCAGTGCGACGTAGGTTTTCTTCATGTGCTGGGATCTCATCTGTGTTCTCTCCAAGAGCTGATGTCCGAAAGCTTGTCCGGAATGCTTCATTTGGAGGATATAACGAACTGTCTCCTGCTTTACCAGGTTTGTTTTGGTCTTGCATTTCTTAAAATGTACAGAAGATAATATAATTTCTGCCTCAATTTTTTCAGCTTGAATTAAAGTACTGAGACGTTGGTAGAAATCAGGAAGAATATTGCTTGTATGCATTTAGATAACAGCTCTTTGTAGTGGCAAGATTTGTAGATAGGTGAGTAAGTTACCTTATACCGCAGCAAATCTCTATTTAAAAGGCATTTGTTTATTTGGTACTGGCTGGCATATTTGTTTTGGTTGTTTGGGCTTTTATGACTGAAGTTCTGTGATGTGGTTTAAAAATGCCTTCCTCCCTTGTACTTTCCGCTCCCCCCCACACACAAGGGACTTGCTTTAAAATAGTAAGGTACAGCAGAAGGTTTTAATTTGGCTAGAACTACTGAAGAATTTGTGTGCTTGTCATCAGTGGTTTGACAAAATTACAAGATAGGAGTTAAGGCTAAAAGCATAGCCTTGCTAGACTCCGTAGTGCAAGATTTTTAAGCCATTTAACACCAGAAAGGTCTTGATTCTCCTTTTGCTCAGATTTGTTGTCTCCTGAAAATCAGTACTGGAATATTGAAATGAATTTCTAGAGTTTCGTTGTCCATAATAAGCACGTCTGATATAGGTACCCGAATTTCAGCAGTTTACTTCAGGAAACTTCGATGCTTGAAAATGTGTTACAAGGTTGCCTCTTCCTGAAAGGGAACATTGTAGAAATTGTACATTCTTCCCAGAATTACTCTGTATGTGTGATTTGTCTTGTGCGTGCGCACATACACGCTTTGTTGCATAGTCCCATGGGGCCAGAATGTGGGGCGTGGGGGGGGGGGGAGTGGGGAAATAAAATAGTTTTCACTTTTCATTGTATGCCGTCTGCAGAATGGCTCACTGAATTTGTAAGCCCTGGCTCTGAAGCCAAGAGTTGGGGTGCAGAGCACGGGGGGAGGTTGCAGGCTGGCGATGAGGGAGCTCTCTGCATCACTAGCCGGTGCTGGCTTGCAGAATCACTGGAGCAGCATGTTCAGCCTCAGGCAGGTGGGGGCAGTTGCTTGGGACACCACGTTCTATTAAGCTTCATGTTTTACCCTGTAACATTTCCTTTCAGTTGCTTCAGGAAACGATTAGCCTTCTACCAGGAATCTAACACTGAGTTTTATTCAAGCTGCTCAGGAAATAAAGATCTCAAAGCTTGAAAGCGTGGAGTTGGCAACTAGACAGATCCTCCCTACCTTTAAAATAAATGTGTGTAGTCTGGTAATTACTGAAACAAAAAGGGATTCATTTTCTATTTGCTTCCTTCCTGTATAGAATTCTACATTAAAGCTGATTGCTGTCCATAAGTGGACAATGACTGATTTCTTAAAATGCAGAATAAATGGAAAGAGTTTTTAATGAAAAAAAAAGAAGTGTAAACATGTAACTAAAAGAAGTTTTCTCTTTTGGAGTCTTCCATATATCTGAATAATTTAAACAATGTGCTGGAAGGTGTACTCTTTCAGTTTGGTTTAAGCAAGGAGTAGTTACTGCCTGCCTAAAAGATACTCATGTATAGTTACAGTGAGGACAATCTTTAGTTCTTGTTGTTTCTTTTATATGGTGTTTGCAAAAGAAAACATGACCGTGAGAAAATACATAAAAGGACTTTGCTTGCTTTTCTGATTACTTCAGTTTCAAAATTGATGGAGGAATCTGAATTAGTTAATATGGGATTGTATTCTTAAAACTGGTTGTCAGCAAGGTCTTGAACATCAGTCAGTTAAGAAGACTATTGTCTCTTGTGTTCAATTCTTTAAAAAGATTTTTCCTTTTTTTTTCTGCCATGTTTATTATATAACACCAGTATTGATATCTCCCACTAAGTATAGCTCATAGTTCTTCCAGAAGCATATAGTTTTTCAGCTCAATTACTTGTTCTTCACAACTACACATGCACACCAGTAATCAAATCAGGCTGTCACTTGCTTTTTTATTTGGAAGTCAGTAATATTGTTGCTTGGCTTGCTATTTGTGATCTTTTCATGCATGGCATTGCTTTTTTACAGGTTCTTCTGTTTGTTGGAAAAAAGCCTCCAGTGGATAGTGGTTCTTTCTTTTTGGATAAAATAGGTCCGACATTAAAAAGTGACATGTTTTTTCTGATGTATTTTTCTCAGGTATCCTAGTTGCAGATGGTATTTGTTGAGAGGTACAAAACCAGCATTTGAGATGTAGGAGATGTTATGTGGTTGGTTTTGGTTTTTCCCTTCCCTCAAGATTGATTGAAGGGACAGATTGCGGGTGCGACTTTAAACAACGATACCTGTGTTATGCTTCAAAATTAAAATCTCTTAACTAAACAGTTTTGTTTTAAAATGTACCCTACCACAGACTTTATCCTAGAGATTCTTTAATGCTAATCTTACAGTGTATATACTCCTCAATTGTTGAAGACGATGTTTTAGAGGATTTTTTTCTTTTGGTATTGACTGCGTGTTCCAGCTCAGTCTTTAAAGAGGCGCTGTTTGATTTTGTTTCATTGACATCTTGCGTGTACAGAGTTCTGGTTGCATGTGGTTGTCAGGCTCTTGCCTCTGTCTGAAAGCCCATCATGAGTTTTCATGTAGATTTCCACCTGCAAGGTTTGGAAGGACTTGCTGAGTGCTCACAGTAAGAACGTACTAATGGACAGTTGCCCTTGGCTTCTAAGGTCATACCATGAACTGTGGCTGACTGCGCTGGGGCTGGGATCAGCTTTCAGAGCCCATGGGGCCTGTGATGTTAAGACAAGGAAGGTCACACTGGGAGAAAGTTTACTAAGACATAGTGTTGCTCTGAACACAATCCCTGATGTCCAGAACTGCTTTAGAGGCTACAGTAGTGGAGCTTGTGTTTAGAAAACATTTTTTTTTTTAAATCTGCAAGTATGTTAAGTAATACCGGCAGCTCAGTCTGCAGCTCTGAAGGTTGATTCAAATAGCACTTGCTCACTGTCTCCTAACTCTGAAGATTGCTTTCAGGATTTTAGGTAGAAAATGATACACAAATTCAAGAGATTTAATGGAGAGGAAGTTACAGAAAGGGACTGCATCTTTAACACCTGAATTTCTACATTGTGAAATGTGAGCTCAGGTTATCTTGTTAAAGAGTTCCTGATTGAATTGCAGGATGGGAAACAGCAAGTAAGCTAAAATATTAAGCCCAAAACTACTGCTGATAAACATTGAAAAACTTGAAACTAATTCTTTTTATTAGACCCTGCCTCTAGCCTCTCATACTCTGGCAGTCTGTGCTCCAGACAATGATTCAGTGACTTTTTGTGTTACGATTTTCAGTACCTCTGGGGTGAACAAAACTAAAAAAAGAGTAATAACACAAAGCATCATTTAGAGGCACAGCTTTTTTGGCTTTGTTGTTGTCTTTGTCAGAAATCCATAGAGAAATTTATTCTTCATAACTGGTAGCAGGAAGGGAAAAAACAGTATTTCTTGTTATTGATTCTATGAATATAGTTGTTCTGTTTGATGTTGTTGTTTCCTTGACCAAGTATTTCCACAGCAAAGTGTGTATCTTCCTCAGTTTGGGCCCATATATAGCTTTTTGTGATGTTTCAGTACAAATTTTGCTGGAGGTATTCGTATAAAACTGTTCTTGTCAGAAGTAAGACTGCTTATGGTATTGAGGTCTCTCCATCTTAATAGAGGCTCCCTGGAAAACATGTTCTTACAGTGGGTGAGGCTGTGTCTGGATTAACACCTGAATTATGATTTTTTTTTTTTTAACATGCATTTTAGCACATGGGAAGAAAAGCCTTCTATCTGTATTCTGAATGGGCTTATCCCTTCTACAAAGAGGGAGGTGACAAGTAGGATGGTGTGGGATGTGAAGCTGACTTGGTGGGGTTTCCTCAGAGACCAGGATGGAGCTGTGGAAGGTGTTCCAGGATCTGCAGCACCCTGACTTGGGTTTGCTAGCAAACCTTTCAGGCAGCCCTTTGCTGTGTGTGTGAGTAAGGGAGGGAACAGTGAGTGTGGTGGTGTGTTTATAAATCAGCAAGCACGCACACCTCTTGGGCTCGAGATACTGGAAGCAAGGAGGTGTAGTTCAGGGAAACGCAACTGAGCTTTGGTCTTCGTGTCTGATTCTCGGGGACAGAGTACTTCATTCTGTTTTCATTGGTGATACCAACGGAAAGCTTGTTTATGAAAATAAAAACATATGTTAACATACATGTGTTAGATCTTTAGATAAGAATGTGTAAAGCCCTTAAAGCTGCTGTGCTTTAGAAAGCAAGCTGTGAATTATAGCTTCTCTTGTGTGAGAACAATCCTGACTTAGCACTTCCTCCTTGATTCCCATCACTAAGTGTTCTGTATGTGCCTATAAATAAATAAGTAAAAACTGGAAAGCCATTAGAAAATTCCTGCATTACATTTTCAGTGGAACTTGGTTCCTAATGAGGGATTTCTTTTGGGTATGGGGGTGAGGAGAGAACCTCATTACTATGGTTCTGGTGTGTGTTTGACTGCCTAGGACAGGCATCGAATCTAGTAACCTCTCGGTGAACTAAGGCAGGTCAGTCCTCCAAGGCTTGAAGCGACCTTTGTTTTGTTTCCGCACCTGATGACTGGTGCTGTAGAAAATGTGCTTTTGTATTCGGTGTTATATAGGAAGTGTGGCCTCTGGCCTCTGGATCATGGCATGCCATTTTGGTTTTTTTCCGGATTCCCTAGTACTACAAATCTTCTGCCTGTCTAAGTACTTCTTCCCTGTGGTCAAGTAGTCTTCTGCGTTACAGGTTTTCATCAGCTGAACAAACCCATCACAGATGTGTTGGAAGAATTTCAAAAGGAAGGGTTTAATGAACTGTGCATAGAGGGGCTTCTATAAAGACATGTAAAGGTTTCTTTAAAGTCATGTAAGGTTTACTTGGTGAAAACATGAAGTGAAATATTGTATTGCAGTGTATAATTTTAAAAAATCTGGTCTTAAAAAAGAATCTCTGCAAAAGGTAATAAATGTAAACAAAAAACCCCAAAAGACTGATTACCAGACCAAAGCTAAGAGGAATCTTGGATTTCTCGTGTAACCTGAAGACCAACCTAATGCCTCTATAACTCAGTGAAACTTCCCAAGATGCGTATTTGTGATAGATGAATCAGTTATGTCTTACTGTTTCTGGGTATTGTAAGTTGTTGAAGGGTGAAGATACTAATTAAAAAAAAAATCCTACACCAAACAAACTACTCAACACTGCTACAGAGAGTTAATAAAAATTCTTTTAAAGCTCATAGTTTCCCCACACCTCCACACACTCCCCTGAAGAATGTGAAATCAAACTGTTTCTCTGATAAATCTTCTCATTTTAGAGACTAGAGTACCAATTTCTATTTCAGAGTTCGGAACATGTTCAAAGGGAAGCTCAGAAGAGCTTTTGGTGTCCGTTTATGCAATTTATCTGCTGATGTAGTGACCTCTGGTGGGCTAAAGCTCTAGGGTACCACTGTCAGAGCTATGCAAGGCTTTTCAGCTGCATGGATTATTCCTGAAATTCATGTATGACTTAATATTTATCTGCCTGCTGTCTGGAGGGTGTGCAAATGATGGCATTTTTATTTACTCAGATAAATACATTGCGCAGTTTGTTTTATTCCTGTTTATCTGCCACCAACCTCTTCAAAGAAAATGGATCACTGAGGTGTTCTGTCTCATAACCAGAGTAGATTATTTTTCCTTAAGAGGATGCTAGGTTCTCAGTATATGTTCTGGGGCACGTAGCAGCTGCGCAGCAGCACTAATGCCAGTTGTGACCCCCCTTTCCATTGTCACACATATACTGGCTACAGCCATGTCTCGCTTTGCTTTTTGGATACTGGGAAAGTATGCGGTTTGTACTGTGAGTCGCTCTCAGAAGGTAAATGTGGGATTTCGACAAGTGTTTTAATATAAAGCCTTGTAGTTACGCTTATGCAGTGTCAAGTTGAAAGTATAAATTCAAGGCTAATGTAAGCAACCTTTTTCATTTTCTTGCAAAGAACTGGCTGGTGATCTTAATCAGTGTTTCAAATCTGCTTTCATGTAGGTGGTATTTAACAACTATTTCTAGCTACAGAAATGAACAAACCAAGAAAGGCTTTATTTAGTGTTCTGCTTTGTGCATGCATGTACACAGATAGGGGAGAATAAGAAGATGAAAGGACAAAAGTTTGCACACCATATTCACAATTCATCTGGTTATTGGGTTGGGTACAGCACCATCCAAATACAGTGGACCGTTCTCGCCTTGTAGTGGGTATTAAATTAGTTTATATTGTAGTAGCTGATACGTTTTTAACTGATGTGATGGACTGGTATCTATACATTGTTTGAAACAAGTTGCTTGCACTTTTTTTATGCTAAACACAATTTGCAAATTTATTTCAAAGGCTAGCTCATATAAAATGTTGTGTCTTCAAATAATTTGCAACAATGCTGTCTTTTCTTTAAGGTTTTGACAGAGGGAAGGACGATGTGTCACAAAGCAAAGAGGATACAGCACATTCTATGTCAAAGAGCAAGGTAAGGAAAGCAGCCTCCTAATCTGGTTTAAAAAAGTCAGTGTGCAAAGGAGTTGAGTGCATTTTTAATTAAATGCAAATGTATTTAACTTTTGTTGTAGATAATCCTGAAGATTACTGTTCACATTTAACAATAGGCAAAGATTAAAGGGAATTTCTTAATATAGTTCTCAAGATGACATCACATGAAAATCTACAGTTTAAATTAGTGAAAATGAAATGTGGAATCTTCTCGTCATCATCTTGGGGTGGGATGTTGCCTTACCAAATGTAACGATGGATGGAGGCCAAGTCTTGCTATGGAACAGAATTTAAAATCCTTTTAAGCTGTAGGTGCAGATACTGTTCACTGAGCTGTAACAAATCTTCTTATAAGAATAGTAAGGAAAGTGTAATTGGAAAAGGTTTAGTTTAATGGCTTAAATTGCCAGAGTAAAACATAGTTAAGTGTAATCTGTTGTCTCTTCTGTTCCAAAGGCTTCTGTACCTCAGAATTCAAGTATAAAGGCCCATTTCGTTGAGGCAATGAGAGTGCAAAGGAAAGCATGCTCAGTAGAACATTAACTAGATATAATTGCTATGCATGTTTATGCTTTCTGGTAGTCTAGGTAATAGAAATGGAAAAGGCAGGAGCCAGGCAAATTCATAGACATCATTGTGTAGTCCCAAGATGGAAAAGGCTCACTGAGATGCAGTGAGAACTGAGAACATCCAGAGTGGAGTTGGGAGATGGACACTGCAGTCACCAAAACCATAGCATCTTGGGGTGGCTAAACGTTAAAGAGGAAGAAAATATGAATTGCCTGAGCAACCAAAAAGACTCTTTTTGTGTAGTGATCTCAGGTCTTTTCTCTCTAGAGCTGTGTTTTGTTCTGATTGCAATTGTTTACATGAATAGTTTGGAATAGCATTCTTATTCAGAATAAAATGTTCTTTTCTGATGGTATAGAAATAGTATGCACATGATGAGAGATTTGTGTAAAAAGTCATCGTAGTAGTGTAGAGAAAAATCTACCATAGCTATTTTTTTCCTTTCCCAAATCCTTTTAAATTTCTAATTTACAGTTATAGAAGCTGTCAGTTTTAGAGCATCGTATGGGTCACTCAGATGATACCTTATTTATTTGTTGGCCTATTTTAACTCTTAAAGTGCGTGAACATTTTGGTCAGCAAAAGTGCCTGGCATGTCAATACACTAAACTTTTATCTAGGGATTTTTATGTATTAAGAATGTGGACTTCCAGAAAAAAAAAAAATTTCAGTGGAGTGTCTCATAAAACAGGTCGGTCTCTCTCTTCAAGAAATTAAAGAGAAGAGGGAAGGACTGCATTTCGCAGAGGAGGAGGTTGCGTATGGTTTGATCACTGAACGGAGTAGCTAAGTTCACTTGTTTTTCTTATTTAGGCATCGCTACAGGATAGAGTTTAAAGGCTTTAAATTACCCAGCTGTGTGATTTTCTGTTTTCTGCTAGGATGTCTGCTGTTTTTACAGAGGCAAATGTGGTAACAGGCGCTTAAACAGATTGTCAGGGCACAGCAGGCGTGGGCTGCTCTGCAGGGGAAGGGGAGGACCTGAGCTTGGACGCAGTTAGCTCCCGAGGGACACGGGGGAGATGCCTTTTCTCACCGTTTTCACGCACGGCTCTTTCCACGGGGGTCAGCTCCAAGGTTATCGCTGCAGGCTGTCAGAGCTGGCCCTGGGCACCAGCAGCCGCACCCCTAGGAGACAGAGGGATTGCACTCAAGTTCTTGACACAAATTTTTCTGTGATATTTCATGTGTCAGCCTTAAAGAGAAATGTTAAAGAGATACCGAAGGAAATAAAAGCGACTTAAAGATTTTAGTAGCATTTCCTTGCTGAAATGGTGTCATCAGAATTGCACTGCGGTGAGCAGGTTAGTTTCTGCAGCTGATGCTGCAGTTCTGTGGTGTGTAGCTAAGCATTTCAGGCTGTTGGTGTCTTACACCTGACTTGGAATCACAAAACTTTGCGTCTTTGAGCTTTACTGCATCCTAGAGCCTCACTTGTCAGGGAGATCAAGGAAGCATACTTTACCATCCAGCTTTCTTCTGATCAAAATATTTGTGTTGGTCCAGAAACCTCTAAATCATTTTTCCTTGGGAATCAAGTTAATACTGTCTCTTTTAACTTGGATCTATTTCAGACTCTGTTAATCATTTCTCTTTGACTATCCAATTTGTTTTTTTCTATTCCGTATATTTATTTTTCTTCGTTCTTGTCTTTCTAAGATCTTCAGTCTTTCTGTGCTTTGTTGTTACTTTTGTTTGTGTCTTTCTACTATCAAAGATGAGAGCAATATTCCTACTTCTAATACATATTTTTCTTCATCTGTATTTTTCCAATTACTGCATGTGGGGCTTGATAAGACTAGTCTTCCTTTATAACCCACAAATAAACTTCAGTCTAACAGAAGATGGTAACTGTCTGTCACAGCTGTGGAGGTGAAGTAGCAGCCCTTCTTTGTAAGGATGGATGGAAAAGCAGTGATGAGACTTGCCCAGAATCTGGTACTGAATGTACCTCGCTGGGAGTTGCAGTAGGTTCTCTTAAAATGTTTGCTTCTTTCAAATTTTGATCCTATCCACTTTGTGTGGATGTAACACTGAGTAAGTTAGTAGCTTAAAAATATACAAATCACTGATCTGTCTCATAATCATGGATGGGTAAATATGGACCTCTACTCAGTGTTATATTAGTGAGCTTTAAAACAGAGATAGTGAGAAAATGAGTTTTTGTAACCTGTGATACTTACTGGTTTGGGGCTTTTATATGCATGATCTTTAGATTGCATTGTCTTTCTGTTAGTGAGCAACTAGAATATTTATGAATGTTTTACTTAAGTTGCTCTGTTATAGCTTGCATAACGAGTTCATTACCTGTTCTTATGTGACAGTGATAAGCATTTTTCCCTCTTCTGTTATTACATTTAAAGTACTGTATTTCCTTTAACTTCTAGACAGGGGAATTAAATTTCAAGTTGTATGCTTGTCTTAAAGCTAAACTTTCAGTGTTAAGAATGTATCTTTAATACAAAATGAAGAGGTTGCCTTCATTTTTTTAAGATGTATATGGAAGTTAGAGAACATCTACTTATCGTTGAAATGATTTTGAGATAAAATTACTTTTTGCCAGTTATTGCACATATCTTTTTGATGCTAGTATCTAAGTAGACTGCTGTAAAGTCTTAGTTCTGAATTAAAGGTGTCAAAGTAGGATCAAAGTTAAATTGCTTTGTTCCACTTGTAAATCTTTAATTTTTCTTTGGTTTGAGCAGCTTCTCTGTTAAGAAGAAGTGCTCAAGTGCACTGTTTTTATTATTTTAGTAAGCTTTCTCAAAACTTGCATGTTTTTTGACTGTCATTTTGTAGTATTCCAAAATAGAAATTTGGTGAATAGACTTTGCAGTCTGAAATTTGAAATGACTAGTCAGAAATGTTGAACAGCTTCTCCTAAACTGTCCTTGAATTTACAGTTTAGAAGGTTACATTGATTTTTGCTTTTTCTTCTTTTTTTTTTGACTAGGCAGGAACTTTGGGTCCATCAGGCTTATATTTCAGTGCATAAAGAAGTGCAACTCTTCACAATTTATCTGAAGTGTATACATAGTGGATACCTACTCAGTGTTCTCTGACTTGCAGTAGGAATGACATGATAACTGTGTGATAGACTCCTGTTTTTTTTGTTGTTGTTGTTTTTGGGTTTTGTTTTTTTGTTTGTTTGGGGTTTTTTTAAGAGCTCTGTATCCCAGGATGAATCTTTGGTGTCTGTAGTTCCCTTTCAACTTGTAGGCAACAGATGCCAAGGAATAAACTTTGAACCTTACAAGATGAGGGGAGAGGCAGGAGGGAGAAATCATGTGGTGCTGAGGCAGCATATTGTCCTGCCATGAACAAGGACTTGGGTTTCATGAACAAACCTGGGTCTCGTTCCCCCGTCTATCGCCGCTGTGAGCTTCTTCTTGAAGATGACTTGCAAAAAGTAATCAGAGCGTGGGATTAGGGAGGAAGGAGCAGAACAAGTGCCACTGGTGGGCAGTTGTACTCTGATAATTTATAGAGCACTGAATCCTAGATTGAAGAGTTTGTATTCTCCTTCATGGGTCATGGGGTAAGTGCCTCTATAGCAATCCATTTGGAGGAGCTGTCAAGTTGTGAATGAAGATGTTGGGATTTGTATGTCATGGGAACATGGGAATGACTCCTGTGTTTAAGCACCAGGATTCTCCTAAAACCTTCTCTCTCTGCTAAAATAATGCCTAACTAGTCAAGACTGCGACATATCAAGTAACAGGCTACATGGGCTAAATATTTACTGTGTATAGTTGAGCTTCTGGAGGAATCTCAGACTTCTTTCCCATAAAACCCTTATGAAAAAAGACTCCATAAATAGGTGGTGAACAGCTCGTGTTACAAGTTGCGGTTTGTTGGTTTTGGTTTGGGGTTTTTTTTTTGTTTTTTTAAGTGGGAGAAACAGTAGAGAAGTGAGTGGGAATGGGAACCTTACAAACATAACTGCACTTCAGACACTTTCTAAAGTGCCTGCAACAGTGATATATCCTTGTATCTATCATTGTAATTTATTTATTATGCGTTTTGTGAATTTCAGTCTGAATCCAAGCTTTTCAATGGCTCTGAAAAGGACATCTCTTTATCTTCAAGCAAACTTACAAAAAAAGAATCTCTCAAGGTGAATTAATTTCCAAGTAACTCCTCATGGACTATAAATGCATTCACATAGTTTTACTATCTTCTATTAATGCATTCAGGTAGTTTTACCATCTTCTCTAACAAGCAGACAAAAATGCCAAGTAGTGATGAGACCTGTGGAATATTTAAGTATTGTGAGAAGTTGTGGTGTTGATTCTCTTCAAATCTTACTGTACTCTTACTTGAGTATGGGTTTCTATAATGCAGTCTTTAAGATGGCACAAGATTATGGGATAACTGAGAAGATTATAGATAATTCAGGTTGGCAGGGACCTCAGAACATCTACATGCAATGAAATGACAAATTGAATTATGAAAGTTACAATTTGCATGCAGTACCTCTGGTTTTTCTACTGCCTTCTTCCCCCTTTATTGTAACAAGACCAAACTCCACTGTTTGGCAGATACCATGTCAGGAGAAACATAAAATTATTTGCCTCTAAAAGAGGGAGATACATTGCTGCAGACTTCTGTTGGGGAGGGAAAGTAACTGGTGTGTAAAGACTACTGATCAGGTAACATAGCTGTAAATCTGAATCTAGCCCAAATTTGGTTTTGTACTTTACACCAGCAAAGGAAGGAGGGGAGGAGGCTTGTTTGGTTGGTTGGTTTTCCCACTGTGATTCTAACAGGAGTTTCAAAGTCCTCAGTCTTAAAAGCAAATTGCAGAAGAATCTGAAACAGGTTACGTCATAGCTGCTCTCAAAACAGAGCATGAAATAGTTGTTTGCACCTTGAAGTCAAATGCTGTGTTTTAAAGCTACTTCTCTGTATCAGTGTTGCAAATTGAATTTAGCAGGTTTTTCCACAGCTTACACTGATAGATGTCTTTTTGTGCTCTGATTACTGGGTTATGGCTGTGGCATTGTAAATATTTTTATTATTATTTACAGGTTCAAAAGAAAAATTACAGAGAAGAAAAGAAGAGAGCTACAAAAGAATTGCTTAGCACTATCACAGACCCATCAGTTATTGTTATGGCTGACTGGCTGAAGGTCAGAATCCAAGTGTGAAACCTGAGTGGAAGATGTAGCAGCTGCTTGCTGCTTTCTGACCAGAATAGAAAAGGCTCAATCTTTTACTTGCTGTTAATGTTTTTCTTCAAGGACGGCAGCCACTAACTGCGTCCCAGAGTCTCTGTGCTCAAGTCCTAGGGGAATAATAGAGGAACCTAGCTCCCACTTACTGCAGTCACCACAGTCACATGCATCTTGTGTGTATAGCCATTAACTTCAGATGAGTTGGTTTAAGATTCGTATTTTGTCCTTTTTATTTTACATTTTGAATTGAAGCTCTGATGGGTTTGTAACAGTAGTGAAAGTGGTTCAGTCATATTAGGTATTTGCATACAGATTTCTTTGTGTATTTCTGCTAATTTTGCTTTCCTCTCTTAAGAACTAACTGTTCTCTAGTACTGGTACAAAAAGTGAGGAATTAATTTCTCAAAGATAGCAGTCAGTATCATCAACAGTAGTGCAGTTTATATATTTGTATATAGTTCCTTATGTTTGCAAATATATTCCTTGGAAATTGTACAAGAAAAAAGATCTGTTACCCATTTATATAGTTAGCTCCAAACAATAGCTTGTCTGGAAAAAGTTTCTCCAGTTTTGGCAAAAATCTTATGTAAACAGGCTAAACGATTGCTCAGAGGTCAAGCTGGCATTCAGTCCTACAGACACAGAAGTAATTAAAATCCAGAGTTGACAGAATTGATGCAAGCAGTCTAATCAGATGTGCAAATTCAGGGACTTGAAAGGATCTTACATTTCACATATGGGTTGAAGCTAAGAGCTGTTATAAGACGTTTTATCTAAGAAATTCAAATGTATCTGAGTTATTTTGTGAATATCCTATTTTTCTTATCAGATGTCTGCCCTGTTTCCAGAGGAGCTCTGTTTCCAAAGATTATCCTGTCTTCATGCTAGTGATAAAATATGTTCCAGATAGGAAAATGCATGAAGGTTTCAGATGAATTGTCATGCTTCCAATATCTGGGTGTGTGTATACCCATTTGTAAAATAAGTATTTATCAAGAAAGAATAGAAGAGTGAGCATTGAAATTGTGCCTTTGTATTGTCTTTGATAAACCTGGATAAACTTTTGATGGACTTGATAAACTTTGCTTGAAATAAAAGCTAGGAAATAATTTCAATTTTAATTTTCATTTTGTTAAGGGGTATGGTTTTGATATTGGCTCCATTGAGGTATAACTGTAACTATTTATCTTCTAGATTCGTGGTACCTTGAAAAGCTGGACCAAACTGTGGTGTGTACTGAAACCAGGAGTGTTGCTTGTTTACAAAACCCCCAAAAATGGCCAATGGGTAGGAACGGTGCTCCTGAACGCTTGTGAACTCATTGAGAGGCCTTCTAAAAAAGATGGCTTCTGTTTCAAACTTTTTCATCCTTTGGAGCAGTCCATATGGGCTATAAAGGTTAGTGGTAGCATATGTGGTTCTTAACAGATGACTAGCATTAGCCAGCTATAAGACAACCTTAACGAAAAGCTGAACTGCATTTTCTGTTATAACTTCAATGGTTTGTTTATTCTGAATATAAGCCTTCAACATCTAGTCCTCTTCATCACAAAAAGTATTTGATTTATGCTGCTCTGTATATGTAAATAGCTTCAGAAGTGTGGTGTGCAGATTGATGCCATTAAAGAGGTTAATGCCATCACTGGCAATCATGTAAGCAGAAGGAATGAGTGTATAACATTGTGTTTTACATCAATCAAATCTGAGAAATTAAGGAGGGAAGTGATTTATCAAAATGAAAGAGTTGAGATATGTTACAAACATTTCTTGGCTTCCAAACCTATATTAATGTAATAAAACGTCAGCCTTGTTCAATTTGCTGGTAAGAGTAGAAATTCAAATGACTTCTTTGTGCACTAATAGCTTATATTGCAACTTGTTAGCCAATTGTGTTTCTTTTTGGCTACAATTTTAGGAAGATAAATGTTTTCTTTCAGTTCTGGTGTCTGTTTGCTTTGTCATACATGGCATAATATCATGAGCAGCTCTTATCTGTAAGTGTTGAAAAGCATAGTGTGTTCTGCACAGCAAAAGTTTATTTCAGTTTCTCATAAGACTCTTTAATGTTTGCTATTACTCATTGTTTATACTCTAGTAAACAAACTATTGTATTCCTTGTTTTGTGTTTGCATATGGAGAGGGGGTGCGGAAGCACAGCACAAGTGAACATACTTACCTCCTGAAATAGTATCTTGCTTTAGATGAAATTACTGTACAATATTAGGACCCTTGTCATAATAAATTAATTATGCCCTCTGCAACATACATCTTAAGATAGCTACTAATTGTGAGATGGTATCTTCTGAATCTTAAATTGATATAGATGTACTGTCACATCTGTAGAATATGCTGCATTGTTTTTGTCTTCCTTATCTCAGACTGGGAAGTCAGTCAGCTAGTATAATTCCTGATGTTTGTTTCTGGTCTTTCTGAATTGTTATCCTTATCAATGTTATCTAAATTTACCAAACTTAGACCATCTTTTATAGTTACTTTTGAATGATTTTATTTTAATATTGCTTAGGAGGACTTTTGACTAATTAGTGGTGATCTCACATTTGCAGAACACAAACTTCATATCCTTTTTCAAAGCTATAGGGTTTGGTGTTAATGTACTTTAATTATTTATGATCATGTATACATACATTGCAAAGTGGTGGCCTGTCTGCAGAAGATCACAAATCAGTCTTATATTTCTTTATTGCTTGGCAATGAGAAATGGATTTGTTTGTTTTTTTAACTAGATATTTAGAATTTAGAGGACATGCCCCACCAGATTTTTACTTTTTTAAGGTAGGTCAAATTTTGAACCTGAACAAGTTGATATTGTCCATTCTAAATGTGCTGAGAGCTGGAGTGGCGTTTGTTCATTTTGGTATGGCTATTTGCAGTTGAGAATTACTGGATTTAATTAGATGAAAGGCCTTGAAGTTTGAAACCTTTTTCTGCCTTGTTTACCTAGTCAATTATAATCTCCCAGTTACAGATTTATTATCATGAGGCAAACTTTCATAAGCATAATAGCAATTGACTGATTTACAGAGTAGATTTACCAGAACAAGCCTGAAGTCTAAGGCAAAATGAGCCTTGTTTGCGGTCAGTGCAGGAAGATGACATTGCAAGAAACGTTTACATAGGTATAAGTACTGCAGGAGATTTTCTCACTTGAACACACTTCCCACGGTGTGTCCTTCTGGCACACTGCAAATTCTCTTCTGCAGTAGTTTGTGGCCAGTCACTTCACACGCTCCCTTAAGCCTGTTGCTGTGGTCTTTGATGTTCCTCCTGCACTCTGACGTAGCTGATGCACTGCACTTTGTTCTGTCTTCCTCATGTGCCTGGTCCTGATGCCATTTCAGTTTTCTAAAATTAATAACTAGAAGAGTTACTGCAAATAATTTTTCATGAGTAAATTTAGTCCAGTGTGACTGCTTATCAGTTTTTATTGCTTTCTCTGGATGTTCATGGCATTTGAGTTTTATTGGCATGAATATTCTGTAGGAAGTAAACGTCAAAGTTGTTTTTAATCTAGTCTAATTTTTAACTTGCTCGTTACCTTGCATTGGAGTAGTTGTACCATCATTCTGTCAGGAACAGAGACGGTTCAAATAAAGTCACCTAACAAATGGAAACTAATGTCTCTCTTGTACAGAACACTAACATACTGAAAACTGATTTTGAAACCATAATGGGTGATATAAAAAAAAAAAGTCCAGTGCTTTTGGAACAGTAATCAATTAGAGGAAATCAAGATCCACAAGCAGTTATTCCAAAATAAGTCAACCTACTTAAATGTTTGCTGCAAATTACTCATTCAGTTTTAATCAATGTATTGTCAAAGCACCTAGGGAGTATAGCTTTCCTGCATTAAAAAAAAAAAAAAAAACAAACACCAAAACCACACTTCATCTCTAAATTATAGTAATTTGGTACAGAGTAAGTAGTGTACCCTGCATGTCCACAGTATAACTCTAAAGGGGAGAGCTCATGGGCAGAGATCTGCCCTTAGTCCGTGTCCTGTGACCCGAGAGTTTTGAGGATTTGTGATGGCCGAGGTGTTTGCATGGCACTGGTGCACCCTTGGTGCCACGGTCCCCTCTGTGCAGTGCCCCAGCACCTCTCCCAGCCCTGGTGCTGGACTGTGCCTCGGTGCTCTCCCCTCCCCAGGGGCCCGCTGAGAGTGAGACCTCTTCCCTGCCTGCCCACCCTTGGGGCAAGGGTTGCTCATGCATGGAGTTGTCCCTCCTGGTTCTCATAACTAGCTACCTCCTAATCCCCATGTTGCCGCTTCACCAAAGACTTTTCGTAGGCACAACTTCCTCCCCGCTCGGAGGGGGACTGAGGTTTGGAATCTTGTTTCTAACACCCAAGTTGCTGCTACTCCGTACTGACTATTCGGGAGTTTCTGAACATCATTTACATCAGCACTAGCTTGCCTGTATTGGTATTAAGTGCCACCAAGACTCCTCGTTACTTGCCTCTCACCCTCAGAAACGTTCTGGCTGTTTCATTTGCTTGCTTCTAAAATATCTGCCTTTATCTGCTTTTGCTCAAAACTTCTGCTGGCTTTCCAGTTCCCTCTTCTAAGCCTTGTACTGGCTTTTCATTAGGCTTCTATCTGGGGGAAATCAGTCCAGACCAAAATGTGTTAACTCATCAGTTAGGCAGGCTTAACCCAGCTTTCAATGATAGCTTCAAGTATGTTTAATACAGCCCTCTTTGCCTACCAGTTGTCTTAAAGTTACCATAGGTAAAGTTTTTTTGAACGGGCTTTAAAATGGTGTTTAGCATTTTATTCCAAAATGAAGCTCGACAGAAATGGAAAGGTCTTTTGGATTTTTTTTTTTCTTTTAATTTGGAATGTGAAGAACTTCGTAGTGAAAATTAAACTTTGGCATTTGACATCCTCTGTGTGTCTTTTAGTTGAACATAATGTCATGGTGTTCTGCTGATACCCTTTATAGAGAGACTTAAGCATCTAAATGTCTTTTATGGACCTGTGCGTCATCTTTTTATTTAAATGCCAAGCCTACAGTTAGGCACCTAAATATTATGTGGAATTGACTACTGGATAGGTAGAGAGGTTGAAGGGGAGGGAGGGAGGGAGAAAGGATGAGTGGGTTCCTATAGCAATACATAGTGTTTGGGTGGGAGAGATATTTCCATTTTATTTAAATATCAGTTGACTCATCTGTCTTCTGAAGACAGGCAAAAATCGTGGAGTTCTGGAGCATAGGATGCTGCTGAGACACCAAGCACGTTGTCATGTAAAGTAAGCATGAAGTGGATCACTGAAGAGGGCCTCCTGTTCTCTGCAGGGGTTTGGCTTGCCCTCGTGTCTCTCTGTGCTATGAACCATAACATCCTCACAGGAATTGAGAGGAACCTTTGCTCTCATCCAGAACAAATGAGACTGGAGGGGGAAGAGCCAGTTGCTTTACAAATGTGGGGTCTTTGACTAGGCAGCATTTTTTGTAAATCAGCTCTCTTAAACCACCCCACAGACATGTCTTTTGTTTTGCTTGCTTTCAATCTTACCTCTTCAGCTGAAATATTGAGCTGAAGAGGAATGGCTTGTCCCTTGTGATCTCTCTATACCCATCTGCAGGAATCCCCGGACAGTGAGGGTGACTCCTCTGTGGCATTCGTTTTGATGCTTTTGTCGTTTTGCTATAAGTAGCATCAGCAGAGCATTTCCAAGTTGCTATGCCAAGTCTGATTTACAAAAAAAAACCCGCCAAAAATTATTTGAATCCCAAAGACCGTTCTTTTTAAAGTGGGGTTGAATTGGGAGCTATTGGGAGCTTAGAATGAAGACTTTGAAGAAGAAATCCAGTAAAAGAGGGCTGTCCATCTTCCCATTCATGTCTTCATTAGATGTTGCTGAGTGACAGTAAATGGCCCTGCAGTGTGTCAGCTTGTTATTACATTGAATGATAAACTGTAAAACTGAATTAAAATGTCTGATGCTGTTGCTTGTTTTGTGTATTTCAAGGGTCCCAAAGGTGAAGCAGTCGGTTCTATAACTCAGCCATTGCCCAGCAGTTATTTGATCATCCGAGCTGCTTCAGAATCAGATGGTAAATAGATATTTCAGTGGTTTTCTGCAGTGACAGCAGTTAGTTATTAGAAAGAGATGGCTTCAGTTGTCTCACCATGTCTATTACGGTACTGTGATTGCAGTTTAATCATTAAGGTTCTCCCTTAACTTAGTGCATTCAATTGTGTTGGTACTAGTAGTTTTTCATGGTTATTAAAGGAAAAATTTGGCATAAAGAAACTGTCATTGAACTCCTTGTGGTTGCCTTGTGTTGCCTGGGTAGAGGAGAGGGAAAGGTTTATTTCAGATTTAACTACATTAAAGTATGTCTAAATAATCAAGCCTAGTGCCTTTCTGAAGTGCTGATGTGGCCTTCCTTTTTTCTAATGAAAGCATTTGTGTATTACAAAGTGCAGCAGTTGCACAGAGTTCTAGTAGTAAAAATTCCCTCCAACTATAGTTTTGTAACACCCTTTGTCACTGGGAAGGTGGTGGTTGATGTCAGTGCAACCATCTTCAAAGGTTACAGTGTGGAAACAAAATTTAAGATGGTTGTGTAACCTGTCTAGCAGCTGCTTTCCTTCTACTGGTTACTTAAGCATACCCCTGCAGACTTTAAAAATAGGACTCTATTTGCCTTCTGTATTGAAAAATGGATGACATACATGGAAATGAAGAAATAAGGAGTGGAAAGAACACACAAATTTGTTTAGTTACTTTTTGCCAAAAAAAAAAAAAAAATTAGAACGTCTGCTATTTTATATTGAAATGGCATTTATATGCTATCATTATAGCTGCTTTTCCACATTGTTATTGTATTACATGAGCAAATTTTGTGAACTGATGAAGTTACTTAGTCTTAAAAACTAGAGCCAGGGCTGCAGGCAACTTTGGAGGAATTCAACAGGCAGGCTCTGGATGGAATCATACTTGCATTAAGGAAGAAAAGCTGGAACATGCTCTAACAGAATCATGATTTACCTTGCTTGTCCTACCCTGAAGCATCCCTTGTACCAGAGCTGGGTAGTTGTGAGTTGTTTTTATGTCCCCACCAAATTATAAAATCCAGTGCACGTAACATGGAACAACTCTGAAGTATGTCTTCAAAGGCAATGTAGGCAGACCAAAAGGATCATGAAATTAGGAAATGGAAGTTGTATAGTTCAGTTAAATCCTTAATTTTTAGCCTAATAATATATTTGTCTTTAGGCAGGTGTTGGATGGATGCTTTGGAGCTGGCACTGAAATGTTCAAGTCTGCTTAAACGTACAATGATTAGAGAAGGTAAAGAACATGATTTGAACTCTTCAGCAGACAGTACTCATGTGTCTCTCTATGGTCTGCTTCGTGCCAACAACTTGCACAGTGGAGAAAATTTACCGTAAGTGAATTAATTACTAAACCTGATTCTCCTTTTGGCAGAACCTTGTAGTGATAACTTCGTCACAGGGAAAATCTCTTTCTAAGGTTGCAGTTCTTTTTGCTTCTGAATTCTCTCTATCTGCCTTATTTGCACTGTGTTTTATATTGTATGGGGATAAAAAGAAAAAATCTTTTTTTCACACAAAGTGGATACAGAGGAAAGTTTGGCCCAAGCAACTCAAAGTTGAGTATCACATCAGTAAGTTTAAGTACTTAGTTAAACTGTTAAAGTTTCAAGTTCTTGTATCTTGAAGTTCATCTCTCTTGTTAGCTTCGCCTGAAAATAAGAAGTTTAGTACATGTGACAAGAGTTGGTAGATGTGAATACAAGTTGCTGTTTTTTGGTTAAATAAATTAATAATCTTACCATTATTTAAATGGTTTCAGCATGTCTCAGCTTTGAATCATCAGATGGATAAATAATGATTCAGTCACCCTATTATTATATTAAATTAAATGCACAAAAGTTGAAATTATCTGGTATCTAATGTCTGAGTGCCCTTGAATAACTCCCTGTTTATTTCAGTAAATACTTTCAGCCACATTTTTTGGAGTATAAGCTTTTGTGGAAATACATTATTAAGCAAGCATGGTGAATGAATGGTGTTTTCAAACATTTCAATTGTGGTACCAAAGTGCATTAGAAAATATAAAAGATTTAGTCCTTTATTTGAAATAATTGGGTCTGAAGCTTGCACTATGCAGAGTTTCTCTCAGTAATCTTCCACCAATTTGATGTGCTTTCAGGTGGACGTAAATTGATTTCAAATAATCCCTTCCACCCATGAAGATTTAGCTGCCCATCTGTCTTTTCTGGTGGGCAGGAATTTTGTACTGCTCTTAAGAGTATGTGCCTGTATTTGAGACAGAAGACCTGGACTGGGAGAAAAGCAATTCCTTCTGGCATAGATAGTCTGAGAAAAGCACAGAAAAGGCAAATTATTGCCCCTGGCCCAGATTGAAGGCCCTATCCAGATGACCAAGCAGACTCAGCTACAGTTGTGCTCCTTCCATTATCTCATGAAAGCAATATAACTGCTGTGTACAATTCAGCTGGAGATCTGTACTCATGAATAGTAGTTTAATATCAGCAGCTGGCCCAGATTACAATCACAGCAATTAGCTACAACTGTTAAGTCTAATTAAGAATAATGGTTTAATTAAGTAGATGTTTGGATATAGCATATTCTAAGCGTATTCAAGTGTGCTTAACTGTCTAAGCAACAAAACCTGCAGGCCTAGTTTTAATGGGGTTGGCAGGAGAGGGAGAAGAAAGGTGAAAGCAACTTTAGCTTCAACTAAGAGCTAGCTTAAAAAAGTACGTTAACAGCGAGAGGAGGTCCAAGGAAAATGTTGGACTGATATTTGTTGAAGATGGTCACCTGAAACATAGGGGTGAAGAGAAAGCAGAGACTTTCAATGTTTTTTTGCCTCAGTCTTTAATAATACTGGTAGACCTTGGGCTGCCCAGTCCTCCAAGTTGGAAGACCACAAGTGAGGCAACAGTGACTTTCCATTCGTGGCCACTGAAATTGTGAGAGACCAATTCTATCAGCTGAATTTTCATAAGTCCATGGGACCTGGTGGGATTCATCCCAGAGTACTGAAGGAGCTAGTGGATGTTATGGCAGGACCCCTCTCGATCATCTACCAAAGGTCTTGGGAGTCTGGGGACGTCCCTGCTGACTGTAAGCCAGCCAACATTATTCCAATTTACAAGAAGGGCGCGAGGGAAGACCCAGGAGGCTACATACCTGTTAGTCTAACCTCAATACCTGGAAAAATGATGGAGATCATACTGGGTGCTATTGAAAGACATTTAAAGAACAATGCAACCATCAGGCACAGTCAACATGGGTTCACAAAGGGAAAGTCCTGTTTAACTAATTTGATACTCTTCTATAATAAGGTACCCGCCTAGTGGATGAAGAGGAGGTGATGGATGTAGTTTTTCTGGATTTTAGTAAGGCTTTTGATACTGTCCCTCACAGCATCCTTCTGGACAGGTTGTCCAGCTGTGAGATGAGCAGGTTCACTATGTGCTTGGTGAAGTACTGTCTGAACAACAGGGCACTGGAAGGTGCTGTTGACTCTTGAGGGACGAGAGGCCGTGCAGAGGGATCTAGATAGATTGGAGCATTGGACAATCATCAATGGCATGAAATTTAACAAGAACAAATGCCAACTTCTGCACCTGGGACAGAGTAACACCAGACACAAGTATAAATTGGGAGAGGAGTGGTTGAAGACTAGCCCTGCAGAAAGGGGTCTAGGGGTGCTGGTTGATAATAGGCACAATATGTGGTGTGCCCTGGCAGCCAAGAGGCCAAACCGCATCCTGAGGTACACCAAACACAACGTAACCAGCCAGTCAAAAGAGGTGATTATCCCACTGTATTCAGCATTGGTGCGGCCTCACGTTGAGTACTGTGTGCAGTTCTGGGCCCCACAATTTAAGAAGGATATGAAGGTCCCTGAATGCATCCAGAGTAGGGCAACAAAGCTGGTGAAAGGACTGGAAGGCATGTCCTGTGAAGAGCGGCTGAGGACTTTGGGTTTGTCTAGTCTGGAAAAATAAAAGGAGGCTGACGGGCAACCTCATTAGTCTCTCCAGCTTCCTGAGGAGAGGAAGTGGAGAGGGAGGTGCTGATCTCCTTGGTGTCCAGGGATCGGAGCATGGCAATAGTTCCAAGCTGCACCAGGGAAGGTTTAGACTGGACATTAGGAAGCATTTCTTTACCGAGAGGGTGGTCAAACACTGGAACAGGCTTCCTAGAGAGGCGGTTGATGCCCCAAGCCTGTCAGCGTTTAAGAGGCATTTGGACAGTGCCCTTAATAACATGCATTAACTGTTGGTCAGCCTTGAGGTGGTCAGGCAGTTGGACTAGAAGACCATTGTCGGTCTCTTCCAATGGAACTGTTCTAAACTTGGTGTGTTTGACATCTTATATGTTTCCAGCAAAGCTAGTTTGACATTGCTGCCAGATCAGGCTTGATATTGGCAATTTTAGTGTGTATTTTATTAGGATACTGGTTTGGAAGCATGAAATCATTGTGTGAAGTTGAAGATTCATTTAGCCTTTATTTTCTTTAGGTTAAATGACAGTGAAATTGAACGGCATCACTTTAAAGATCAAGATATGTACTCTGACAAATCTGATAAGGAAAATGACCATGACCACGAGGAATCTGATAATGATGGATTGGGGAAAAGCGAAGAAAGTGATAGCGACACATCGGAGCGACAGGACGATTCTTACATCGATCCAGAACCAATTGATATCAAGGAAACTACTTACTTAGAACAGAGTCATGAAGAACTTGGGGAGGTAAAAGTGCTGTTGATGTAGTGAGCAAGCAGCTCCTCCAAATAGCAAGCTGATTTTTTAGGGGTCAGACTATGCTTGAAAGCTAGCTTGCAGGATTGGCTTTCATATTTTCAGCAATAATGGGGGGAAGAAGCTCTGTTCACCCATGTTCTGCTCTGCTTTGCCACTGTTGTGTCTGAGGTTTTGACAGAGATAATGAGATTATCTGGAATATTGCTCAGACAGAAGGAGCTCAGTTTGAAAGGGCCACCTGCAGCAGAAGTTGACCATGTCTACCTGTCATTTTGTTGTTACTTCTTTTTGCTTTTTATTAACTTACTCCTGTTTTTTTCTTCAAGTAAAAATCTTCAAGTTGAATATTTTATTGCAGGGCGACACCTCTGTTTTTCTGCTGCAAGAGAGGAGTTAAGCAGCCATGGGGTCTGCAGAATTCAGGGGCAGGCTTGCTGTGTTTCTGATGTCACCTTGCATTCTAATACAATGCCCCAGAGCTGCCATTTCACTTCTGCAGATTGCCTTATGTATCTACACAGGCAAATATGACAGGGATTTGTATGTTTTACTTGCTATAAAGGTACCAAAACACTTAGTAACAGAAATGGAGATGAGCTTTTTCACAGACCTCCCCTTTCTTCTCAAGTGCTAACTATGAGTTGGCCTTTTTTTTTTTCATACCTATGGGACATGAATATTTGTGCTTTATTGCTTTCTAGTGTTGTTTCTAGAAGAAGCAGTAGTTTAGGAAAAGTTGAGGAGTTGACAATAAATTCTTGAGTATGCATTTTAGAACTGTTCTGGAAAGAGGGATGCTTTTCATACAACCTTTGCTTTTCCTCTCAGAAACTGTAAGGAAGAATGTCTCCCCTCTTCCTGGACAGGAAGGAGCATATTGGGGTGCGGCTGCTGGTTTTGCTCACCCCTAAGTAGTGGTTTTCTTTAAGGAAAATCACTGATACTGTTGACTGGTCAAGGCAGTGAAAAGCATAAATGTTTCAGCTTTCATGGTGGGCGAAAGTTGGTAGAATGAACAGCCTTTTGCAATATAAGTCCTGTACATTAGAACACAGGGTAATATACTTGATGCCTAGGAAAGGACTAAGGGCGGAATTTCTGAACAGCATTCTACCTCAAATTTTAGTTTTAGGGCTGATGAAAACAAAATGCAGTTTTTAATGCTGAACAGTATGTCTGTCATACTTCATTAAAGATGTATCGTAAGTGTATTTAGAGAAACTTGATTTTTCTCCCATAGTTGCTTCAGCTTCTCAGAGTCGTGCATTTTAAGTATCCATTTTCCATTTTCACTGTGTCCTTAGAATGTGTTGACCTGTCTTCTGGAGGATTATTTTCTTTCTCCTTTCTGTAAGCAGTTTTTTGTTCATCCTAGGCAGGGGAGGCTGCTCAGACAGAAGTAGTGTCAGAAGAAAACAAAAGTCTGATTTGGACACTGTTGAAGCAAGTCCGGCCAGGAATGGACTTGTCCAAGGTTGTACTGCCTACGTTTATCTTGGAACCTCGTTCTTTCCTGGACAAGCTGTCTGATTACTACTACCACGCAGACTTTCTGTCCGAGTGAGTCAATCCTATCTCTGGTTTTCATTCCTTTCATTTTTTAAACTAAAATGGGGTAACAGTGTATACTGAAACGTTTGATCCGGTCTACTTAAACAACATTGTAGACCGCTTAGGGTTTGAATGTTTGTCTGACAATGTATCAGTCATCAGATATCCTTGTTTTCTGAAAGCTGACTGCCTGAGAGCTCATATGGTACACCTTGAAGTCTGGCCCCTCTGAGTAATAGCAATTGTGTTGCAGACATTTCTGGTTTAGCTTTTGGAGACTGATTAGAAGACTTCTCAAAATTAGTTTAATTTTTTTTCCTAGAAGGCATATTTAAAATGGTAAAAAAACAGTACCAGTTAACCTTTTAAACACAGTATTAAGTTCCATTCAGGTTTATAGTTGCCTGCTCAAATGTAGCTAACAAAGACTGTAAATTGAAATATCATTCAACAGCAAGTTCTGTACATGAGTAGGCTGGTTGTCTAAAGTAGTACCTTTTACAAATGGAAGAACCTCAGTGGGGGTGGAACAGGATTTAATGTCACAAAGAACAGACTCAATTATGGAAATACCATTTCTGATTTTTTGTTTGATTTCCATTTTCAGACAATTATTTGAAAACTTTGAATTTGATGCAATCAGGCTGAAAGTTTTACTGTACTGCAAATCACAAAACCTTTGTTTTAGTCAGCTCCTAGATACAAAATATATCATGACAGATAGCATGTTACAACTGAAATAATATTGATATTTGATCTGCGTGTTCTGTTTGTTTCATAGAGCTGCTCTTGAAGAGAATGCTTACAACCGCATGAAAAAAGTAGTGAAGTGGTATTTGTCGGGATTCTACAAAAAGCCAAAGGTGTCCTCTTGCATATTATTTTGTCTTTACTTTAGTCATTGTGTCTAGTTTGAGGGTTTAGGGTGAGGGTTTCCCTTGGAGTAGAAGTGGAACTAAACATTTTGTGATAAAGTTGAGCCAGTTCTATGCTTACTATTCTTCAGTGATAACAAGCTGGAGTTGGAGGAGTAATATTTCCACTACTTCATTTAGCTTTACACTAAATATTCTTTATGGTCATGTTGGTGGGAAACAGTATTGAAAGAAGAAAGTACCTACTACCTACCTTCAGACAAAAGGTCTGTAATAATTCTCCTACAAAAATTCTTATATTCTGTTTATCCTTATGTGTAGCCTGGAATAGTGTAGCAGATACACTAAATCAGTGCCAATTTCCTTAGAATGAAGAGCAGAGTAACTGAGCATAATATTAAAATGATGAAATCAAGTACAATGTGCTTCAGCATATATATATTATGATTTTTTGTGTGTGGGTCTTAACTTTATCGGTCTGTCACTGAAGATATTTTGTAAGTTCTGTTACCTGCATTGTATGGTTACTCTCTGTTCTGTTTCTGTTTAGGGACTAAAAAAGCCATACAATCCTATACTTGGTGAGACTTTCCGTTGCATGTGGATTCATCCAAGGACGAATAGCAAGACTTTTTACATTGCAGAACAGGTAGCTGCAATAACCAGCACAAGTATTTTGAAGAAAACCAAATATATAGCATTTTTGTGTTAGACAAACGATGTGGCAGTTTCAGAAAATGTATTTAAGTGTATTAATAGTATCCTAAAAGCTCTCCTGATGAGTGTAGGTTCTTTTACCGATGTCTCTTCTAGTGTGTCTTCCTAGACAGACAGAGAGGAAGGTGTTTCCAGCATTTCTGTTTCCTCTTCCTCCAGTAAAAGTCAGGTGCTAATTTTCTTAACTTTTGAAATTCAGTAAGAATGTTTGCTTGATCTTTATTTTTAAAGATTATGGTCACATTTTACATATATCAAGTGTATCTATTACGTGCAGCTTGAATTTTGCATTCAGTCATTATTAGCTCAAGGTTTATACTATGTTGCATGTTTTTTTTTTTTAAATATGTGGTTTTTTTCAACAGGTATCCCATCATCCTCCAATATCTGCCTTCTATGTTAGCAACCGCAAGGATGGTTTTTGCCTTAGTGGTAGCATTCTGGCCAAATCCAAATTCTATGGTAAATAATGGTGGTTTTTTGGTACCTTTATTGAGGAGTGTAAAATTGGTGCAAATGAGCTGTGTTTTGTGGATGAAAGAAGGCTGTTAGAAGAATCAGGGGTTTAATCATTGTATTATCCTTTCCTTACAAATTTTTGCTACTGATCTTCAGAATATTAATTTCTAGTTTTGGAGTGTTTTAATTTTTAATTGTAGATGTTGTGTATTATAGTGGCTTCACTAGGCAGGATAGATTGCAATGCTAAATATACTGATGTTCTTGATTTTATGGCTCAGTTATTAGGAAATGTTGACTGTTGGCTTGCAGGGTAAGAAATGTGATTTTCTGTCTTTGAATTTCAGGGAATTCGTTATCTGCCATACTAGATGGAGAAGGACGGCTAACATTCCTAAATAGGGGAGAAGATTATGTAATGACAATGCCATATGCTCATTGTAAAGGTAGTGGGATTTTTCATTCTCTAGATGGCAAAGTTATGAGAACAAAGTTTATTATTCTAAATAGTTAATTATTCTAAATAATATATATCAGAGTGTAAATCATGACCGCTTGTCTTCAGTTTCACTATGCTAAACCAGTCAGTAGTTTGTAAAGCTTTGTGGAAGGTCAGTAGTAGTACAAAATACATTGTAGAGTTGCTGATTTTTAAGCTGTTACTTATTCAGGTATACCTACCTATATATTCTCCGCCAGAATTCTCTTTCAGAAGCCTTATAGTCAGCAACTACAATATTTTCTTCATTTGAGATGTATGCGAATGAATTAGCAGAATTAGATAATTTGACATTAGTTTGCTAGGCTCTTCTCTTTCCATTGTTCCTGGATGTTTTTAATACTCTGTTGGATTTTTTTTTTTTTTGTATGGCTTTGGTGACAAAAATAATACTTAACAATTAAGAAGCACATAACATACATATATTCAAGTGAAACAGGAAGGAGAACTAGCATGACTAATAAAGCTGATAGAGAGGGAGAAAGGTGGAAGAATATGCAAGGAAGGAGAACGTACATGGTGAAAAAAACGTATTTGCACATGCATCCACGGTATGTAAAATATATTCAGTATTAAAAAGGCTGGATTGCAGAAGGAAAGAGAGTAATCATGGGAAAGTGTACTCAGCATTGTCAGCCTTGTACTTCCAAATATCTTTAGAGAGGTGATCAGTGTTGTCTTGTATTGGTTGCCCATGATTGTCTTCACCTGTGGTCTGATTGTACATACTGCTTCTGTCCAAGTGAAGTTTTTCGTTGCACTCTTTGTCAGAGAGTTATTTTCCTGTCTTTATTTAACCTCAAAAGCTTCCCTCCTCCAATCGTCTCCAATAAGCCTAAATACCACCCTTGCTAGAGCCAGCAGCATACGTTTCCAAAGATATGTCTTAATAAACTGTTTTTCCTGCTTATCTGTAATTCACTTAGATCTTTTTGTTTCTGTTTGGGTTATCTTCTTTGGCAGAAAGATCATGTTTATCATTAGGAAAGGTCGTCTGAAAAGATGATTTTTCCTCTGGCACAGACATGTTTACTCTAGAAATTGTGCCCAAAGAACTTAGGGTTTTTGTCTTGTTCAGTTATAAACATTCATTTTAGCTGGTTTGTTTTTTTTTTTTTTTTTCTCTTGCAGGAATTCTTTATGGCACAATGACCTTAGAGCTTGGGGGAACAGTCAATATCACCTGTGAGAAGACTGGCTACAGTGCAACTATTGAATTCAAGCTCAAGGTTAGTAAATGCCGTGAGTGAGCACAAGAAGGAGAAGGAGCATAATGAGAATTAAAATAAAAAATTATTAGGTCACTCCTTAGATATGATCTGATGTATTATGGAATTGTCTTTTTGGAAACGGAGGAATTTTCATTTTAACTATCACATATCCAGCTATGTGTATCTAGCAATTAGCGATTTTTTTTTTTAAAAAAAAGGAATTATATTGTCATCTCTTTTTTTAATGTATTCTTCTGGGTCCACAGGTTTTGACTGAAACTTATAGTGCTGTCTTCATCTCTGGGCATAAGAGATGCAAACATATTGCTAGTTGTATAAATCTTAAGAACAGCTCTAGTGGGGAAAAAACAATGGTCTGTCTTATCTCTAGCAGTAGCAACAGAGTGTGTCTAGGAAAGTGTAAGAACAGGGGAAGTGTTTAGCGATCTGATCAGTGGTTCAGGTATTTTGTTTATTGTTGTTAATAAACCTTGGTGATTTTTAATTCTCTAAAACTGTTCAGTGTCTTTTTAAAGTCCTGGAGAGACCTTGGAGGAGAACTCAGACCCAGGTTCCCCTCTTCCATCCTGGGTAAAATTCAAGTTGTTCATAACACCTCAAATGAAGATGATGCAAAGGCTTTGGCTAACATTTATATCAGCCCAATGCCCAGTGCTAAGCAACAGTTTACATGGACTATTTTTGGCAGCTGTGCTTGCTGTAGGAGCACCTCCCAACTCACAAAAGCTAGACAAAGGTTTCTAAACTACTTAGAGATGACTTGCATTTCTGAAAAATACATTTGCCATCTTTGAGACAGAAACTGATTTAAAACTGAACAAACAGTTGTTAAGAAGTGTGCACATGGAGAGGGAAGCTGTATTCCGTTGAAATTATAGGGAAAACATAACAGTTAGGAGGCTGTGTTAATTGATATTTTGCCTCGTCAGCCCACAGGATACGTGTGCAGACTATCACAAAAGCCAAAGAAAATCCTTGGCAATCATTTTTGTTGTTGCTTCTGCAAGAGTTAATCTCTAGTAACAAATGGTCCTTGGCAAAGTGGTGAAATTAGTGTAGCAAATGACTATTTCCTCCAAGATATCATTGTGTCACTGTTTTCTGCATTATTTCCCGTTTTCTTTCCACATTGCTTAGAAAATGCTTTTGCTCAGCAAATCTTTTATGAAAATACAGCATGAGAGAACAACGTACTGTGGTTTTAGACTTGTCTTGGGGATTAAATGGGCAGAAGTTATAATGTTAAAAGCCATCAGGATTATTTACACCACATTTCATAAATGCACTTTTTTCCTTAACACTAAACATAAATGCAAAAATAATTTGCTATTAAAACAAACATGAAAGCATTTCTTTTTGATTTGCAGCCTTTTCTGGGTAACAATGACAGTGTTAACCAAATATCAGGGAAAATTAAGCTTGGCAAAGAAGTTCTGGCTATTTTGGAGGGTCACTGGGTAAGTAGTGAGTGATGGTATTTTATAAATTCTGGCTGATAGTTGAGACAGGTGAAAATAGCACTTAGTTACAAAAAAGACTCAAGTTTAAAAAAAAAGAGTTGATTAAGTACCACTTTTATAGAAAGTATCTCTTTACAGTTAGACAGTTCTTAAGAAAGTATAGAATCAACATAGTGTTATTTGCATCTGTTAAAAGGTGGAAAAGTTGTGTACATTTGAGTAGTTCATGAAGAAAATACATTTCAGCTTGTGAAATGTTTTTAGTATATGTGTTAGTACTGTGAAGAATTGTTATGGCAACAGCATGAAATGTTTAAACTTGTTTCAGTTCTGGTGAGATGACACTGGCACTGCTGGTTTTTGGATGTGGTAATGGTTCCATTGCATCTCTGTTCCAAGTTAGAACTAGCACAGAGTGCAGAAACTGAATGTTAAAGCTAGCATAACTAATTATTCTTAATTACATGCATCCAAAAGAAAAGAAATTCTTGTTACAAAAACATTGCTTATTCCTCCCTTTTGTGTTATTTTGGCACTCTTTGAGATTATTACAATTAGGGTAACTGAATTATGTATGTTACAGGACAGTGAAGTTACTATTAGTGACAAGAAGACAGATGTTTCAGAGACATTCTGGAACCCAACATCTGATATCAAGCAGCATAGATTACCTAGATACACAGTGAAGTTTGAAGAGCAAGATGACTTTGAGTCAGAGAAGTAAGTTCACTTTAGAACCGTGTGTAATTATTTTGACAAAATAAAACTCATCATCTTCTCCGAATTATGAACAAATTATGATTTCTTTCTTTCCCATGTTTGCTGATACTGGCCTGTAAAACACGGTTAAATGCAAGATCGTTACTTACAAACCTTACAATCATGGAAAGTCTTGATGGAAATATAGATAAAACATGTATTACAGCATGATAATATTCTATTTAGAGGTTGTCCATTTACTTAGCCTGTAATTAAGGAAATGTTTGCAATTATTTCTGTCAAGCAGATTGTAACTCTGTATTGCTCATTTGTCAGGCTTTGGCAACAAGTGACAAGAGCAATAAATAATAAAGACCAAACAGAAGCTACTCAAGAGAAATACGTTCTGGAAGAAGCTCAGAGAAAGAGTGCCAAAGAGAGGAAGCTTAAGGGTGAAGAGTGGATGTGCAAGCTGTTCGATCAGGATTCAGTCACAGGAGAATGGCACTACAAATATGCTGAGTGAGTTCGGAAGTGCTTGTAACAAAAACTGCTTGTTAAATGCTTGGTAGTGCTGCTGAGCCTCTTCCTGTGATTTCAGGAGCAAAAGAACTCGAATACATTGCTGAGTTCAAACTCGTGAAATATGCAATGTTATTTGATATTCTTATTTATGTATTTTAATTAAAATGCGTAATTCTTTAGCTGAACTTGGTTGGCCCTTTTAGTATTGAAAAGGCAGTGATTGCTAATGAAGCAAACCATGTTTCATGTAACCATTGCAATGGGCTTTTTCTTTTTTATCTTTATAGTTATGTGCCTCTACAAATTCGTGTTATGTTCTAGAGTTTCTTGGGGATGGCACTTTGGGATGCATTGTGCTCTTTTCCCCCCTCCCCCAGACTGACTAGAGCAGCTACCCAGATGTTCCCCGACTGGAAAATATGGTACATACGGACATACCAACTGGAAATCAGAAAATCTAGTGTCTGGAAATCAGAAAAGCCTGTGATTAGTTGAACTAAGCTATTTAATTTGTTGTATGTTAGAATAAGTCTGAGAATAACAGGTTGACAACAGTGGTTAATGCTGGAACCAGGTGGCTCTGCTTAGTTGTCAAATATGCCTTGCACACATAGGTGCTTGTGATCTCTTTGTGTGATGATCTGGGTCAGAAGATGAAGATGTAGCTGTCTCCCTGACTGCTGGGATGCATTCTGTGTTCTCACCAACACTCACAATGGTCAGCTTGGAGATGAGCCCTTTACTAGTGATGGTTTTCACAAAACACCCACATTCTGCTGATTCTTTTTCAATACCCAGCACACTTCTATACCGCAGGGATTGTAAAAGTAAAATATCCAAAGATGATACACTCTGAGTTAAGTAATTCTGAAGCCATGGATACTGGAAGTATATTCCCATGGCTAAACCTGGGAACCGTTCACCTTTCTGTACAAGAATGGCAATATCGGGGCAGTGATGTAAGTGTACGTATAGGGAAGAGTACAAGAATCCTGAGTACTCTTCATGTCTCCAGCAAATTTGGAACTTGGAGGTTTCCTGGAACCAACCAGGGATTCTGTGTATTTAGCAACTCTCAATAGATTTCTTTTCCATGAATTTCCCTGGTTTCCTCTGAAATCTGTGCAGACTTTTACTACCCAAAACATCCTGCAGCAGGGAGTTCTCCAACTAGGCTAAACGCTCTGTGAAACACACTCTCTTGGTTTGAACCTTCTAGTGCTGTTGATGCTTCTTCCTGTTGGAAGAGCTGTGAATAGTCCAGCCGACTTGGCTGCCCATACTGTTGAACCCTGTGTAAAACCATCAGGAAGAGTACTGAACTTTAAATCTGTTAGACTGCAGTTTTAAGACCTACCTCATTAATCTGCGTTATTTCTTGTCTCGACCTCTTGTGGTTCAAGGATGTGCCACGGAAATTTTACTATGTGCTAGAAAGCAGTCTGCACTGTCAGCAGTTGCTGGAAGAAACTTCTGTCTCCTTTTATGCAATAATGCCAGCACACTACCTGGTCCATGTAGAGAGCAGTCTTTTATGCTTACTGTGAAAGATGCGTACAGTGAGCTGTGGCATTTGTTAAAGTATCTGGATTATGGATTTAGACATCTGGATTACAGATACAAACGTCCTTTGGGAGAGCAATACCTTGTTCTTACCCACTTAGATGACATTTAACTCAAGTCAGGTTAAGCTAAGGTGTAAATGCAGGTCTGTGTTCACAACACCTGAAACAGCTACAGCTGTTTTAAAAGGCATACAGGAGGAGATGAAAAGAAATCCATGCTTAATCTGCTCTCACTATAGCTGTGCATGAGAGCAATCTTCATGCAGCTGACTTGCAGTTTTTATGCTGAAAAGGCTGTAATTAGTAGGGATGTCAGGTTTTGAGTTTGGCTGCTTGTTGTTCTCCAGTGAGCTATGTGTCTTTTGCTTGATTTTTTTTTTTTTTTTAATTCTGTATCAACCTGTACTTGGAAGAGCACTCTTAAAAATCAGAACAAGCAAACTGCATAGCTCATTAGTGCTTCTTGAAACCAGTCTTGATTACTGTTAGGCACTTTGGGATAAAAGCAGGTTTGAGGTGACTGATTCTTAACCTTTCCTTCCTAGGCATCTTTTAAAAGCAAAAACAAATAACAGTCCAAAATAATAATAATTTTTAAAATCCCCTAATTTCCCTGTAGTTCTAGAATAATAACTGTACATTAAACAGAAAACCTTTCCATGTTTGACAAATATATATCTCTAGCCAAATAATTTCATAATTATGTTGTTGGTTAATACAATAGCTTGTACTCTTATCAGCTGGCTGAGAGTTTGACCTGGACGTGAAGTTTATTTTTGGCTCTCTTGGACTTTCAGTCTAGGACTGGTCTATAGGTGAAAGATAGGACCACTTATTCCATGGCTGACTTTATACAGGGAGAGAGAGCTTTAACCTGTTCACAGTGAACAGTTTCAGAGCGGGAAAATATTTCTGATCTAAATTGCTGTGGTATTAATCAATTATATTCACTTTGCCTAGTACCAGACCATGGGACCCTTTGAATGATATGATTCAATTTGAAAAAGATGGCGCCATCCAAACAAAAGTTCGACATCGGACACCAATGGTATGTTCCAGTTCTGTTAGCAGGTGCAGCAAGATCCAGGGACTTGTATATATTGCATTATGTGTATAAAGGTCATCAAAGCATTGGCAGTGATGGGAAATACTATTGTTATCCTACAAAAATGTAGTTTACCCAGTCTGTAGTCTTTCATTTCTGTGTTGCATCCTAAGCGGTAGAGATGATTGGATAGGCATATAAAATATGAAAACTTGAACTCAACAGTTTAATGTGTATTTTCCCTTAAACGGGAAGATGCACATACTTCAGACTGCTTGTACATCAAAAATTTTAACTTGGACTCCTATTAGATATTGTGCTTTTAGCCATTACTGTTAGAATGTGCTGCTTTGCTACAGTTCTGGTTCTCTGGGAATAATTCATAAGTTTATCGATTGTAGGTTAATGTTCCAAAAATCAAACGAAAGCCAGCCAGTCAGAAGAAGGGGGAGTGCGGTTTCTCATCCCCGGAGCCTGATAACCAGGATTCCTCTGGGAGTGAAGGTAGGAAAAGATACATTTGCATACAGAAATAATAAATTTATTTGACAGTGAAATGGAGTTCTGTAGTCAAACATACTCTTCTTAATGTTTGTATTACGAAATAATGCATGCTTTAGATTACAGTTTTATCCAACGTGAAGCACATTCTGGAAAAACAAAAGAAGCAGAATGGCTTATGATTTTAATTGCAAACTTTCCTGTCCTTTTAAACGTGTAGTGCGGGTAGGCTTAAGTGCTGCACATATTTAGTATCTGGGGAAAAAATTGTGTGTGTAAACAAGATGAATCATTTTAAGTTGTAGATCAGTATGTTGCTAGAAGGCAGATTTTTGTTGTTGATAATGCTTGCAGAAATTAAATAATATAGTGAGTGTTTTAGGATACTTCAAGCGCTTACCTTGCTGTCCTTCTGTACTATAGGTGACTCTGAAATAAAGCTTTAGTTTTCAACAGAAGCTTAGTTAGAAATTTAGTCCTCATCTTTACAAGTGGTTGAGTTTGTCATTAGTAATTCATTCCTTTTTTGACTTAGCAGTCGCTTCTGTGGATTACATCTGGCTTTTGTATCTTTCTAGCACAACTTCTGAAGCATAATACAAGAATAAGGAAAAAAGGGGCAGACCTTGGTGAACTGCAGAGTGCCATTGAATCTATAAAAGAAACACAAGAAGACATTAAGAGGTATTACTAAGTAAAATGCTTTAAAATGGTTTAGAGTATACTAATTTTCTAGCTTTTTTTCCTTGGAGGTTGGTATGTATCTTTCTGCTTTAGAGCCTTGTTGTCTTTAAACTACCCTTCTTGCCAAACGTTCATTGCTCAATGATGTTTCATAATTTTCCTCAAAAACTGTCTTCTGTAGGGAGCCCTAACATACTAGAAAATGCCAAATTGTCTAGATTGTCATTTACAGGATATTATTTTCTATCTTACAGAGACATTATGGCTCTACGAAATAGAGTCACTTCTAATTCACCACCTGTGGACTACCATTTCTTGCAGTTTAAGCACTATGTCTTCATTTTACTCCTGGTTCTGCTGCAGCTTATCATTAATTTCTTGTTCAAATAGCAAGTGTGAACAAGGGCCTTTCCGAACTGCAATGATCGAACTGTTACTGGGGACCATATTTTAGGTTGGACTTTAAATGATGCAATATTATCTAAAAGAGGCCCGTAGCAACAACTTACAGAACTTTGCCTCCGCGTCCATGATTCAGAATCATGCTCCTGTCTACCCAGTTGAAGTAAGAATTGTCTAAGTGCCAGTACACTCTTGCTCCTGGTGTGTGCCTCTGTCTTGCAGACATACGACATCAGCCTTGTGTTTTATATTACGTCATATGCTGTACTGATGAATCTTCACCGCAGAATAGATGAAGTTAAAAATTCAGAGGTCAGACCCTGTAGGTAGGATGTGATTCCTGTTATGATAGAATGATAAATGAGCATACTTTGTTACATATAAACTTCCCATTTTTGTAACAAAGGAACTTTTGAAGTAGCCAACAGTTTTTGTAAATGGCATTGGGAAGTAAACTTGTGTTTAAGGTCAAACAAATACATCATTATACAAAGATCATGAGTGTTAGGAGCTGGCAAGTAAAAAGCTGAAGTCTTCGGGAATTCTGCAATGTAATGTCCTTGAATTGTTTTGGAAGTATGACAGTTTTTATCCTGAATTACTATTGTGGCTTGAAAGCCAGCTGTTTTATTTTTATAGTTTTAAAACTTCAGAGTCTTCATAAAAACATTCCTGCATCTACTGTGCAGAGCACATTTTTAACAGTACAGCACCTGGGAAGGTACTGTCTTGGTCCACTCTCTCTCATGAATTGCAAATGTCAAAGATTTATGGTATGTTTGTAAGTCTTGATAAGTCTACAGCTCTGAATTTACATTTGTGTATGGCCATGTCACAGTAAGCAGACAGATTGCTGATGCCAGGACTCTTTCTTATTTTTGAAACAAAATGTGCAGATGCAAATGTGTGCTTAGTATGTAGCTGGAGTTGAACGTCCCAAAAGGCAGACGATGTAGAACAGAATTCCGGCACCGTCATGAGTTCACTTGAAAATGAAACTGTGTGTGTTTACAAGGGGAAAATCTTCAGAAATTGTGGGATGGCTAACACCACACATATCAAAACAAACGAGAGTGAAACCCTAAATCTTTGTTAAATTCCTCCCTACTGCAGTGTATACTACCTAACAGAACACACGGATGCACCTATTCGTTACGCTGTAGCCATACAAATTAATGTGAAGCTTCAGTTTCAATTTAAAACCAGGGTCTCTAACATTTTTATTTGAAGAAATATATGCATGCATAGAACTTGTAAAATTCCAGCAAAAAAATTTAGTGCCAGTGTTTATCTGGTGAATTCCTTGTGCCAGTCAAGCATACCAAGTAAAAAAAGGGGCTGCAGTATTGTAAAGGTACTCTCAGTCACCCAGATGAGACAGCAGGCGGATGAGCGGCACAATGCAAAGGGCAGCCAAGTTTGTTTTCCGAGGATCCTCTCCAAAATCAAATCCATCCCAGGCAGTGGAACAGTTCAAAGGTCACTTCTGGCTTTTTGCCATGGCCCGGTTATCCCTCTGCCTCGGGCAGCCTCCCCGACTCTCCAGGTGATCTACCTTTCTGTTCTGCATCAGTCTCACCCAGTATTTAGTGAAAATACTATTTACTTGTGGTTTGTCAGTCTAGCTCATATATTCCCGTGGCTGACATCTTCACACACCTCCCCTTCTCTTTCGCCTTTCCCCTTCTTTGGGTCTCAGCTACATGAAAGTTTATTGCTTTTAAGGAGTCAACTTCAGCTTATTTCTTACAGCTTCATATTAGCATAGTTTGGTCTTGAATAATTTTCTGGAATGCGGTACCTTAACCAGAGTGACCTTGTATACGTGGGCAGGACCAAACTTATTGGACTTCTATTACATCTACAGCTGATGAGGTAAAATTTGTGAATATAGAAAGACCCTTGCTGTTTAAAAAAAAAATTTTAAAAAAATCCCTAAGTCTCCAAACAGAAACTGAAGTTGTTAGCCGTGTATAAAATGGCATAAAGAAAGCAGAATATAATAGCATTCATTTAATGTTCTCAGCCTGGAATTTAGCCATTTATTATCGCATTCAGATGTCAAAGCTTCACCTGTCTGAAGATCCATTACAAGCCTTTAAGCATACTCTGTACATGGGAGTAATACAAGAGGAAACGAGACAGAATTTGGGCAATAACTTCAGTCCCCTAAGATACTACTCTGCTACATTTGTGGTGCTGAAACTCTTGACTGGTAGTTACAAGCTTTTATCTCCCTGTAAACAGAAATGTCCTTCTGCCCTTTCATGTTGATTTTTTTTTAATCAGTTCTATTCAAGATCAGTTAATAACACAGTCTGCATGTATTTTTAACACGGACTGCATGGTAGTAAGTGTGGATTTGACCCAGCCAGCTGGCTGGCAGCACGGTGTTGGACAATGTCAGACTAAACAGATACTCCATATCTGAATTGCATGCTCAGCTCAAGATAAGTAAAAGACTTGAACAGAGCGAGACAAAATGCCTGTGCTTATTTTCCTTTTCAACTTAGCTTTTAACGTTTAATTCTGTTGTAAAAGTGGGTTTAGTGATGGTCCAGGAAGGTAAAGGATATACGATGAAACTTTCTGGAAAGTAAAATTGCAGACTTCTGCTTGACTGCATGATTAGATAACTTAAATTCTAAAAAGTACATTGAAAACCTAGTAACTCCTGTTTTGCTGGGGTTTGTATGATGTTCCCTCATGTGAGTAGAACAAAGAAATTTCTTGCCTGATTTTTACAGTGCAGCGGGTCATAGGCGTGTATGAAGCCTTTTCTCTAGCGCATCACCGTTGTCCTCCTGTTTAACCATGATGTGTAGCTGATCTTGAATATTATGTACTTAAGACTGTACTTAAGCTCTGCACATAGTTATAAAAATTGATTGTACAGTTTGCAGATGTTTGAGGGCTGTGGCCTCCTACTAGTTTTTACAGTTTAAAACAGCACCTGTTTTCACATTTGATTTACAAATCTTGTTTTGTTTGGGTTTTTATCTTGTACAGGAAATATTTTCAGAATTTGTTACCATGTGGTTTTGTTGGTTTGCTTTTGTTTTGTTTTGTTTTTTCAAATGCACTCTAAGCCTTTAATTCACCATTTTAGGTACAGATTGCCTAGTTTAGGTACAGATGACCTAAGGTAAGAAAAAGTAAATATGCCATGTGAAATGTAGCAAGTATCAGTTTCAGCAGCAGATGATGTTTCTTGCATTTCACATGTTGATTCCTTTTAAATAGGTGACATTACTTAGTGAGGGTATAGCCTGGTTGTTTCCCCACCCCCATTAAATCTCATAAATTATTTGAAAGGTTGTCCCATAAAATGTAGTGATGGTGGTTTCTTCCTTTTTTTGTTTGTTGTTCGCTGCCCTCCTGTGCCTTTTAATTTTTTTTTTTTTTTTTTTTTTGCTAGACTGGTATTTATGAAACAGACTTTGGATGCAATGTTTCATATAGTTTCTTAAAGGCTGTTACTTCACTGCTGTTTGTGTAAATAACATATAACAAGGATTCTGTACATCTGTAAGTTTTAATTATTGTTATTCCAAGGGTATCCTCAAATCACGGAAAATTTAGCAGATATTCAAGTATTGTAAACAGTGCCTTCTTGATGGGTTTCTTGCTGTTCTGAGACATGTAAAGAAGATTTGTCAAGTTTGTGCCATATGTAACATCTGACCTTGTGTGAGGGCTTCTGTGTTTGAGAAGTAACTTTCCCGCTTAGTCAGACTCGGGGGGGTGGGGGGGTGGAAAAAAAAGAAAAAAAAATCAGCTATTGGAACACATTAAATTATTCCCTCTTCTGGCCGGTGAGCCACGGGCGGAGGATTTTGTGGTGTTTGTTCCGAGGAAGCTGCAGTACTTCGCGGTATTACAGAAACAGTCATAACACAGCAACAGCCTCACAGGCAGATTATTTCGGCTTTTTCCAGCCTTACCGCAGCTGCGAAGCGGGGCGAGGAGGGAGGGCAGGCTCCGGGCCGCTGCCCCCGGTGCCGACCCGTGCCCCCCGCCCCTGCCCAGGCCTTTCCTTGCGCCAAGCGGGAGAACCAGCCCGCCCGACGCGGAGCCCGCCTCCCGCTCGTTTAGGGCATGTGAGCTGTTACCGGCCGGCGGCAGCGGCCTGCGGCTGGGGCAGGCCCCGCCGCCCCCAAATAAAGACGTGTCGGCCCTGGGCGCCGCTCCCCCGCCTCGGCCGCTGCCCCGGCCCGGGCCCGGCCTCTCCCCTCGGGGCGCCGCGCCGTCCGCCGCGCATGCGCCCGCCCCCCCCCGGCCTCAGCCTTCGGGGCGGCCATGGCGGCGCGGCCGGAGCTGGCGCTGCTGGCGCAGGAGGCGGCGGCGCTGGCGGGCGCGGTGCGCGGCGCCCTGGGGCCGCGGGGCGGGCGGGCGCTGCTGGTGCGTTCCGGCGGCCAGGCCCTGCTGACACGGGACGGGCGGTGCCTGCTGGAGGCGCTCAGCCTGCAGCCGCCGACGGCCAGGTACCGGGGCGGGGCGGGACGGGGCGGGGCGGGCGCGGCGCGGCGCCGCCTAACCGGCCCTGTGCCCGCAGGATGATGGCGGCCTGCGCCTGCGGCCACCGCGCCGCGACGGGGGACGGCGCCAAGACGTTCGTGGTGCTGCTGGCCGGCGTGCTGGGCGGCCTGCGGGCGGCGGGCGGCGGCGGCGGCCTGCGGCGGGCGCTGCGGGCCTTCGAGGCGCAGATACTGGAGCGGGCCGTGGCGCATGGCCTGCGGGGGCACCTGCGCTCGGCTCTGCCCGGGCGGCCGGCGGCGGCGGGCGCGCTGCAGGCGCTGCTGGAGGCCTACCTGGGCGGCCGGCTGGGCCCCGGCGAGCGGCGCGGCCTGGCGCGGCTCTGCGGCGAGTACTGCCGCCGCTGCGCCCCCGCCCTCCGCCCGCAGGCGCTGCGCCTCCTCGGCCGCCGCTTCGCGGAGCTGCACGCCGCCGTGGCCGGCCTGCCCGTGGCGAGCTCCAGGATCCTGCCCGGGCTCATCCTCCGCAGGGACTTCGCGGCCTACTGCCCGGCGAGCGGGGAGCTGCGGGCCCTGCTGGTCACCCAGCCCCTCCGGCCCGCCCTCTCGGGCCCCGGCGTCGAGTTCGTCGTCGACTCCGAGGGTCGGTATGAGGCCTGCCTGCGCTGGGTCTCGACGAGGACGGAAGCCTTAATGAAACACTTGCGGAGCAACGGCGTTAGACTGTTGCTGTCCAGCGTGAAGCAAGACGACGTCGTTATCTACTATGCGAAATCACACGGTGTGTCTGTGGTAGAGTGCTTATCCTCGGAAGAAGTGGCCCTTATCTGTGAAATCACAGGAGTCTCGCCTTACTCGCCTTTTGGTGATAACCTACACAGAGAAATCACTGAAACCGCAGTGGCAACGTTTTGCCAGCCCTTGCTGCTCGGCTCAGAGAGATGCGTTCACATTGGCCTCACCAGCGTGTGTGCCTTTCAGCCCCATTGCCTAATTCTTTGTGGGCCGGTCGCTGGTGTTAATGAGCAACATGCTGCTGCCTTACAAGGGGCATTTACCATGTTGCAGCAGCTGTTTAAAAGAGTTGATCGGAGGGAGGAATGCAAAGCAGAAGGTGAAAGCCAGAATGAAGCTGTAGATGCTTGCAGCTGGCGTTCTCCGGCTGCTCAGAAGCAACTCATAATAGAAAATATTGCTTGTAACACTAATCAGGTTTCTGAACAACAACTGGAAACGCAGGGGGATGAAACAGAGACACACACTGTAGACCCTGACTTGCAGGGAAGTGAAAATCCAGCATGTGGGCAAACAAACTTGCAAATACCCTCAAATCCCATCTCGCACATCAAAGAATTCAGTCTTGCCACTGAAGGAGATGGCTCTGCACGAGACGCGCAGAAGCCGCATGCAAAATGCGGGCGTCAGGGCGACGTGCACGAGAACTATGAAAGCGATTTACTTGTGGACAATCAAAAGAATTACAGCACTGCTGTATCAGCAGCACATAATGCTAATATAGTCGCTGCATGTGAACGCCTAGGTGTTGGCAAAGATCTAGAGAAAACAAGTTGCAATATAGTGCCATTTAAACGTGAAAAGAGTTGTGAAAGTATTGCACAGAATTATTCCAACACCCTCATAGAAGCAGGATCAGTTTTGCCAGTAGGAGGTTACTTTGAAATCCTGTTACATTATTACATTCAGTACTATGCAAAACAGTTTCAGCACTCAGAGGTAACTGTCGTATCTAATGTAGTTGCTGATGCGTTGCTAAGTATTCCCAGGTCCTTACACGGGACAACAGAACGAAACAGCTTCGCCAAATTCTATCTCAAAACTGTAAACGCACTCAGAAAAAATCAGCCACTGCCTGTGAATGAAAAAGGCTTAGAATCAGTGTATTGCAAATACCAGTTGGTCATTTCAGTTCTTCACTGTGTTACGGAGCTTCTCTCCATAGATTTAATAATTGGTGTTAAGCGGCCACTGAAAAAAATTGAGGATAATGACTCAGAAGATGACTTCTGAAATCATTAATAAAGAATGTTTTGATTACATGTTTTCCCGTGTCTTCTTGTCAAATGGATGTGTCTCAAAATTCAGTGTTAGAGACTACAAGATATCTTTGTAGGGCCAGAGACCTAACGTGCTTCTTTCCTCTTAGAAGAAAAAGAAGAAAAAGGCTGACCAGCTGAGATTTGTGGAAAACTGGCTTGTGAACAGCACAAACTTGAAGTTTCAAACATGAGAAAGTGTCGCTGATTTCCACTGCAGAATATCTGCGGTGCCTTTTCCATCCCCAGGCGGAGGAACCTGTGTACGTTCTAGCCAAGGGTGAACTTGGCCTCTTCTGGAGGTTTGCGTATTTATGCAAGTTAGATGTGATTAGTTTTCCTGGCATGTTAACAGTTGTCAGTGTGACATGAGCCACTGAACTTGCAAATTAAAAGCAAGAGGGTTTTTTTAGCCTTCATAATAGGCTGGATTGAATGTTATTTTAAATAAAAATGTTTTTGTGTATGTTGTGGTTTTTAATATAATGGGGAAAAACACAACTGTTAGTCTGTTCAGTGCTGGGGCAGGCAGGGGTAGGCCCCTGCAGTGTATCCCAACGAAGAATTTTCTCGCCAGGTAGGCGATGCAGCATTTTTATCTTCCATTGAATTCACTTCAGTCAAACAAGTAGAATTAAGAATAATTTCATATTGTGACTGGCTAGCACGTGCTCTGGCAAATTAATCTATGTGACACTACTGAGTACAACTATTAATTTTAACTGTCTTGGATTGAGTTGTGGTACCACTATAAAAGGCTGTGTAATCATGGGAAAAGTTTACACATGCAGTTTTGTGTGAAAAACCTGAGAATGTTTCCGCTCAGACTTCGATCATTTGGGATTTTATTCTGGGAGGTTTTTTATTTGGGTTTTTTTTTTTTCCCCACATAGGATTTTCACCCTAATACAATTTGCTTTAAGCTCAGTATCACCTGGATGTCAATATAGCTCCTTTTCTGTTGTGTCTTAAAAAATTCTGGTTTGGTGTGGGAGGTTTTGAGTAACTGAACAGCTGCAGCTGATAACCATATCGCATTGGTTCTCTATGTGCCATTGCCAGTATTGCATAATACTTAGAATAACTGGATTTTTTTTTAATCTGCTATGAAATGAAACTTAGTGAGGATATTTAAAATCATAAGCACAAATCATACTTATCTGCTATACCTGAGATGATTAAAACTGGAAATCAGATTTTTTTTTTTCTTTTTTTCCCCCCTCATTAATTTATGCTGTTGCTTTCCCTTTTTCAGTCTTTGGAAGAGTCTGTCTAACAAAATTGTTTCAGGTGTTTTGGCAGCAATGCTTTGTTTGACTGCAACTTCCTGTTGAAAGTTTATGTATATTCTTGGTAATATAAAATATTGTAATTTTTTTTTTTCCTGACCAGTACAATCTCACAGACATCTGCATATGAAAAACAGTGAAACTAGAGTGATTTATTTAATGAAGGACTAGGGACAGTAATTTTTTTTTTTCTTTTTTTAGAATAATTTTTGGTGGGTGCAGAGGTGGGGGAGAATTAAACACGGAGGAGAGGAAAGAAAATCACATTCTTGCTTTTGGTAGCTGCTTAATGCGACAAGTCCAGTATGAGCGAAGAGCAATCTCTGTTGTGGAAGAGCTGGTGTTTCGGAGCTGCGTGCCCTGCTTGCCCGGATGGCCTCGGGGCTGCTTGGGAGCTTCTATCAGCCCCTGGCGCTTCAGCAGGCACCTGGGTTCTATATTTTAACTTTGTAATGAGCTGCCAAGACAGTTTTGCTCTTGCACAAGTTTCTGCGTACTCTGTTCAAACTGCTGACCAACTTGCTGGCCAGAGATTAATGATTTGCCTCGTGGTAGTCTAAAAACTGCGGCACAGAGCGCGCAAAGCCTGGCAGCAGTGGGGGTTGTCTGCAGAAGGGGCTTTTGTATTCTGAAGCTAGGTATCCTCTAAATAGAGGTAAAATAAAGAGAATACTGTATCATTTCATGGTATTTTATACCATTCGTGCATCTGCACGCTTTCAGATTTACTGCAGTTCCTTGAAACAGGTTAAAACGAAAATATTTTAATGTGAATAGTCTTCTGGCTGTTCGATTTAAATTGTGTCATTCTTATAATTTAGAAGAAGAAAGTCCAAAAATTTTATGATATACAAAACTCTTATTTTTGTGTGCCAGAGACACAAGGGAGAATTCTAAAATGCAATTACATAAAACTTCTTTTTCTGACCTGTTTCTGGTGAAACCTCTCGAGTCTGAAGGCTCATTGAGTCAGGGGCTATATTTCATTGACTTCTCTGTCCTATTTTGTGAATGATCAGTTTTCCCTTTTAAACTACTGATTCCCTGTTTTATGTGGAGAACTGAGAACGTGGCATGCCTTTCCCGTGGAGAGGAATGTCCCTTCTTTGTCCTGGGCTGCTGGGGTGGATGCTTGTTCAGGACACGGCTGTTTGGTTTCCAGTCGTGGACTCTAAGCGCATTACGAGATGTGTGCTGGCTCAAGGAAAAAAAAGGCACTAAGTTTGTCTTTGGGGAGAAAAGCAGATTTACTGCTGGATTCAGCTCTTTCTTATCTTTAGGAGTCTTCTTCAGTAATTAGCCTGGAAGTGTAATCATGACCTCATCTTAGAAAATGTTTTGGGATCACTGCTGTCCCACCTACTCTTTAAGCGACAGGCTGTTTGGAGCCCTGCGGAGCGGCGGCGGTCTGCGCTCTGGGCTGTGGCTCGGGGGCTGTCGGTGCCGTTTCTCCTCTGCTGACATTTTTGACCTTCAGCAGCTGCCCCCCGATTGCAGAGGCTGTGGTTACCAAGTCACCCTACCCGGGCCATCACTGCTCGTTGGTACCTAAGCCTTAGGTATGCAGTTCTTCATGACATCGTGCAGCTATCCCGAATTTTAAAGCTATGTATAAACGTTCCTTGCCCTTTGACAGGTGACGTGGGGACGATTCTAAGAGTGATATCTTGGCATAGTGGCAGGGACAAAGGGGTTACCTGGGGCAGCTTGGAAGAATATGCTTACTTGGTCAAAACCACAGGGAGAGGTATGTACGGGCACGCACTAAGGTTGTAAAAGCCTATGGGTTTTTCTTCTTGCGCTGTTTCCCAGAGATTATTTCTATTTTGTGCTATTATTCTATTACTTCTATATTTCTAAATATGGATTGGCCTCCACACAACGTGAAAGTCACGTGCACGTGGGCATTTGTGTGGACTCGGGTCCAAACTCGAAATACGATGTAAAGTACAGGGATACTGGTGGTAATAGCCTAAAAATAAAAGAATGGTTTCAGAAAAATCTTGATGTTTAACTCTCCTTTCTGCAGCCCCTAGCAAAGCTGTATTCTACCTCACATGAAATTCATCAGAAGATTTTAAAGGCACTCACCCCAGCCACAAGGAGTGTAGGTGTATTTTAAGCAAGGTAATCCCATTTGTCAGGTAGGAGATTCACATATACAGGCAGGTAGTTTCTTCTTTTTTTAAGATTAAAAAACCCCAGGTTTTAAGACCCATGAATAGTAACATACAGTGAGAGTACATTGAAACTGCATCCTGCACACAGCTCTTGAGAATGGCAATCTCTTTACATGGCAAGGAGACACTGGGTTTATTTGTTGATTTGGGGGGGGAGGTCAAGTCTCAACAAGATGTTACAGGTGCTGGGACCGCACCAAGACAGCCTCCGTTGCCCGGCGCTCCTCCCGCTGCCTCTCCCCATTGCCTGAGCCCGGCAGCTCACCCCTCAGCACCTTCCCAGGCCCTGCTCGTTGATCTCCGGCGATGCCAGCTCCCCGTTTACCAAATGGGTATGGCTTAACTTCTTTAGTAGAAGTTACACAGCCCTAATATGGCCTTATATTTTCATCCATGCTTAGTTGATTACTGACTGTTAGCCTTTCTGGTAGCTATACGGAGAGCATTGCTAATAGGAACCAGTCGCAACAAAGAATATTACTCTTCTGTGTCACAAATCACAAGCTACTGGATCACATTTGCAAGAGGGAGTAAGGGAATGCAGTATTTTGTTTAGGAGCATAACTGTATAGTGGCATAACTCTGGTAATTTTATATTGTTTCTGTTGTTATCTTTGTAACAGCCATCTTCCAGAGTCCACAGTCCACCAGTCCATGGGTGATTAATCATACCACGTGAGAAGATTAAGGAAAATTAAATTTTTCACTGGCATATATCTCTTGGACTTCACTAGAATTGCATTCATCTGAGCCTGTACTTAATTTGCTTTTTGTTATGTAACAAATCTGCTATTAGTGATAGAGACTTCCATTTTTGTTTACTAAATTTATTTTTATGCTTGTTTAGGTTAATCTGACCCCTTGTGTCTTTTTTGGTGAGGTTCTTTTAAATCTCATGTTAAGAGAGAAATTTTTTCAGTGTTCAGTTGCAAAAATCTCTTTAATTATCTTGAAATCTGAGAAACTTTTTTTTGTCACCAGTAAAACCAAAGATTAAATACTTGTTTTATTTACTATGCTATTTATTGCATTAGTAGTATTTATTAAGACTGAACAAATCAAGAGAGTAATGTCTGAATTCATAAACAGTAGCTTTGGACATGTGTTGGCTGTAATTAACACGATTATAATTTTGCAATAGCATTTAATGTAAAGCGTCATTTAGAATCATTTAGGTTGGAAAAGACCCTTAAGATCATCGAGTCCAACCCTTAACCTAACAGTGCCAAGTCCACCACTAAACCATGTCCCTTAAGTGCCAGGTCTACACGTCTTTTAAATCCCTCCAGGGATGGGGACTCAACCACTTCTCTGGGCAGCCTGTTCCAATGCTTGACAACCCTTTCAGTGAAGAAATTTTTCCTGATATCCAATATAAACCTCCCCTGGTACAACTTGAGGCCATTTCCTCTTGTCCTGTTGCTTGTTACTTGGGAGAAGAGACCGACAACCACCTGGCTACAACCTCCTTTCAGGCAGTTGTAGAAAGTGATAGATGTTTGGATCTAGGATTATACAAACTACTTCCCTCTGAGAATATTAAACTACCAATTACTTCCAGGAATAAGAATTCTAATTTTAGCATTCCAAAACTAAAAATAATGATAGCAAAAATGTAGTAGATTTAATATATAGTAGCTCCTTCTTTATTATATGATTCAATAGAAGACTAGACTTTGGAAGCGATGCTTATTCCTGTGATAGATAGAGCAGTGCACTCTTTTTAAAAACAGTCCTGGCAAAAAGAATACAAAATAGTTTTCCATAGGAAACCATTCCTGCTGGTTCAGCAGACAGTTTATTTCTCATGGAATCACCAGCAGACAAAAGAACTGTTACGCTGAGGCTTTGGTTCAGTGCGGGATTAAGGGCACATCAGTAATATTGCTTCCTGTGTGGCTGCATCCTAAGCCACCTACAGCAGAGCTCACTATAAAATCTAATATTTCCATTTAAGGTATTTTAAAAAAAGCTGATGTTTTACCAAACAGAATCTCGAGCCTGTTCTGATTTTGAGGTTCCCAGGAAAACAATCCAGCATGGTGATCTTTCTTTTGATAATAATCATGACCTACTTTCAGTGGGTGTTTTCATTTTCCAGGCAAAGCATCTGATTAAATATTACCTTAAAATGTAAATGCAGAGAGTGAACACATGGCAGGGATTTCTTTCTCTATGTGAGGAAAAGGCAGCTCCAGATGAGAGTCATGTCCATTGAGATTTTAACATTAGACTTGATGCGTGTCTGGTATCGTGTATGAGGATTATATTTAGGCTTTTGGAGTAATGAAAGTCATTGTAGAAGCTGCTGGATTATATTCATAGGGCAAATAAACTGCATGGGATTCGTTTCCTAAAAGCAGAAATACTCTGAGGCTCTTGATTACCTATGCAGTACTGAAAAAAGTACAGACTAGTTACATAGTGCTGCAAAAAAATTAATCTGTTATCAGTGTTGACTGTACTGGAGATGTTTATTGGCATGAAGGTTTTTTAATGTACTGGTCTTAGGAATGCAATCCTGAGGACTGGTTCCCTGCGGCAGGGCTGCTTCTGCCATTCCCGTCGGTACCGGGGGTAGCTCTGCCCTTGCTCTCAGGCAGTCATCCCTTGCCTCACTTTTCAGCTTTTCTAGTATGTGTAGCTTCAAGTAATCTGTTGTTTCAGTGTGACTAGTGCCTTTTTAATTCATAGAACAAAAGGAAAGGCAGCTTATTTACTTTTGTGATTGATGAATTTGTGTGTGTGAAACCTGTCTTCAGAACTGGCACATCTAAAAAGAAAAGTTTATAACTGTGGTACTGTAAAGACAATTTTTAGTAAGAAGTAGCCAGTACTGCCCATTATAAAACTCTGGTTTTAGCACTTGTAGTTCGGCCTGGATGCACTCTGTCCCCACACTACAGTGTGTACAAGTGTTACAAGGAGTAACTGCTTCCTGGTGACTTACCTGGGAAATGTTGGCCAAGCGGTTCAATTGTTTCCAGAAAACAAATTAGAAAAGGTGTTTTGTTTTCCCTTTGTTTTGTATGATTGATCTTTTATTTGAGATTCTTTGCCATCCCTTTGTTTGCTTCACTGCTGGAAGTACAGTTCTCTACTTCTTCTCTACTAAAAGAGCTGGAAGGAGATAGGAACCAGGGAGCAAAAAAAATCTGAACCCAAATCCCCTAATTCCTGTCCTGGGTCTCTGAAATAACGTGCTGTTGGGCCTCCTCCTCACCAGGTTCACTCTGGTGACGTGTACTGAAAAAGCAAAAGCTGCTCAGTCACATATAAGAGGGGTCCTACTGTGCCAAGCTTAGATGCGATACAGTTCAGCTTACTGTAGTGTTTATGGATGAATTTGGGCAGCTCAGTAAACCTTGCAAGCTGCAAAGTAGGGAAGTGGAAGGGTTTTGTGGCGTTTCCAAACAACCGGTGCTTATAATGCAGCAAGTATCAGAAATTATGTTCCCTGTAATCTGAGGCATTTTTATCACCTTGCAGAATTCTTCAGTGAGATGCTTTTTAAGCCTTAGTGGTTATTAGCAAGTATTATCAGCACCATTTTGTTCTAGGACTCCCCTCTGTTTCAAAAGCTTGCCATAATCCTAAGTGTTGCAGAAGATACATGGCTTGGATCTATGAAGAGGAGCCAATCTGTAATCAAGCAGAAAGCAGGAAATTTTCTCCTCTTGTTTCACTGGATCACTGCTTCTACTCTCTGCTTGACTGTAGAGCTCATGAGACAGTGTAATACAGTAATAACTCCATGGGTGTGTGTGGGTGGAGAGGAGGGACAAGAATAAGAGAAGACAGGAGATAAGAAGACCCAGTTCAAAAGGAAGAGAGGGGGAAAGATGAAGGCTGAATGATGACTATAGCGTAGAAAAGGACCGTCATGTAGAAGGAAGAATGTAGTGTCTCAGATACGTGAGTGGGAAGAAGCAGCCCCAGCTTCCACATGTCCCTCCCTGGAGATGCAGTAGCAAAGGGAAGACATTAAGTTCTTCTCTCCCCTTGGAAGAGTAGCAAAAGACAGTTGCCAAATTGAAAAAAAACCAAAATCCACGAAACTGATTTTCTCCTGTGCTGGTGTAAGAGAGTAGCCACCTCAGAAAGCATTAGGAGCCGTGGAGACAGCCTGTCTGCGTATCCCAAGGCAGTCTGGGCTGTAAACTTGCGACAGAAGCCTTGAGATAACAATTCACATTTCTGTTCCCGAAGCTCAGAGAATCTAGGGGCGGGTGCAGAAATTACTGGGTATGGATTACACTTCTTTAGATAGCACATCTTGCCCTCAGTGGCCTGAGCCTCTGGAACATGCTTTGAACCTTAGATACTTAGAAGATAGAGGCTGGAGTCATCAATAACACTGTGTTTTGCTCCCCAGCCTCAGTGGAGAGGGGTTCTGGGCTTGAGCTTGCGTGGTTGCTTGTGCCTGGGGAGCACTGCGCAAGGTCATGTTACAGGTCGTGCGCTGAACAGCACGGGATTCTAATGGGAAGCTGCTGGGTTTACTGCTTTGAAAATAATTGTACAAACTCTTATTGAAGTCATAAATCATCATCTGATAAATTTGCCATCTGCTAGGCCTTAGATAATGAATTAAATTGATTTGTGTTAAAGTGTAGAAAGCCTGTCTAGGACCTCTAAGCTTATTTTTCATAGTGAAATATAACAGGCGTTCAGTGCTTTTAGCCTCCTTATGAATTGTAGGGAAAAATGAATTTTCTTGTATAGTTCTGACTTCTCATAAGACTGAAAAGCTTCAAGAGAAACAATTACTCTAAAAATCATAGATTTCCAGCATCTCAAATACCAGTCTCTTATTGGTAGTGTCTTGTTTGTTTAATAGCAAACACTCATGACCATGAAAAAGGTCTGTCCCTACTGAAAACAGCAGGTTTCTGCTTCTGCATATTCAGACCCCAAACTTCTAATCCAAACGTATTCAAGTCACTGTAAACAGAAGATACTGAATTTACAGGGTACCAGACCAGTAAAATTAATTACCTAGTACTGGAGCAGATGCTGATCGATACCAGTTTTTTTCCCCGCTTAAAAAAAAAAAAAAAAAGATGGTTAAAATAAAATGCATAAACAAGATCATAGATTGTTATATTGCTATTGTATTTAACATATTTGAGTTTTAGCCATTCATTCTGTACAGCCTATAGGGTTTTGTAAATATGATTAATATCTGATTTTAAAAGCTTTTTATTGATTCAGTAACTGCCTGACTTTGGCTGTAACATTTTAACTGCAAAGACCAAATTATAATAAAAATGTGGCAAGCATCTCTGAATATCTTGGAAATCTATTACCGTGATCCATTGGGGAAAAACAGTGAATTTTTTCTTCTGGAGTTTTATAACAGTGTATGCCTGAGGTTAGGACTGGGTCCCGAACTAGCAGCATCTGCAAACTGTGTTTAGTGTCTCATAAATTGTACAGCTTTTTAACACTTTTACCTTTACATTTTGGCACTGCTCAGTCTGAATCTATATCGAAATGCAGAGAAATAAATTTCTCATCATTATTCCCTCTGGATTCCTGTTGTCAGAATGAGTGGGTGTTCACGTCAGAAGGTAGAATAAATGCTACTGCCTTGAAATGCTGCCTCTGCAGCTCCTAATGTTATTGCACGTGTCATCATGAGCTTTCTAAATGCTCCAGTTTTGAGCTTGGAATAAATTTGTTCCACTCGTAAAAACACCCACATCTGTAGGAAGAAGTGTGTGTGTGTGTACCTTTCTTTAGTTTCCATAATGTGACACGTATTTTCCCTCACTAATTTTCCTCCCTTGCGCTGTTTTGATGTGCCATGTGACACTGGCCATTGTTTATCCATATTTTTTCCACAAGGCTGAGAGTTGTCAAGTTTTGTTAAAATCTTAGATGCCAGAATTTGTCTTGACTTACTACTTATCTGTTCACGTATATTTTAATCACCCTGTTCAAAAATTATTTTAATATAAGTCATTGAGACTCTTGTATTCTCTATAGAGAATAGCAGATATGAATATTCAATTTAAAGAAGGCTGAGGACTTTTCAACAGTAACAAACAGCACAGGATTAATATCTTAGAGCGGGTGATAACTGGATTCTCCTAAAACAGTTTTCCTTTACCAGAAATTTCCAGGATGGCTTTATAGTTGGACAGTATCACCGTATAATTAGTTTGCTGCTATTGGTATAATTAGTGCAACAGTAATACAGCAACCTCATTTCTTTTAAAAATAACTAGCCAACAGTTGGTCTTCTGCAGATATAGCTGTTAAATATCATGGGGTAAAGACATCAGCTAGAGGAGGAGGCAGAGGTTAAGACCTCAGGGTTTTATCATCGCTGGCACTGATTTACTGCAAAGCCTGGAGTAAGTCACTTCATGCCCATGTGATTAATTTTTCATCATGAGATAGTAGTGGGCTTCATATTCGTAAAGGTTTCAGGCTGTGCTTTAAATCTCTGGGAAGCTGAAGATGGATGCAGACGCAATCATTGTGCATTAAAAAAAAATAAATACAATGTATTGGACATCATCTTGGTCTCTCAGTTATCTTTTTATAAAGTGTGGAAAACTGTTTCTACTAGGATTGCAGATACTGTGTATTTTATTCTTTTACCCATGACTACTGTAGGAAAACTAAGATGTTAATGAGGAAGCAGACACCATTTCCTATGTTCCTTTCCCTTCTAATACAAGAAAAACTCCCTTGCATATTAAGGATCTCCGCATGCAGTATGGTGAAATGTTTAAAATGTAATGGTTTTAATGAGCCTGTCCCTTTCCCTTGATGCAGCCATATATTTGTTCTTCTGTTTCCCTGAGCCATTGCACATGACTTGGAACTCCAAGCAGCTCAGAACAAGTGGTAACCAGAATATCTGGCATAGCCCAGCTGGGACAGGTAGCAGTGACTTCCAAAATGTGCGAAGAGGAGCCCCGGGTGCCCCAGCTGAGCCAGCATTTAAGGGTGACCTGTGTCACCTCTGGAGCCGGCTGGAGGAGGCATATGCTTCGTCTTTCTCCATATGAGCATCCTCAGGCTCCTAAAAAGAAATATAGGCAGAATGTATTGCTTACATTCTAGGCAACTAACTCTCCCCTTTACCTGAAGTACCGGGCAGGTGCACGCTCATGGTGCAGTGCGGTGCAGAAATACCCAGCCGGCCGTGCCAGCCATGGTTCGGTCTGCGTGGCAGGGCACCGCGCTGGGCAGGGATGTTAGCATGGTCACGAGAGCAGCGTGGCCGTCCCTGTGTGCGCAGCACCATGCTCGTGTGCTCGTGCTGAGGCCTGTGCAGGTGGCACAGAGCTGGATCGAGGTGCTAGAAAAGTCAGCAAACTCAGAGGTTTTGGCCTTGGCCTCCAGTCCAACCGTTGACCTAACACTACCAAGTCCACCACTAAACCAGTAAAGGGCAGAGTAGCAATTTCATGCTTCCTGGTTTGGTGGCTGGATTATTTTTAATGAAAGTAAAAACTAGGAATCATTAAGGTTGGAAAGGACCTCTAAGATCATCAGTCCAACCATCAACCCAACACCACCATGTCCACTAAACCATGTCCCAGAGTGCCACATCTACCTGTTTTTTGAACACTTCCAGGTATGGGAACTCAACCACCTCTCTGGGCAGCCTGTTCCAATGCCTGAATACCCTTTCTGTGAAGAAATTTTTCCTAATATCCAATCTAAATCTCCCCTGGCACAGCTTGAGGCCATTTCCTCTCGTCCTATCGCTAACTACTTGGGAGAAGAGACCAACACCCACCTCACTACAACCTCCTTTCAGGCAGTTGTAGAGAGCGATAAGGTCTCCCCTCAGCCTCCTCTTCTCCAGGCTAAACAACCCCAGTTCCCTCAGCCACTCCTCATAAGACTTGTGATTTTGTCAGAAAGCATGTCTGGGAGTATAAGTTTATGACCCTGGAGGTGCTCTGTGGGTTCCCATCTCAGCTGAATGGACCATTTAATTATTGGTCTTCTGCTCCTCATCACCTGGATTGACAAAGGGATGTTTCTGCGCCCAGCTCCCTGGGCAGCCCTGAGCTGTTCACCCCGTGCCTAACATAGCCCAGCAGCGCTGGGTTCGGCCAAAGTCCTTTGCGAAGGTTGAGGAGGTCCAGGTGTCCAAGCTGACAGCTGATGGCACAGCACAGCAATTTGCCTGCAGTGTGAGCCTCACTGGAGCCCATCACCACCCACAGAAATGCTATGAGGAGCAGGTTCAGTGCCTCGTTGCTTTTTTGCCTAAACCTTCACGCCCACCATCTAAAGACGCCAGTGTTCGCTTACAGCCAAGTAAAGAATAACATTACTTTTGGAGAGCTAATTGGTGGGAAACTGGTCTCAAGGGCACTACACAGCATCTTTGTGGCTGTGCGACTGCGTGTCCTCACCCTGCATGACTGTCCAGAGCTCCAGCACAGCGTGTGCATGGTATAATGTTGTCCAGTTCAATTCTATGACCTTCTCCATAACCGACCGACTAGGAGTCTTGTCATACAGCCTGGCACCGGCTCTGTCTCCTAAAAGCAATGGAGGAGAGGCGTACGGAAAACCACTGCATGGGAAGCTCTGTCTCTTCTTCCCCTGCAGCCATATCTTTTGATTTATTAGTTCCTTAATCCAATTCCAGGTCTAATTTTTGAGGGAACAACACATGCCAAATTGTTATCTAGTGTGTCATTTGGTTTGCTATGAGAGGGCCTGAAGGGTGCAGCAGACTATCCATTTAACACTGGATGGTTATATTAGGATAAAACATATAGAGACAGAGACCTTTTAGTGGGTTATGCGTGTCACGTAATTCCAAGATGTGCTTCTGTTAATCATCAGCACAAGCAAAAATGTCTTGCGATTCTCCTTTAACTGCTAAACTTTAACAATCCTCATGAAATACTCTACATTTTGGAAGACTTATTACTGCCATTAAAATAATGAGTCCAACACCTACATATTTCTCATTTATCTATGGAATTTTGCTTCTTTCTCCTTAGATATTGGAAATCACATTTTTTTGAAAAACTAGAAACTTTGTGCTTACACTAGTAACAGGTCCAACCCAAACCTCTAGGTCAAAATGAGATATCTATCTGGGATCCTAATCCACAGTTCTTCAATTTCAATGCATCAACTCTAACGTACACAGGAAAAAGAAGCAATTTTGCTCAGATTTTTGTCCCACTGGGCCAAAAGCAACCTTTCTTTTTTTTTTCTTTTGGGTATGAGAGATGATTTAGGTTGCTTGGGAGGCAGGTGTATAACACCTAATTCACAGGATGCCATTTCTATAGCAATTCTTGTACTCTGAATGGGTGGAGTATTAGATGTTTATTCATAGACTTGGATATATTAGTTGTAGTCAGGTTGTTACGATGCTCTGACTTTGAACTTTAATTTCCACAGGTAACTTGACAGAGCATCTTAGCAGCAAGGAAAAGGACAGAGAGGTATGACTGTATTAAAAAGCTGACTAATTCTCCTGAAGGTTGTATGGGAAAGTGAGAGAAAACTGAATCGTGTGCCATTAGCAACTGAAACCCCAATTTTCTGTTAAAAAAAAGGTTGATGCATATTGTTGCTCATAAAACAAGCAACAGATTTTTGTCAAAATCCGACTACTGTGGCAAAGGAGATTGACTGGAGAACCACAACCACACCAATGCGCGGGTGACATTAAATGTCAGAGCATTGATGGAACTGGGAAGGAGAGGAAAGGTTTTTTTTTGGCTTTGCCATGCCCAGGAGGGACACATGGTCTCATGCCCTGGGTTGTGCATAGCTGGAAAGCTGCCTTGCCTTACTGCCTGCTGAAAGAAGTCACTTGCAATGATTTGTCCTAATACATAAAAATCAAATTCCAGAGTACAAATGGAAAAGACAGAGAGTGTACAGTCCTGGAGCCTAAACTCCCCTGTGTATCTGGTAAAAAGGAGATCTGTTTTAGGTTTTACGTTTTGTAAATTTATTTCCTCAATTCACGGTATTCCGCAGGCTGGAGCTTTGAAGGATTTGGGTTTATGAGGCAAGGGACAGTTGGGAAGGGCTGACCCTGAACTTGGTAGAGCTGATGAAATGCTTGCATTGACTCCACAAATTTGAATTCAGACGGTAAGTGATGTGAAACGGGCATAGGAGTCGGGGATTGGACTGAGGGGGGCTATTTGCAGTTTTCCTCAGTTTCGTTGAGAGCACCATGCTTGTTTAGCGAGCCAGGGATATCTGCTGTCTGCAAGGCAATGACCCCCAGTTCCTGCTGAGCTGCCAAAGCTGCAGGAGCCAGAACTGGCCGTCTTCCAGAGGGGAGCTACCAGCGCTCCCCATGATGCGGCAGCCTCCCGTGCCGAGGTTGGCAGTCTCTCTTTGACTGCTGCACGCAGCTCTAGAAAACCTTCCAAAGGAGAAAATATTTTAAAAAGAAACATCGCTTCATATTAGTAACAAGAACAGGTGTTGACCTCAGATGCCACGTCTGCTTCAGGTATCCTGGATGCTCTTCAGTGCCTTACGCAAAAGCAGCGCAGGCGCATTTATACCAAAAGAACCTAGCTCCCCTCTACCTCTTTTGTACCCCAGATAAAGGGAAGCCTCTTTCTTTTCTCTTTCCCCGGAGGCCCTTCTTCCTATCCCAGACACCGCATCACAGCATGTGATACCATGTAAAGGTTGTGCACACTCCGCATGTTGTTGGTCTGCTTCAAATGTCACCAAGTGATGATGGAGGAACCAGGGGTCCCGAGAGGCTTTGCAGGCATTTACTTGGGAGGTGTCAACCAACAGGTAAAGGTCTGGAGAGCCCCTTGGGCTGAGCTAGTAGTCCTGCTGTTATCTTCTGGTGCCCTTCTTCCTGTCCCCTTCCTTCTTTATTATCAATATATTTTTGTAAACTGTTTGCCAGCAGCTCTCACTGAAGCATCTGGTCTCCTCCAGGCTGCTTCTTGCTCCTGGTTCCTTCAGTTCTTTGAGGTTGAGAGGAAAACCAGCTCCAAAGTATGGAATAACATGGTGTTTTTGGTGATGGACAGGGTTTGGATTTTCAGGTTTCTTAATCCCTGTTTGTCTCCAGATTTTAGGTGTGAGGGTACGTGCACCCTGGGTTTGTCTTAGGCCAGCTGGATCAGAGGGAGCCATGAGCTCTACCTACTTCTCATGACAATTATGCAGTAATCTAGATTTTGGATGTGAGAGAGAGAGGCAGACTGCAGGGCTCAGTGTTTCACAGCTGTCTAGGCAGGCTGCCTTTCAGTTCACATTAGCTCCCTGTAAGACAGGCTGGCACAGCTCTGTCTACACCTAATATCGCTGATGGGGTGGGGTGGGAGGGAGATGAGCATGTCACACAGTCAGGAATCTGCCTAACACTCCCTACTAAATACAAGGCAGGAAAGGCTCCTCTTCCTGATGATTGCATAGCTGGCAATTGCACATAAATGCGCGCTGTTCAAACTCATACCTGTGCATAATTATGTTGTGTGCCCAGCTGACTTTGCCCACTTTTCTGCTTGGTTTGCGTACAGCATTTATTTAGCGTTTTTTACTAAATGGTGGTCTCAGGGCAGTTGGCGGTCACAAAAAACAGCAGAGGAGAAAGCTCCTTCCATAGGAAAGCCACAGATTAAACATAATGGCTCTCCTGGAAGAGGCAGTAGTTGATGCTGAAGCATTTCAACTTTCTTCATTTGCTAATGCTGTAAAAGTTGGCAGCTCTTTAAATTGATGACAGCCCTCTAAATTCATCAAGCTTTTTATTTTTTTAAATAAGTAATCCATCAGAATGGCCAAGTACCTTTGGAAAGAAGAGCATTGTGATATTAAGTTCATCTAGAAGTTAAAGAGAAAAACACATCCTATCTGTTAATTGTTTTCCTTCAATGCCTTTTGCTGATATTGAGAGCTTAGAAGAGCTCAACAGTGATTTCAATTACTTGGGTATAAATCCAGAAAATGACAGTGGAGTTGGTCCAGATTTACATAAGTATAAATGAGATTTTAAGAAATGTCTGCATAGTTTCTTTTCAGGCTTTAGATCTAATTATCTTAATTAGCCTCTCAATTCAAGGGTCTAATTTCCACCGCGGTTAATGAATTGCACTTATACTTGGTGACTGAATTATCTTGCCATTTGTTTAGGGAATATTCTACAGACTCCTAATGAGAAAAATAGCCTCAAAGTTCTCCAGTTTTGTTTTTCGCAGTATAAAGACTAAATATAGTATGCATTCCCCAGAAAATGTGAGTGACAGGGATTAGTAATTCATGAGTGACATGGCCCATTTGCAATCCTAACAGCACAGAATTCACCGTGGCATGGAGAACATCAAACAAAACAACTCGGTTGACTTTCATGCATTTAGAACAACGAGGAATGAAGGCTTAATCCAGGTTAAAACTGCAAATGCTCCCCGGGTTTAGTTAACACTGATAAAAATATTGAATAACAGCTAAGAAACAAGCTGAAAACTGAATTTTAAAAGGCTGAAAAATAATGAATAAAAGCCCCAAAGTATTAAGAGCTGTAAATGGAGTTGAAAATGAAGGTGTGTTCTGTGAGAAGGCTGTCATTTGCTCAAAGAAGCCTTTTAGAAAGTCCTTCCCAAACCCATGGCTTGTATTTAATTGTCAGTGTTTTAAATCCCTGCCAGCCCATTTTGAGAGGCAGCACACTGTCACTATGAGCAGCCCTTCGAGTCTATGGTATTTATTAGCGGTTGATCATTTTCATGTGGTTTTCTTTTCAAATAGATCTCAGTGCTGAGTTGCAGGGTCCCCAGTTCCTCAAGCCTCATTTTAGGAAGGGCTGCCCTTGCATTTTAAGCTTGACACCCTGGGTGTCAAGGGGTGGAAAGGAGAGCAGAGCAGTGCTCCTAAGCAAGGTGACTGTGTCCCACGTGTTACCGGCGGAGGAAGGTGGACTTGTGCAGCAGCTGCCGGAGGGGCTGCAGGCCGTCGAGGTGACGGCGGGGGCTCTGAGCGAGGACAGCAGAGCACGCTCCAAACCCCCGTGGAGGGACATGATACCAGGTAGACGCTACCATGTCACGCAGCACTCGAGTCCTGCAACCACCTGCGCGCCTTGCTATCTGTACAGTACTCCTGCAGTGCCAGCAAAGGAGCAGCAAGCTTCAAATGTCCTGAAATGATCAGGTAAGCTACTGGATCGAATAACCTTTAAATGATTGGCATAGCTCCAGGTCTTGAGATGCCTACTGCAAGCCCGTTTTTTGCCGTGTTGCCATAAAGTAGCAGGGTAGCTTGAGCAGGAAGTACTGTCCTTCCCAACAGAGGTAATGTGAATTATCCAACAAAAGCACTCCTACTCACCATCTTAAAATACCTCATATTGTATCCTCAGAACTGGCCCTTTCCCTAATTACCGCCTCATTTTGTTCTCCCCAGCCAGCTTCTTAGAGCACAACCCGCTACTTAAGCCTGCCTCCGTGCATGACTTCAACCCAGTCTTTTTCTAACGTCATGCTTCTGGAAAAGATGAAGGTCGTCCAGCTGCACCTCCGGTAGCTGTGAGTAGGAGAAGGTATTTGCTGGTTTCTGTTCCCTTATAGAAATAACCCAACCCCTTCTTGGAACAGATTTGCAACAGCGCCTTTGAGTTTCATTGTGTACCTCTGCTTTCTTTCAGATATAAATCAACCACAGCAGGCATTTGCTGCTTGCTCTACTACAAAACATCAGATATTATCCGTAAGTGCTGCACACAATTTTGCGGCGGTTCAGTAAACAGCATATATGGCTGCTGTGCTCCGAGTGAGTCAGAGCCCTAGAAATGAGCTGTTACTAAACAGCAGGGTATAAACTAGGCCTTTCTTTACTCAGCTGAAGCACGTAAAGCGAGTTATTGCTGGAAATAATTCTCTCTGGCCTTTTCTTCACTGCAAAAAGAGGTACATTCCTCTTAGAGATCTAAACTGCGTATTTGCCTTATTTATTGCAGCATTTTAATCTACTAGCTCCTGTGATGCTCATACAAATGAAAAAGGCACCTTTTCCCATGCATGGTTTTGCTCTTGGTGTATCCAGTGTAGCAGCTTTATCTCTGGAAAACCCCAAAGCCATCTTTTTGCATTACTTTTTTTTAACCTATTAGGGAAAAATCTTTATGTTTCTTGTGCTGGAATCTGCTAATAATCCTGCGCCTGTATGCCCCACCGAAGAAAGCAGCGTAGGATGAAGTAGCCCTCGCCTGGGCTTGGCCGCCTTCAGGAGCTGGGTCTGAAGGAGGACTTAGGCTGGCAACCTGGCCACCGGTCCCTCGTGGTACAGCTGGCTCTGGCCAAACGCCGACTCCGTTTTTCCCCTTGTTTCACTGCGTTTGGGCTGATGAGAAAGCAGCTGGTATGACGGGTGTTTGATTTGCCACTGTGCTGCAGTAACCCCTGGCACTAGAAAAGCGCAAGCACAGGTTTGCTGCTGAAATCTCCAGCCTTTCCTCCGGTTAAGCCCTGGGTTAAGCAGTAGGAGCCTCCTCCAGTACATGTGAATGGTGTAATAAAAACAAAGCAGATTCCAACTGTATCTGTGGTGGCTGACGGCAGAAGCCTTGCTGTGCCTCACCTTCCCACCTGGTTCTCCGTCTCCTGCAGTTTCTGTCTCCCCCTGCCCAGCCTACCGCTGGATCCCTTCCCTGCCTGACCCCGCAGCCAGCCACTTGAGCCCTCCTAGCCTCCTCTCAGAGCCCCTGAAGCAAAACATCGCTGGTCTTACACGTCACAAGCTTTGCAATCAGGAGGTCAGCTTCTGCCGCACCATGCAAACGATGTTCCTCCAGTCTTTAACACCACCTGCCATTTGCCTCCTCTTCTCTTTGGAGACAGAAGGGCTACAGTAATGGCAAGAAGAGGACAGATTCTAGTCATTTTTCTTAATGGAGTTTTGTTTCTTGCATCCCACGTGTTTGGGGAGGCACAAAGAAGCAGAGACATCATAGAATCATAGAATGCTTTGGGTTGGAAGGGAGCTTTAGAGGCCATCCAGCCCAGCCCCCTGCAGTGAGCAGGGACAGCTTGAACTCCATCAGGGTGCTCAGAGCCCCGTCCAACCTCACCTTGAATGTTGCCAGGGATGGGGCCTCCACTGCCTCTCTGGGCAACCTGTTCCAGTGCTTCACCACCCTCATTGTAAAAGATTTCTTCCTTATGTCTAGTCTAAATCTACTCTTCTTTAGTTTAAATCCATTATTCCTTGTCCTGTCACAACAAGCCTTGCTAAAAAGACTCTCCCCATCCTTCCTGTAGGCCCCCTTTAAGTACTGAAAGGCCGCAATAAGGTCTCCTCGCAGCCTTCTCTTCTCCAGGCTGAACAACCCCAACTCTCTCAGCCTGGCCTCACAAGAGAGGTGCTCCAGCCCTCGGATCATTTTTGTGATCATCCGGGCAGCCCCAGCTGTTTCCAGCCTGTGTCCTGCAATACCCCTGCGGACAGAGGGGAGGCTGCCAGTCCAGCCAGTTCATTTTGTTGGAAAATGGGAAACAAACCTAAATCCTCAAGGGAAGGAGCCAGGGAGGGCTGAAGGGGAAACCTGAGATCGCTCACTCGTACGAGAGACTCCCCTAAGAGCTGGTTAGCCGTAGATAAGCCCGCAGTGCTGGCTGGCGTGGCTCTCCTGTGCCGCTCTCTGCCTCGCTACCTGCCGACACACGGATCTGGCAGGGACATCGGGCGCTCAGATAATTGGGGAGTTGTTGAGGAAAAGCTTCATATCAGGGGATGTAGCCTAGGGTTAGATGCAGAGGGGTTTCCGATGAAAGAGCTGCAGGTACACTGAGTTGTCTATATGCTTGCCGTATACTGAAGCCTCTTCATTTACTGACTTGAGGATCGATACCCCTTGTCATTCCCTTCTCCCGCTGGAGTCCCTGTTCATCTGGACATCTATGTCTTCTGTGCCTCTCTGGTACATCTCCATGACCCAGCACAGAGCACCTGGATTTTTCATAGTAATTAAAGGGTTTTTTTTAATCACAGTTACTCATTTAATGTAGGCTTTTTGTCTATTCCTCCTAACTGTCTTGCGCAGGTGTTTTCAGGCTCTTATTCTCCTCCCTACCTTCTAATGAAAGGCATCTGTAGGGACATTTTCTCACCATGTCGAAAGAAAGGTTTCTCCTTTTTACATTATTTTTAATTGCCACCACTGGCCTTATCATGGGTGAATCTGTCTACTTGGTTTTTGAACCGAGATCAAAACCCTTGGGTTTTGCCCCCTGATGCAATGTATTTATAGTGCAGTGGTGGGTTGAGTGAGGACCCGCATCCTCTGGTTTGCGTTAACCCGAGTGGCAGATCGCTTTCTGTGTGTCTGTCCTAGGGGCACTAGGGATTTTATAGACCTCACACCCCTTTGTCTCCTTCATTTCTCATTTCCAAGCAGAAGAGTCTAGTCTTTCTCATACAAAGCCTTTCTATGCCTCTATGTTCATTCCCTCATTTTTCTATCCCTGCTATATACATACACATACATAGATTTAAAAGAACTGATTGGAACAGTGCGTGATACCTAAGGCACACACATGCCCAGGCTTGTTACAGTCACAGAATGGTATTTGCTCTCCTCCTCGCCCCTAACATTGCTTCCCTTGTGACCGTCACTTACCTCTGAGCTGGCATCTTGTGATTCCCAGTGCCTTTGAGGTCTCAGTCCTGGGTGCCCACACCTGGCCCAGTGCCAGCGCCGTGGATGGAGACCCATGCCCACGCGTGGGCGGTGGTGGGGCCGGCACTGTGCGTGCACTGCCAAACTTCATCTCTCCTTCACTACCCAGCTCGACACCACGGGGCTGTGATCCGCAGCTCTCCCCAGGCATCGGCATCAGAGCGGGTGGTCCTCGCTGCCCCCGAGCAAGCCCCTTGTCAGGACCTGCTCTGTGTTGTGCTCTCAAAGGCTGCTGAGGGCAGATGCCAGTGAGTGGTAGGAGAACACAGAGAAGGCAGCATCTCTGGTTGTCCAGCTGTGCTGGTAGGCAGTCCTGGCACTCGGGTGTTTTATCACTTTCCAGAGAGGAAGGATGAAAAATGTCACACATGGTCTCTTGCCCTTGTGCTGTCTGGGAGGAGTACAGTCCACATGACCTTGTGACAGGACAGCAAAGTCCCTCTGGTCCATACGGGAAAGGGGAACGTGCAACCTGGGCAGGAGCCAACTTGTGCTGCTGGGCCCAGCTCTTTGATTATATCTTGAAACAATTATGATGCTGTCCTGGTTTCAGCTGGGATAGAGTTAATTTTCTTCCTAGTAGCTGGCATAGTGCTGTGCTTTGGATTTAGGATGAGAATAATGCTGATAACACACTGATGTTTTAGTTGTTGCTAAGTACTGCTTAAAAGTCAAGGACATTTTCAGCTTCCCATGCTCTGCCAGGTGCACAAGAAGCTGGGAGGGGGCACAGCCAGGACAGCTGACCCAAACTGGCCACAGGGCTATTCCATACCATACGACATCATGCTCAGTATCTAAACTGAGGGGAGTGGGCTGGGGGGCAGTGACCGCTGCTCAGGAACTGGCTGGGTATTGGTCAGCGGGTGGTGGGCAATTGCATTGTGCATCACTTGCTTTGTATATTATTATTATTATTTTCCCTTCCTTTTCTGTCCTATTAAACTGTCTTTATCACAACCCACAATTTTTTTTTTTTTTTTCAATTCTCTCCCCTAACCCACTGGGAAGGGGGAGAGCGAGCGAATGGCTGTGTGGTGTTTAGCTGCCTGGCAGGTTAAACCACAACAGATGCTGAGGCAAAACTGATACCTGCTGATGAGCGGTGCTGCCATTACGCCCTACGAGCATAACTACGCAGCCTGGTTGGCAGGGTGGGCTGTGCGGGCGGGAGCACTGCTCCTCCAGCCCCTGAGCAGCAGTCGCTGCCCGTGTGCCTGAGGAACGCCGCGTCCATGCTTGCAGCCTGGCTTCTTCCCACCTGATCCACCTAATCCACGAAGCCCATGGGGTAAAAACACCCTGGCTAACAGGACAAACCAAGACCGAGCAGCTCAGTGACAAGAATTTGTCATCGCTGTAATATGGAGCTAGTGGGCAATTTTTTGCAGTGCAGGTTATTTTGCAGGAATAGCCAACATTTGCTTGTAGAGCCAGCAACATGATTGCTGAGCCAATATGGTGCCTGTCCTCCCAGCCTCTGTGCCTCTGGACGGATTGGTTTGCGGTGATAATTAGGCTTTGTACAAAGCTCTTATTCACAAGGACTGTGTTCTCCCCAAGCCTGCCCCTTCAACCAAGCCTTCTCTGAGCTTTTGGTCTTATTTTGGGAATACCTTGACTCCTACTAAATGCTGCCCCTTTAAGCGTTTCAAGAAGGCTCTGCCATGAAAGTCTGGGTTGCCCTTGGATGCCCCAACAGCCCCTGGAATGCAAGAGACACCTCTGAAGGGTGGCTTTGTCCCCTGGGCCCTGAACAGCTCTTTGAGGGGTCCCCTCTTACCCCAAAGCAGGGAGGTCCCAGCCGTGCGTTCAATGCCTGGTGGTGGGTGGGATGAACCCAGGCTCCTTCCGAGTGCCAGCGAGAGAAGTCTCCCGTCCCTTTTGGCACAAGGCTAGGCACTGGATTCTTCCAGCGAAAAATAAATCTTTGGGGTTAATTAATAGCTCACTTACACTAGCGCAAATCTGCCGGAGTCATTACAGCAAAGTAGCAAATTGAAAGGACAGTCGCTCTTCTTATTCTGAGGGAGGAGAAAGCCTCTGGAGAATTTTTTTTCTTAATTTTGATTCTTTCCCTTTTGATTTTAATTTAAGCCTTTTCTCCACAAATAAAGACTTCCAAATAAAATTTGCTCTGCATGAATGAATCACTGTCATGCTTTTTCTCCCTTGTCTTTAAGAAACGTTATAGGGTGAACAATGTTGCCCATGTTGAATAAATAGAAAATAATGAAGAAAATGAGGTGAAATAAGTGAATCTGGCTATCCATTTTCAGCTGGGATGACTGTAAGATGGAGGCAGGAGTCCTGGGCTACCAGCTGTGTGTGGCCAGCAACCAAAAATCTCCCTGAAAAGTGGGAGCAAGCTTCACATGCCTCACCTGCATGCAGGCAGCACTTACCAGTTACAAAACCTGAGGACGTATATCTTAACTCAGACAAGAGGAGAAAATGCAGATCCATTTTCCTTGTCATGGAGGTAGCTGCTGGCACAGCTGCTGCAGGGGAATCATGCAAAGCTGAGCAATAAAGCAAACTCCTGGAAAACTCTGAGCCTATTACTTAGCTAACTCCTGCATGAGCTATTGGCATCAGGCTGGCAAGAGGTCAGCTGTGAGAGAGGAATGGCAGACTGCCTGGCTTAATTCTGGGGATTGGGGGTGGGGGGGTGTTTGTTTTTTTTTTTTTCCCCGCTTGTTTTCATCTCGGTTGCTTATGCTTTTTTTCTCTTTTCCTTTTTTTTCTTCTGCCTTGTGCATGGCTTGCTTTCTCTCTCTTTCTCTCCTTACCTCACCTGTCCCTGGGATGACAAGCAGATGTGATGCTCTGTCTGCTCATCCGCTGCAACGATTTTTTCATCCCGTGAAACCGAATCTGGAAAAAAGCTTTGGGAGAGCTGACCCCAGGGGAGCGCACACGTAGAGACCCCCCCCACCCCCACAGGCATGGCCTCTGGGGAGAGCAGCTCCAGCAGGACCTGACTCCCCCCAGATCCTCTCCTGAATCGCTTCTGCCTCTACCTCATAGCGCTTAGACAGGGTGAGCCCATTCAGTCGCAGCCTGCCTGCTGGCACGTTTTGGTTGTAACAAATCCGCAGCAATTGTACGTGACGCAGGCAGCGCTCGCCTTCGCAAGGGGCCGTTGTGCCCGTAGTGCAGAGCATGGGCTGGACGGGGCCAGTGGCCCATCTCTCGGACCAGGCCACTTGCTCACTGGTCTCTTCTCCCAGGGCATTTCCGCACTCTGCATGGCCCAAAACAACAGCTTTGGTCTCAAGGGAGGGATGCAGAGCTCTGGCAGCGGCCTCCCCCAGCCTGCCTGCACCTCTCCCACCGGGTCTCCAGAGAAGGGCTGCTGCAGGCGCTGGGAAACCCGCTCCGGCTGGATTCAAATAAATCTTGTCCTTTGCACCTGGGAAGGACAACAGCAAGGACATCTTGTTTTGCAGTCTCTTGCAGCAAACCCCTTCATTCCCTTGTTCCTCACGCATGGCTAAAGACCTATCCTACCTTGTGCTTCCGTCAGTTTTAATGTCTGTACCCCTCTGCACATCATAAAAGCATCCATTCCCCGAGATAACTGCTGAAGAAGCTGCGGATGTGTGGATTCATTGAAATGTGGACTTGGGGATTTGCTTCAATGTACTGTGCGGATTTACTTTCCCATTTGCTAATTAGGGTCACAGTGGTGGCACAAGCGTTAGTCCTCAGGCAGAATCATAGAATCATAGAATCGTTTAGGTTGGAAAAGACCTTTAAGATCATCCAGTCCAACCATTAACCTACACTACCAAGTCTACTCTAAGCCAATCAAGGGTAGACTAGAGTAAACCATGTCCCCAAGTGCCACATCTACCCGTTTTTTGAACATTTCCAGGGATGGGGACTCAACCACCTCTCTGGGCAGCCTGTTCCAATTCTTGACCACCCTTTCCGTAAATAAATTTTTCCTAATTTCCAACCTAAACCTCCCCTGGCGCAGCTTAAGCCCATTTCCTCTCGTCCTATCGCTAACTACTTGGGAGAAGAGCCCAACACCCACCTCACTACAACCTCCTTTCAGGTAGTTGTAGAGAGTGATAAGGTCTCCCCTCAGCCTCCTCTTCTCCAGGATAAACAGTTCCCTCAGCCGCTCCTCATAAGGCCTGTGCTCCAGACCCTTCACCAGCCTTGTTGCCCTTTTCTGAACACGCTCCAGCACCTCAATGTCTTTCTTGTATTGAGGGGCCCAAAACTGGACACAGTATTCCAGGTGCGGCCTCACCAGTGCTGAGTACATTGCTGCAGAAATTGCCGAGAGATTGCTGCACAGCTCGTGGGTGCCTGCTGCGTACGTGCTCCTGGTTCGTTTACCTCCCCTTGCACTGGCCTGATGGTTGGTGTGCACCAGGTAAGCTCAGGACCTCTGCCCCCGGTCCTGCCCGCGCGGTGCCCACAGCAGGGCTCCGGGGTGTCCGGTCGCACAGCTGAATGCTGCCCTCAGCTCACAGATGCCTTCCAGAAGGGGAAGGAGATGATTGAAAGCTGCTCTTTCTGCTGTGTCACCTCAGCTTTGCTGGGGAATTGGCTGCCGGAGTGAGCCGCGGGCCTGGCAGAGGAGCAGGACACGCTGCGCTCCGGCAGGCAGCCAGCCCCCTGCAGCTGCCAGCTCGGGCTTACTCATGGGCAGCGTGGGCACCCCGGGACACCTCAGAAGGTCCAAGGCACCTCGGATAGGGGTGTGCCGTCATGGTTTGACTGGGTGCTGCTACATTAGTCAGAGGACTCACGTACTTTGACCACGGGGCGCAACGGGCATGTCACCTGCTGTCCCCGGGGATGCGGCAATCGGGCTCGGACCTGTTCACCCAAAGCAGCGGGAGAGGGACCTTGCGGTGGGGGGGGCTGATTTGTAGGCAGCTGCCCACTGGGGCCCTGCCTGCTGCTTCCACGCTGCCGCTGCGCCGGGGAACGGCTGCTTCACGGCTCTGCACCGCAGCTCTCCCCATCTCTGCACCGCCAGAGCATCGTGCTGCGGGCACGGGAGAGGCTCGGCACCCATCTGCATCTGACAGGACCTGGGCAAGTGGCCTGTGTCCATAAAGCCTCTGGGCACAAGTTTCTATGGATGACAGGCAGGAAGAGTGCGTGTGTGTACCTATATATATAGGTATATATACATGTGCATGTGTATATGTGTGTGTATATACACGCATGTGTAATAGCAGGCTGAACTGGCTATGCAGCTCAATGCCCCCAGTCTTGATGAACAGCTACCTCTTCTGCACAGGGCCAGGGTTTGGGAGAAGGCTGGTAACTGGTGGCAGAGGTGGGGATGCAAAAGTGGAAGGTCACCACGGGAAGACGTTCATCATGGGCCACGCAGGCATCGTGGAGACCCATGCTAGGCTTATGACTCGTGTTGGATAGAAAACAAACACCAGGAGTGCCATGGTGTTGAGAGGAGAGCTGCACGGCCATTTGGAAACTGTTCATCTCGTTTCCCATTGCCGGTTGGTCAGGGGCTAGAAACTGGCAGTGGGAAAGTGATTTTGGAGGCAAGATCTGCTGTGTGGGAAGTTTTCATCTTGCATCTTCTTTAGATGAGGGCACACAGGTGATCAAAGGAGGTTTGGCTCACACAGGCTCCTCAATTCTCTTTTTGCTTCGTTAGCAAGGTGTATCGCTGCACCTCGGTAGTCGTGAAGCCCCAGCAAAGACCCAGCATTGCTGACTCCAGCTCGGAAGCCATTCACCAGCAACTTGGACTCTAACCGAGACAGCCTTCAACCGGCCCCTGAGGAACTGCCCAACAGATTGAATGTCCAAATGGAGGTACTCGGCAGCTCATCACTCACCTGGGAGGCCAGTCCAGGAGAAAAAACACCAAACCTTTGGCTGCCTCGGGCTGTGAAAGTGTGTCTGTGCTGACCTGAGAGCAGTCATTCAGCCTCCCCCGAACCTTTTGCCTTCAGCCTCTGTTTTTACAGCTGGTTCATACTCAGAGCTGGGCTCATGGTCCTTGACAGCTGAGAGCAGCAGCCTGGGCTGGCTTCAGAGACTGCATAAAAAAAAATCACAGCTGAGCAAAGGCAGCAGCTGCCCCATCTGTCCTGAGCCCCAGCTGACTTTTGCTTTGCTTTGTCCAGATGCTCTACAAATGGTGTTTGCCATTGCCAATTTTTCTTTGTTTCTTTCTCTCCCTTATCCCTAAAGAATTACTCTTGTGCTATTGCTGTTGCCCAACTGCTTTGTAGCCACCTTGAGCACCTTCCTTTTCTTGTACAGATGAGCCCAAAGGACTTCAGTTTCCTTTCAGTCCCAACCATACCAGCTGAAGGCAGCTGCCCAGGCTGTTGGTGCTCCGCAACAGCCCAGCTGTCCAGATGTGCATTTCCTCCAGCGCTTGAAAAAGGGAGTGTCACACCAGGCTTGTTCCGTCTTTTGGACTTCCAGGAGGAATATGGATCTTCTGCCTCAGCTGGCTTAGTTTTTGATGTCGCAGCTTGTTATGTGCTGTGCTCTGACGGTGCTGATGCAGCATCAGACTCTAAAGGGTGTCCGCCCTGATGTTGGGTGCGTAGCTCCAAGTCTCAGCTCTGCTGCCGCTCCCTGTGCACGTGCCCTCAGCTCCAAGGGCTGACAGTGGTGTGGCTGGCGTGGCTCACAGCCACCTGCCCAGGGCTAGAGGGGCTTCAGATCCACCCTGGGCACCGTGTAGCACCACGTGTAGGAAGGGGCAGTGGCCACGGGTGCAGAAACCGCCTGTCACGCTTTCAGAGAGGGTTAGTTACCAGCAGTCATTCTCATTTTACCCCTCTGAAGCTCAGCCCAGACTGTGGCTCCTAAAAATAAAAGTGTCTGGAGGGCAGGATCCTCGGGGACATCTCCTGTCTGGGATCGGAGGTTACTGAGGCAGCCGCATCTCCTGACTGACTGCCCAAGTGCTGGTGGTTTTAGTGCTGCTCTCAGGACCTCTGGAGCAGAGTCATCCTTCAATATAGATTACCTGGCACATGCCAGCCCTGCAGACCTGGGCTCCATATAAGCAGAGACACTGTTTGCCCAGGGAGAGGCAAGCAGGCTAAACCATACCTACCAGCACACTCTGATCCCTGCTAGACCCTCCGCTCCCAGGAAGGTGAGCCACTGGTATCTTGTTTACCCCTAGATCCAGTGCGAGACAAGCAAAATCCAACCAACCAAACACCCCCTGAGACCCTAATCCGCCTCCAAAAATATCGCCCGGCCAAAAGAGGACAGGGTCAGGGGGTTCTTGGCTGCATGCTTCGCTTTAGCATGTGAAAAGGGAAAAGCATAAACCTCGCGGAGGCGAGGCTGCAGGGGAGGTGGGGTGCTGCGGGGCTCCCCCCAGGCAAGGCGGGAGGGTGAGCAGTCCCAAGGTGAAAGCAGAGCCATGCCCCAGCACTTGGGTTTCACTGCAAGGTGGTTTGCCAAGGCCACCCGTAGTCCCTGCCAGCGCTTGTCCTTGTCCTCGGCACATGTCTCCTCCAGGATTGCTTAACACTGGCTTTTCCCTTTCAAGTTGAAAAAACAATAAATCCATCTCTTTCTGCCTAGCAGACCTCTGCAGTTTCCTCACATTTACTGTGATTTGGGACTGAAGCAGACATCATGTATTAACAGGAATAACCAAATGGGTTTCCACAGCTCAGGGTATTTGGGGAGCTGCCATTTGCATCATTTTGATAAAATACTGACTAAGCGCCCCAAGACTGAACAATGCTACAGGTGACCACAAGTGCAAGGAAACTGCTACATGTGGTTGTGAAAATTCATAGAATCATAGAATCATAGAACGCTTTGGGTTGGAAGGGACCTCTAGAGATCATCCAGCCCAGCCCCCCTGCAGTGAGCAGGGACAGCTTTAACCAGATCAGGTTGCTCAGAGCCCCGTCCAACCTCACCTTGAATGTTTCCAGGGATGGGGCCTCCACTGCCTCTCTGGGCAACCTGTTCCAGTGTTTCACCACCCTCATTTTAAAGAATTTCTTCCTCATATCTGGTCTAAATCTATTTGTCTTTAGTTTAAAACCATTACTCCTTGTCCTGTCACAACAAGCCTTGCTAAAAAGACTGAACACACATAGAAGCTGTGTTGAGGTCGGTGTCCCCCGCCACCCGGCCGGGGACCCAGACAGCTACGTTTGAGGGAAGGGAGCTCAGGGAGGAGCGGTTGGTGCAGCCGCTGTCTCCAAAAAGCAATCTGAATACAAGAGCAAGAAAACTCTTTCCCTGTTTTTACCCTCTTTTGATGTTTCTGCAAAACTGAAATCAGTCAGAAACCGCAGCAGGCTTATTCTGGTGAGCTATTTAATTCTGGCTCAAGGAAACCAGCATTTTCAGCAGCGGCTGCCCCACAGTCTGTCAGCACTTGCTGCTCACTCCTGCTGAGCTGTAATCATTTGCCCTTGGTGCAGGAGGAGAAATGACTCTCGTCTTCGTGCTTGCATACAAGCCACAGCGCCCAGGCTCCCGATGGCCCTGAAAGTGCAAGGCGAGATACTGTCCCATCCCTCGCGTCCCCTGCACCCAACTGCTCCTCGCCGGCAGCCCCTCTCCCCAAGGCAGTGAGCAGCCATGTGCCTCCCGGGGGGGTCCAGCTTTGCAGAACCCCTCACTGGCCAAGGGGCCACCCGGCCAAGGGAACCCCAGCCTGCACTCACCAGAGGCTGGCTTGGCCTGTGCAGCCCAAAGCAGGATAGCCCTGGGGCAGAAGAAACACAGCGTCCTGCGGAGCTTGTCCCCTGCACTTAAACCAGTCCGTGTACTGAGCGCTTTTCCAGCCCAATGGTGCAAGTCTTGCACCTGGGACCTCCCTCAGCCAGTGTGGCTGGCCGGTGAGGATGAAGACAACGGGCTGCTTGTGCTTTTCCCATGGCACATCTCTAAATACCTATGGTGCTTCATTGCTCTGGAGTTTATCTATACATCCTGGAAGGCACTTGGAGACATTTAGCCAACCAGGCAGCTCAGTGCACCCCAATAATGCATCTGGCCATGCAAGGGGCTGCTTTGCACAGCAGGAAACTCCTCCAGCTTGGGAGCTCTGGGTCTGCACCCACCAGAGCACATGGGAAGGCTCCCATGGGGCTGCTGAATGCAGGGGCAAAGCACTCCATGGTCTCTACATTCTCCAAAAATGTTAGGGCAAAGAGAACATCCCTTGGTGTCAGGATACAGGCTCTGTCAGGAGAGCTAATACCTCTTATTAGACCATCAGACACAGGCAGGAAAAAAAGCTGGCAAATTTTGGGGCATATGGGTATTTTTTTCTGAGTGTATCATTTGCTCTAATAAAAGACATGACACCTCCCTGCAAATCTTGCCTCTCCTCTGAACTTAGACCATGGCAGTGGCAATAGCCTACTTGGCATTGTGTGCTTCCTCACAGAAATGTAGTGGTGTCGTGGTTTAGCCCCAGCCAGCAACTAAGCACCACGCAGCCGCTCGCTCACTCCCCCTGCCCCGGTGGGATGGGGGAGAGAATCGGAGGAGTAAGAGTGAGAAACACTCCTGGGTTGAGATAAGAACAGTTTAATAATTGAAATAAAAGAAAGTAAAATAGTAGTAGTAATAATAACAATATAATAATAACAGTAATAATAATATACAAAGCAAGTGATGCACAATGCAATTGCTCACCACCCACCGACCCATACCCAGACAGATCCCGAGCAGCGATCGCTGCTCCCTGGCCAACCCCCCCCAGTTTCTATACTGAGCATGACGTCATATGGTATGGAATAGCCCTTTGGTCAGTTTGGGTCAACTCTTCTGGCTGTGCCCCCTCCCAGTTTCTTGTGCACCTGGCAGAGCATGGGAAGCTGAAAAGTCCTTGACTAGCATAAGCAGTACTTAGCAACAACTAAAACATCAGTGTGTTATCAACATTCTTCTCCTACTAAATCCAAAACACAGCACTATGCCAGCTACTAGGAAGAAAATTAACTCTATCCCAGCTGAAACCAGGACAAGTGGTAAACAAGAAAACAGTGGGCAAACACACCTACTGAATTCCCTGGAGAGGACAAGCTGAGATGGAGGGGAAACACCATTGCAAGTAATTAAAAATGAATAAAATCCCACTTGTCTGTGTCTTCCCCACTGCTTCTCGGGGGAGATGGCAGCAGAGGAGAAGGGCACTGGCTGTGCTCCGAGCCTGCTTTTGTTCTGAAGGCTTCCAACAACAACTGGGGTTTATTTTTATCCATAATGATGCCTCCGGTCCTGCTCTGAACTAAGCAGTGTTAAGCCCGAACAACTGGGATGTCCTCGCTCAAGACTGCAGTGTTTTGTTCTCGTTGACCAGTACAAATCCCCAGTCAGCCACTGTCAAGCAGATATTGTTGTTGTTGTTGTTTGAAGACGTGTAGTTGACGATGGCTCACTACCATTAGGCAGTAAGATGTATTTTTAAGTCGGCATCTATAAAAAGAGGTATTGGGCTGGGGTGGGACACACCAAATGCTTTTGGGGGCATTTCACTTCACCTTATTCTTTGCACACACAGACCATGGGCTGCAACCTGTCTCCTTGTCCAGGGGCAGGTTGTCCCTCCCCGGCCGCAGAGACTGGTGTGCATCGCTTTCAGGTCTCCTTCTCTTCCATCCCCACTAGAACAGCAGCCACGAAACCTCTGAGGAGCCCTTTTCTCGCACAGCTTTTCAGGATCTCCTCCTGTGGCTGGGCAGCGCTGGGAAGCGGAGCTGGAGCAGGGACAGAGCGAGCTGTCGGGATTTAAGGTCGGCGTTTAAGGAGCTGTGTTTCTTCCCATCCTGGGGAACTGTGCAGGAAAGGAATGACTTTGAAAACATGGCAGCTATTTAATCAGGATGGGCAAAACCTGCCTGTGCCCTCCTTCCTGCTGCGACGGGCAGGCAGGGATACAAGGGGCGAGCAGTGCTGGGGCTGGGGACTGGCAGGGGCCACCTCCCCCCCCCATTTTTTTAGGGTATCCTCAGCCCCGGGGGGCGATGGTGGCTTGCAGCAGGGTGGCCATGCTTGAGCAGCCTCTGCAATTCAAAGTGGTTTGCTGTGATCATTGCTTCCCTCTCCTTAGGGCTAATGGTTTTGTGGTGTGTGAGCTGCATCCTCCCACAAAACCCCGAGCACCCGGCTACCACGGGGAGCGGGCCCAAACTGCAGCCGGTGGCTTGGCCCCACCTCGCACGTCCCCGGGGTGCTGCCATCCCACCCAACTCCTGCAGCCTGGCCGTGGCTAATGGTTCACACAAGTAAACAAACTCTTCCCTCCGTTATATATACGAGGGCGCACATCAGCACATGCATGCCATTGCACACACCAGAGTACCTGCTTCGAGCTACAGCAAACAAAATCCACGCAAATAGCTGGTTAAAACGGTCAGCCTCTGGTTTTGCCCCTGTGCTCCCCGTTACTATAAGCAGTACTCTCAGAAGTTTCTCCAAGCACATTTTCCTGATCATTGGCACAGAAACCAGGATGCAAATGCCCACATTTGAGCTTATGAGGAGCCGCTGTACGGTGGCTTGGCTTTGGAAACATGTAGCGTGGAAGGGCCCTTGGGCTGGACACATCATACCTTTGTCACCCAAACTTTGCTGGAAAAATCAGTTCAGACAATTGAGATTTCAAATAATAATTAATACTTCACTCAAATGAACAGACATTTCCCCACTTCAGCAAGATGGCTTTGGATCAGGACCATATTTACTAGAGACTAATCTTCCAATACCCATTGAAATTGAAGTGCAGTCAAACGTTGGCCTATAAAAGAAACACATTTGTCACTTGAATGTATTTTCAATGCATGACGTTAATCTTTCTCATTGTTCACATGAGAACTATTAAGTAAATTACTGCTAATTAAAACAATTTTCTAGACAAAGAAGTTTGTTACCTTGCTCTTGCTCAGGTGAAGCTCAGAAATGACATGAAGTGAAACCTGAAGCACGGAAGGAGGGAGAAGACCTGGATGGGAGAGGCACCCCGGAGGGAGACAACGAGAAGCAGAGGCTGAAGCAATGAAACCCTTAAACTGACACACAAAGAGGAGCTTTGTAGCACCCCTACAGAGCTACAGGGGAAAATCCCACCCACCTGAGGCTGAATTTTTTCCCCACGTGGCCACAAACCTGGAGTCCATGGAGATGTCACAGGTGGTGCCTCAGTCCCTCTTCCCATGAATTCACGGGTTTCCCAGGAGCAAGACTGGGGAAAGCATCCAGACCTTGTTCCTACTTTTTGACTGACTGCTAAAGGGTCTGCTAAAGGGGCTACTGTGTTTATGGAAGAAAAAAGACGACTATTTTTTTGAAAAAAACCCATTTATTTAATTTAGAGTCTTTTTGCACCAGGGAATGTTTTCCCATTTGCTAGCTGGCCACAGCCCTTCTGGAGCTTGCTGGTGCCTCTGAGCACATCTGGAATTGATTTCTGATGAGGAGTTGCATGCAAATATTAAAATAAAAATAGAGGCTTTTGATGCACTCCCGCACCTTTGCTGGAAAGCTTGCAGATAAAGCAAGTTGAATACTGGAATTTTTCCAGCAGTGCTTTCAGCACTTTCCTGACATGAAAGTGATGTGAAAAAAAAGTATTTTCAAGGACATTTGAACAAAGTGCATCAGTCTGTGTCATCTTTCCAGTTGAAATTCCCCAGATGGAATAATTTAAGATTTTTTTCACATAGCCTGATGACTGCCAGAAGTCTCTCCACGTCAGCTTTGCAGAAGGTTGTGGATATTCTCATAAAACATATATATATAAAATGGGCCAGATAATGTTCAGATCACACTTAACCTCTAGCAGAATAAACGCTTGTTTTGCAGGGTGTTTTGCCACAAAATAACAAGCACTAAAGAGAAATGTAATACAGAGGATCAAATACCTGACAAAAAAAGCGGGAAAGATCACTAACGTGACATGCAGAAAACATGTTCTGACTAAAGACTACCGAACAGCTGCCGCAGCATCTGCATTTGCATACCACATATTAAAATTAAAAAAAAACCCCTGAGCTGTCATCTGGTCTCAGTTACCGGAGCACGGCCTTGCCGTTTCCTCTCTGCTTGGGGTAGGCTGCCGCGATTGCATGACATGGCTTGTGACAGGAGGACAAAATTTTAGCTGGCGCAAGCTACCCTGGCCTCCTCGGCATCAGGCACTGCCAATGAGTCGCTGATGGATGACAGGCACAAGCTGCAGATCCCCACAGGCGACGGTTTTGAACAGCATCGGTGATGTACAAGGGCAGAAACATGGATCTAAGGAGGGCCAAATTCCCAACAGGATCTTTCTGTCCCCTCACAGTTGTCTGGGACCAGCATCAATCAATTTTCTCTCCAGCTACACAAAAGCACAGTCCTATTAGTAATATACTAGTTGGCTTCTCTGTTTTGTCATATACCATCACGTGTGGAGAGCAAGATCTCGGCCAAATTCAGGGCCAGATGTACAAACACCTCTTCAGAAGCAGCTCATGGCCCAAAGGGACTAGTCTAAGTAGACCAGCCGGACAAACCATTAGGGACAGCGAAGTTTTGGGAGGGTTTGCCTCCATTTTGCAGCTTAGGAGTTTATATAACTCCCTGCAGAGAACACAGGAAACATTCAGCAAGGCTGGGATTTGAATTTATGTTGCTTGAACCTTGCTCTAACTTCAGCGTGAAGGCCACCTACAAATCCGAAGTGATAATGAGCACAGAAATAAAACCAGCCTGGTTTTGCCTGAAGCTTTTGCACGCCACAGCACGCCTCTGGGTGCCAGCATCGGGTGCTGGGTGGCACCGTGGCAGGAGAGCAAGCGCCCAGCCGCCTGTACAGCACCGGCAACGGCAAAGCAATAAATCTCTCAAGACATAAATTACCATTCATGGTCATAAAATGAGAAGAGTCAGCCATAAAATAAAGCGCTCTTATTTATGATGGATGTGTCTCAAGCAAAGCTTTCTGCTGCCTGCAAAGCAGAGGATATGGATACTTTAAAAGAAAACCCTCAGCTGCGTATGGAAAGAACACATTTAGGGTAACTACAGGACTCTGTTTCTAGAGGAGAATTTGCCTAGTGTGTGATTTGGCCCCTGTTGCTCACCAGGCATAGGACAACAGCTACCTGGTCACCCATATTGGTGACATCAACCACTGCTTGGTCAAAGCCGCCTCTGCTGTGGAAGATCCACGTTGCTGGCACGGGACAGCCCACGAAGGCTGGTCCCAGGATGGCTTTGACGTGTCTCCAGTGCGTGTGCTGGAGCGACCCCCGGCCATCCAAGCGGGGTGTCCCAAGCGTTCAGATTAGGAGTTTGAGGACCCTGTGCCTCTGAGCTGCTCAGCCTTTGCGCCACGGTCCTGGAGGCACCAGCCTGACGGGGACATTTGCTCTGAGCCACCTCTGTGGTGTTGAGATGCTTGGCTGCAGGATCAACCACAGCCAGCGAGAGTGGATGTTGCAGCTTTACTCCTCTTGCTCCCGCATGCAGAAGAGTAGCCCAGAACCTCCATACATCAAAGTTTTGTAGCTACTTCTCCTCCGGTGTTCCCAGGGTTGGCTGCGCACTGCCGTTTACACCAGGCCCCTCTTGCTCCTGCAGAGCGATGGATCTCCTAGGGACATCTGCAGTTCACCAGGGGACTTTGCTTTGCTGGATTTGGGGGCTACGGCTTTGCCAACGGCCTTTCCTGCATGCCAGGCTGTAACCAGGCTCTTTGTAGTAAGACAGGATTTTACTTCAGGCTGTTGCTGACTGATGCAATAAGCAAAATTATTGAAACATCTACTTTGGATGATTTTTCTGCCCAGGCCTAATAAGAATCTGCAGTTATGAGGCTTGAGCAACATCTTTCAATATGTATCTTGAAAACAAGTCACTCGCACAGTTTGCACAGCAGCTGGTACCGAGTGTGTTGCTAGCCCAACCTCCAGCCAAGCAAAGTCTTTCTCCCACCGCAGTTCTGGTTTGGCATCTGAGGAGGAATGGTTTTGTGCTGTAGTTTTCAAGCCTGATTGGACTTAATGTGTTGTTTTTTCCTCTCTCTCTGTCAGATGCTGAAATCCACAGAGGACTCCAGCCTGGGTTTTTGCAGAGTGCCGATTTCATCCTTGAGATCCCACCCTCATCTTTTTTCCTCCCTCTCACTGATAGAGGAGGCAAAGGTATTGGGTTTGTCCTCCCTCACTCCTGCTGCTCCTGCCCAACCAGGGAAGTTCAGAGACAACTTCAAGGAAAATCAGAAAGGCCCCAGGTGGCTTTTCTTCGTTAGTTCTGGCTCCAACTGTGGCAAACCGGGCACGGAGCCGAGCTTCCATCTGGAGCTCCCGCTGCCTGGCCAGGAGCTGCCTCCCCCAGGCTCCGTGTGCAGGGCCCATGGCGCTGATGCTCATGGCCACAGCAGCGAGGCTGGGATGGAGCTGGACCAGATTTGCCTCTTTATTCATACGATGGCATGTTTAGCCAAAACGAGGACCCATTGGGCAGCTGTGCGGGACGCCTGGGCTCACACCCCTCGTTTCTTCTTCCTTGCAGCGTGGATGAGGTCTGCTGCTGCCTGGACCAAGGGCCAGGCTGAGCACAGCGCTGGGCTATGCAAGTGAAGTGCACCAAGGCAGATCACAAGTTCTCTCTTTGCAGGGCACCAGAGCTTTAAAAATTCATATTGTTTCTCTCGTCTCGTATTCAGTACCTCTATATGCTATGGCTGCATTCGGTGCAGCCTAAAATATGTCTTTAAAAGCTGTGGGATCTGTCAGTTTAATATAGTTAAAAATAAAAGGACTGAAAATGGAATTTTTGAAGCAGCTGCAGCAGAACGTACCACACATCATCAGCTTTGCACCAATGCTGCCCGTGCTAGCACCGTTCTTTCCTCGGTAGTGACTCCGTGCAGCGAGCAGCGTGCCCACATTGACTGTGAGCTGGCTCTTTAGTTCTCAGAGGCAATGGATCATCAATGGCATCGGAGCCTTTTCTAAAATTGGTTCAGACTATTAAAGGAAGGGCAGAGGCAGAGTGAGGAATGAAAAAGTGACAAGCTGGTGACATGTTCATTCAGCTCCTCTTTCTCTACAAATGAAGAAGTGTGTAACTGAACTTAAAAGGGACTGCTGAAAAAAAGGCATGTAGAGACCATGAATAATGAATCACCCAAGGAGATGAGCGTCCAGCAATGAACTTTCCGGAGAATTAATATCTCCTGTTGTTACTGGGTTATCTAATCCCAACCATACCGTGTGTTCCAGTGATGACCCCTACCCCAAAGAGTTTGCAATCTAAGCAGGAAAATCAGATGGGGAGTGGGGACATGTCCACATCGTCTTTTCCTTGCTCTACCCGTGCACTGACTCCGACGTCGGCAGGCTGCTCTGCTCCACTAAGCGAGCAGAGCCCCTGCACCCCACGCTGTGCAGAGGCTAACAAGCCGGCTGTCCCGGCGCTGCTCCGGTGCCGCCGCACCGCTGCTGGTGCCAGGCAGCTCATGCCCAGCTGCTACAAGCGGAGCTGCGCTGCCTGCAAAAAGGATGCCGGCATCCCTGGCGAAGCAGACCCACAGTGTCGGGTTCCCGTTGACTTTGGCTCAATGTGTACAGGGGATGGCTGCTCCCCAGGAAGTCAGGCACTTGGGAGGAACAGAAGAGACGTTTTGTTCCTGCCCGGCGACTTGCAAATGCTTGAGCTCTCTCTGTCTGGCCACAAACACCACTTGTGCTGCAAAGAGGCAAAACGTTACAAGCAGCATTTTGCAAAAATGGTAAGCTTCCCTGTTAAATTTAAACCATGACTGTCTCCTCGCCTGTTACTTGCCTCTGACATGCAGCACATATCGCTTGAGCTGCTCAGGGTTTGGAGCTAGGAGCTCCTGCCACGAGCCCCGTCCGCCCCTTCCTTCCCATTGGCCTCTCGCTTGCCCTCCCCAAGCACTCCTGCCCGCTGCCTCCTTCTCAGCAGTTATTTATCAGAGTGCAAGCTGACTTGCCAAATAAGAATGAATGAATATTAACGTTCGAATATTTTCTAGCCCTTAAGGCTCTGATCCTGTGGTTTTCACTTACATGAAGGCAGCAGGAGTAGTCATGTGTTTGGGGGCTGTGGGAGTGGGCCCACTGAGTGCTGTGCCCCCCTTTTGTTGCTGTGCAGAGGGAGAAAAAGGCACTCAGCAATTGGCCAAATGTGGTTTGCTAAGACTCAGCACTGCAAAGGAAGAGTGTAAATAAATTATCTCAAAGGTGGGTCAGGGTGCACAGTGTGTTTCGGTCAAGGGCTAGGAGCATGGAAGCAATAACTGAGAAGATCATATAAACTAGACTATCGGGTATACTAGAGCATAGGGTATGTATTTATATGACTAGAAACTCAAAAGGGTAGAGTGGTTGTGAGGAGGTGGCAGGGAAGAGTTCTGCCCATGTGTGTGAGGGGGGAAGCACCTCTGTACTCACTCTTCTTCCTTTTTGTCACATCATTTATTCATCACAAAGTGCTCTTCAGCGTCTGTCTCTTTGGTTTGGGGGAATTCTTTTATGGCATCTTGAAACCATTTAAGTAATGCTTATTTCCAGTTGAAAGGTGGCGAGGAACTGGAGGTGGGTGCAGCACCGCACACCAAGTGCTGTGACCTGCTAGGAGGGGACATCCTCGGACCTTCTTCACTCTTTGCCCTTACATCTCCCTGCTCTGGTCCCTCAGAGCACCATCTCCACGAACGTCCCAGAGGTACATTTCCCACCGCCCCGTGCCTGCATCACTGCCTCTGCAAAATGGCCTGCTGCCCACATGGCTGGGACTGCGCACTGGCTCGGGCGACCAGGCTGTGTGCGTGGGCAGTGCTCCAGCATTTGACACGTGGTTTTGCAGCTCCACATCTGTGCCCTGGGAAGGTGACCCTGCACAGGGGACATCCAATGTAGCTGGCAGAGCCTATGGCATCCTGTTGTCCTGGTCATGATTCCGCCCTTTGCACAAACTCACACGCACAGGGCCCTTGCAAGGAATGCATCCCCCTGCCTGGGGTCTGATTTATTAATTCGTAATTCCAACAAGAAGATGATCTTTTTCCCTTCCCCGGCTTGATCGCCTCTGCCACAGGGTGCTGGTCTCCACAGCGCTACGTGCCCTCTCATTTTCCCTGTCTTCATGTGTCTCCAAGGAGCTGCACACCTTCTCTGGGAAAGCCCTGGCCTTACTGACATAGAGGGGCCAACACCTCATGTGTGAATGTCTTCCTTCACTTTCCCTGTTTCTGAGGTGGCATTGTACTTCACCACCGTCAGTCAAAGCCTGCAGCAGCCCGGCTTTCCTTTTGCAGTGACCCCGAGAAGCAGCCTGGCGGCACAAACGTAACCCTGCAAAAACTTCCAGCAAAATAGACTGGATTTGGGAATAAGGACCAAGATGTCACTGACCCAGAGGCCAGGAGAGAATCACAGAATCACAGACTCATAGAATAGTTTGTGTTGGAAGGGATCTTTAAAGGTCATCCAGCCCAACCCCCCTGCAATGAGGATGCCCACAGTCACATCAGATCCCCAGATCATACAGGAATGCATAAACCGTAACACCAGAATTTGCCAATGGTCTCGTATTTCTTCAGAAGTGACCTATTTCTGAAGCCACAAAAGACAAAAAAACCCCACACTGTAATGCTCTTGGGATAGTGGTACATATCTATATGATATAAGGCTACATTCCTTCCTGATCCCAGCTGGCAATTACATTGTAGAGATAAAAACACATCAGGCTTTTATAATTATAAGACTATGAAGGAACTCGGGAAAATATAGCGGATACTTTATAGACTTAGAAAATGCATTCCTTGGTTGAAATGCTCATTAATAAAACTTATGGGTTGGTATTAATCACAGGAAATTGGCTAATCTCTGTGCAAGTTTTTATTTAATTACTAAACATTATGTTTCAAAATCTAAGTTCTTGGGTGGCTTTTCTGCCCTCAGTGGATCTGAATCACTGTTAACGGCAGGGAAGGAAAGCAAAAAGATGGAAGAGCATCTGGCATGGAGTTCTCCTACTCCAAAATGAAAAAAAGGCATAAAATGCACTGCAAAATTTTGCAGAATAGCTTTCACAGAATGAACTGATCTCCACCACAGCTTCCAGCTTAGCAAGGTTTCACAAGCTAATGGAGTTGTGTGGACCCAAAATGTGGCCAAAAGCCATACAATTCAGTGAGATAGTTCCCCCTTGGACTGAGAAAGGCTTTATATTCAATCTCAAGTCCTGTCACAAACTTGCACACAGGTCCTCCTAGTGTGTGTGTGTTGACCCCTGAAATGTGAAATGGGCTGGAGCTAACAGGAGTGGATGAATCCCTGTCCTTCTCCTGCCAGTCCCTCTGCTTTCCCCAGAGAGGCTGGCTATGGAACAGGGGCTCCCGACATCCATGAGCCAAACTCATCACCTTGTCATCGCAGAGGCCAGCCACCAGCCATTAGTTAACTGGAGATGTCCCCCTCTCTGAGATCACAGCTGCCAACTCTGCTCCCAGAATCAGGAGACAAATTGAAAATGCAGCGACAGCAAATAACTTCTACAAACTACAGAGCTGGCAAATATGTCAGAAGCATTTTGGTATTGAACTCTCAATTGAAATCAATGATCCAAATGGAACTCAACTTGTTCCTTATTAAGGGCTAAGGGCAAACTTAATATTTTGGTCTTCATTCACACATGAGTTGGATGGACTTTATGAGTAATTGCTGTATGCAGCACTTTCCTGAATCATGCATTATTAAAATCCCACAACTGGAGGAATAAAAATGGATGGGGCTTGCTCACCCATCCTCATTCAGCTCCATGGCAGGAGGGGTGACCTCTGCATCTCCTCAGCTCAGCACTGTTGCCCCACGCTAAGCCCCTGGTCCCCTGCCCTGGCCTCTCCTGGGTGCAATCCCAGAGTTTGTCTCCTTATCCTTTTGCGCTTTATTGCTGACATGAAAGGAGAGAGGCAATCCTTGCCCTCCCCCAGATTTCACTCCTGGAGTAGGACTGAGGGAAGGCTAGGAGGAAGCCAGAAGCATCCAAGCCACAGGTGGTGTTTTTCCTGCCGCCTGCTTTGAAGAAAGTCCTTCAAAACCAAAGATAACTGTGAAGACCTGCCTGTCGAAGGGGGAGCTCGCCAGAAGGCATTTCTCCTTGCAGCTGCTGCCCGGTCCCAGGGTGACCTGCAAAGCACGAGCCAAGCCCTGCCTTCAAGAGCTGCCCTGGCTAAAGCTTTTCCTGCTGCTTGTGTGGGAGACCGCTGTGTCACCGCCTTGCAAGGAGGTAGTGTGGCATACAGCCTTGTCCTGGTTTCGGCTGGGATAGAGTTAATTTTCTTCCTAGTAGCTGGCATAGTGCTGTGTTTTGGATTTAGTAGGAGAAAAATGTTGATAACACACTGATGTTTTAGTTGTTGCTAAGTACTGCTTATGCTAGTCAAGGACTTTTCAGCTTCCCATGCTCTGCCAGGTGCACAAGAAACTGGGAGGGGGCACAGCCAGAAGAGTTGACCCAAACTGGCCAAAGGGCTATTCCATACCATAGGACGTCATGCTCAGTATAGAAACTGGGGGGGGTTGGCCGGGGAGCAGCGATCGCTGCTCGGGAACTGTCTGGGTATCGGTCGGCGGGTGGTGAGCAATTGCATTGTGCATCACTTGCTTTGTATATTGTTATTATTATTATCATTATTATATTATTATTATTATTATTATCATTTTACCTTATTTCAGTTATTAAACTGTTCTTATCTCAACCCAGGAGTGATTTTTTTCACTCTTGCTCCTCTGATTCTCTCCCCCATCCCATCGGGGTAGGGGGAGTGAGCAAGCAGCTGCGAGGTGCTTAGTTGCTGGCTGGGGCTAAACCATGACAAGCCTTCTTCTACAGGTTTTGCCTGTGTAATCAGCAAGGTGCCAGGGCTAGAAAATCAGTCACAGGAGCTGTGTATTTGATGTAATCAGGCTGCTAAATTACAGCCCAGCAAAGCTGGGTAAGTCATTGGCAGGGGATCACAGGTGGTGTATGAAATGTCTTGGAAGTCCTTTAGAGAAGGCTGTGGCAGTGTCACTTCTGGCCCCAGAGCAGTATGAAAACTAGTCTAGGAAAGCATCAGGAAAAGCCTTGAGGTTTAAAAGCAACATGCACATCAAGCAGGGTATAAAATAAATGTGAGCCCGAGAAGACTGTCCTGTTGGTCAAAATTCATGCTCTACATTGAACAGTGGCTGCAACACTGCAGGAATAAGCCTTGTTCCACTTCATTAAGCTATACGGGTCCTTTGTTCCTCTGACTGAGTGGGTGCAGCTCTACAGAAAACCCAGCATCACAGCAAGATGCGCAAAGATTGCACGCTTCTTCTAAAGCAGAAGATTCAAGTGTGGACCATGGCAGATGTGGCCACTAAAAGGCTGCTAAAAGGTGCTGCCCATTGCAGCCCTGACCAAAATATCACAAACAGTTGTAAGGGAAACCACACAGCTGGTAAGCCCTTCACAGGCCATGTGTTTTCAAGGAGATAAAACCTAGTGTTCACGTATATTGACTTTGTGGAGCTTTTTGTGTTGCTGACGATCGGATGGGCAAGCAATCTCCTAAGCCCATTGCACAACCCCTCGTGAGGCTGCAGACAGACCATTTTGCAAGGCAAAAAAAGGTGTACTCCTCAGGGTGGTGGGGCAGGTGAGGGTGGACAGGGGGCAAGGATCTTTGTTCCCTTGCGACACCAGGAAAGGCACAGTGCTGAAGTCTCCCCTCCCACTTTCATGCCTCAGCGACCAAGCTACTGCTGAGTCAGATCTGCCACTCCAGGGACCCCATACGTGCTCACCACTTCTGAAATGACCCTCAAAAAGAATCAGAATGAGTTAAAAATACCCAAACAGCAGCCTGCGAATGCCTAGTTGCCCAGAGGAGAGGTGAAAGCTCCTGCAGTGGGACACCATCTCCTTTTGCCCCCAGAGGAGGCCAGGCACCAAGCTTGCAGCTGTGGTAGTGCCTGCCTGGGCTTTCTGTAGGGGACGATGCCCCTCCTGCCCTGTGCCCTCCCCTTGGTAAGGTGGGCTTTGTGGCTCAGTCCTCAAGCCAGCAGGCACCCCGGCTCCACCTTGGTGTCCGGTCCCATCTGACCAAGGTTGAACACAACCCTATCTGCAGCATCCAGGGGCTCTTCAGAGAGCATCTCTCAGCTCATCACGTTTTCCTCACTCACGCACGCCCACGACAGCAGTTAACAGCCCACATGGACCTCACGAAGAACTCCAGCTGCATACAAACAACATACCCACTAATTATAAACAAACCAGTTCTGAGACCCCTGGGACATCCTGAGTCTCCCCTGAAGCCCTGGCATCCTGGTTCCTCAGTGTTGGTGGTATCATCCCCAGGGACCCTTTATCCAGGGCGTGAACACCCTCATCATCCTCCTCCAACACCTTCCCCACACACCTCACCTTTCCTCTCACCTTCTCCAGCCCCTTGCAGCCATGCCTGCCTGCCAGGCTGGCCGTGCCGGTACCAAGAACAGCAGGAACTGCCACGCAAGAGGCCTCAGCAAGGGCTGGCTCTGGAAGAATAAAAAGCCAGAACATATGTGTGGTTTTGCCCAGTCGCTGCTCAGAAAGGCCTGTTCTACCTCTCTAGGCTCTTCTGCCTATGCAATAAGCCTTAGCAATTTATTGGCAATGTTGGTTATCTAAGACCAGTATAAAATATTCCTGGTTCTTTACTTAGACTTCTCAATTCCTTAAGGAAATTAAAGGAATTAAACTAAATGGAAAGGCCCAGGTTCAACCTTTTTAACATCTTTTCCAATAGTTCCTTTGAATGAACATCCTGATGCCTTTGAAAAAAGTCCGATTTAGCATCGAGAACTTTCCCATATACCCACAACAGGGGCTGGGAACGTGCCACTGGGGCCTCTCAGCGCTAACAGCTGTGACAGTCCCATCATGCAGAATTACAAACCTGGTATTGTTGTAGCCCACCAGATCTAGCTGAAGATGTCCCTGCTTATTGCAGGGGAGGGTTGGACTAGATGACTTTTAGAGGTCCCTTCCAACCCAAACTATGATTCTATGATTCTATGACCTGTCTCTATCCACAGGCAGTGTCTCATTGTGCTCCCCTCTTCAAAATGCTGCCTATGCTACCGTCACTGCTCTCAGTCATACCACAGACAGCAGCGCTGGTGCAGCCTCACCTTGAATACTGTGTGCAGTTCTGGGCCCCACAATTTAAGAAGGATGTGAAGGTCCCTGAAAGCATCCAGAGGAGGGCAACAAAGCTGGTGAAAGGGCTGGAAGGCATGTCCTGTGAGGAGGGGCTAAGGATTTTGGGCCTGTCTAGTTGGCAGAGGGGCAACCTCATTGCTCTCTCCAGCTTCCTGAGGAGGGGAAGCAGACAGGGAGGTGCTGATCTCTTCTCCCTGGTATCCAGTGTTACGACATGTGGCAATGGTTCAAAGCTGTGTCAGGGGAGGTTTAGACTGGACATTAGGAAACATTTCTTTACTGAGAGGGTGGTCAAACACTGCAACAGGCTTCCTAGAGAGGTGGTCGATGCCCCAAGCCTGTCAGAGGACAATGCCCTTAACAACATGCTTTAACTTTTTCGTCAGCCCTGAATTGGTCAGGCAGTTGGACTAGGTGATCATTGTAGGTCCCTTCCAACTGAAACAGTCTATTCTACTCTACTCTACTCTATTCTATTCTATTCTATGAAAATTAAAGCATAAAAATAGTTTCTTGGGAGATGCCAAGCCTCAGCTGCTGAACACGACTCAAAAGTCAATCTGGAGAAGCATTGTCTCCTATGAGAATGCCGTCCATACACACGTACGCATGTTGCTTTCTGCAGGCAACCTGGGAGCTCACGGATGCAAACAACCCAGGAGAAAGTCTGGTGCTCGGCATGAACCATCACTCAAAGATCATTGTTCTTGTGGAAGTGAAAAATTTGCCTTCAACAACATACTGTTGAGGGGGTGTATTTTTTTTTCCCCTACAATCACTGGTGACTGAACGACTCTGGTGGCTCTCCCTTGTGATGCCAAAGGGATGCACCTTTGCAGTCTTGTGACTGAGAAATGGTACAATTCCTCTGACTGAATGCTGACATCTCCTCTGGCGTGAGATGAATCATGCCCTAGAAATATCTGCAGTCCATCCAATGGTTTCCACCCCGAGATCCTACACCCTCCTCTGTAGTCGCTGTAATGCAAAGTGAGTTTTACCTACTTCTGCTGCTCCTGGCTTTTCTTTCTGCCCCAATACTACTAATTCTGGCACCTGACACCCCTCCGTGTGACTTGAAGTTACTGAAGATACCTTTTGCTTTCAGGTTGGTCCCTCCCTTTTTTGGGACATATCATGGCTTACGCCAGTGTGTATACACCTCAGTTATGGTCGTTGCCTTTGAGGTGTGTCTATAGGTCTCTCCCTAGTGCTGAGGGCTCTGCACCATCCCACAGTGTCGGTGGTACGAGCTGTTTCAGACACTACAGCCCAGGACAGGAGGATGCTTTTGTCTGGCAAATTCTACTCACAAGGCCACAGGCTTATTCTGGGCTGTCTGGGCTGTCCCCACATCTGTGTGAGCACAAAAGTCCCAGCCCTCCATCACCACTGGTTAGACCTTCAGCACTGATGTGGCTTTCATGAAGTCCTTCCAGCTGGGGTGGAGGGGGGAGTCTACAATTTGTACAAGGGAATAGTATCCTTTTTGGAGTGTTCTTCCATTTGCTGTTGTTTCTGTGCACCTGCAGCAGAGGTGAAGCTGGTGCACCAAATCTGCAGGAAGCATTTCTGCCCTTCCTGGCAGTCTCTACCTGCAGGCACCTGTCATAGAGGTGTAAGAGCCCATGTGTTGCGTCTTGTGCAGCAGGTCACTGGTATTTGCCATCACTTCATTGAAAAAACTTATGAAATAATATCTGGAAGGGCACTGGAGGCAGAAACTGTTCATGCTGGCTAGAGGCACTTATTTTGCCATCAGCCAGGTTCTCCTATGTTAAAGAGATGCAGAGTTAAAAATAAACACATGGCCCATTAACCTTCAAGTGCCTCGCAGCAATTGCCTGGGGAAAAAAGACAAGAGAAATGGGTAGAGTCTGAAACAATAATTAACAGTGAACAGACGCCGAAAGAAGAACATGGATGAGGTGGGAATTACAGAAAAAGCCTTTTCCCAGGGGAGCTCTGCTCTTTGCACATTGAAGCTCACTTGCACTTCCCCGGCAGGGGCTTGCAGCAGGACTGGCTTCTTCACAGCCAAAGGTTTTCTGGAGAAAGAGCGCTTTTTTGCCTTTTGGATTCGAGAGTGAATACTTGCCTGCATTTTCACTGTCAGCCCGGGTTTCCATGCCCTTAGCCTGACCGCACACCTGGGACATAAGGAAACTGGTGGCTCCCATTGCACAGAGAGGGGAGAAGTGGGAGTGAGGGACCTGAGTCACTCTCAAGGCCACAGAAGAAGCCATCCACCTGTGCTGAGCTCATTGACAAAACCTGGAGGAACCATATTTTGAAAAACAGGCCCTTTCTGAGGTATAAAATGCAGGTGGAAATTTTTTGGACTGGCTCTGCTCCTTGTGAAGACAAGAAGGGCTGTGAATCACACAGCTGGGGTGATTCACCGCATCTGGGGTCCAACTCAGCAGTCAGTCAGCTCCTCACACACCAGGTTTGGCCCCTGCCCCATCCTGGTCCCAGTAAGGTGCTGGGGGTCCCTCCATCTTCCCCCGTGCACACACACACACATGCCCATGGAGGTATTGCTCAGCCCCCACTGCCCAACGCCGAGACGCTTGGCTGGAGGGAAGGGCGCAGCCCTGCCCCCTCTCCCTTTGGAAGGAGCATGGTCCAGGCTGGAGAAGAAGCTGGGGACAACAGCTGCAGCCGTGGGCTGTGCAAACACACAGAGCTATATACTGCTTGGGCACTGCTTCACGCCAGTGCACAACATGGAGGAGGCGTGAGACGCAATCCTTAATCCCTTAGTCTCTCTGTGCCACCTACAAACCAAGAGCATTAATAATACCTAATGATCTCACCTCCAGATATTGAGTCATGTTTGCAAAGGGCTCAGAAATGCCTGCCTGGAAGATCCCGCAGAGGGGGGTTGCTCTCTGCTGCACCGAGTGCCTGTACAGCCCTGAAACACTAAGGGGAGGGATGCTGTATATGAATCCATTGTACTTCATTCAATGCAGCTGAAGTCTCAAATGTGCTAAGCAGAAATTGGCTTCTCTAATTAAAAAATAGCTCTTGTAAAATAGTGCCTTTTTTTTTTATGAAAATGAAGTTTTAATTACATCTGTGTAACTCAAGGCAGTTTTCAAGCAACTGGGGAGTTTTTGTTCACTGTTTTTTGGAGTGTTCAGGATTCAGCATCTTGCTCTTTCAAATATATCTGGCTTCTATTGAAAAATAATTAATGGCTACAACCGTTTGTTTAAATGGTGCTCTGGAGGACTTACCTGCAGTCATTCCTGAAAGAGGTGCCCTGCAAGATCAAATTTCCTACAAATCCCACAGTGATTGCTATTCTTCTAACAACTGCAGTGCCTGCCATACAATAAAGCAAATAGAAAAGCCTACACTTGTTGCAGTTAGGATTTAGAAATTGTACCTAATTTTTCTAATTGGTTTCTCTCTTCAGAGAACAGAGGGAGAAGCACCACTAGGACCACTGCAGCTTTCCCAGAATTACACAAGCTTTGCATTTGCACCGGCCGTAGCATCTGGGGGACATTTTTAAACCCTGTCAAAAAGATAATGACCTTTTCTTTCTCGTAGCTTCATAGGTATTCGCAGAAAAAATAAACTCAGTTTGATCTCTTGACATTTCTTCTGCTATATGCCCAGGTTACTCAAAGGCCATATCTACATGGTACAGAGAGAGAGAAGAAAACAAGCTGCCTTCCCAGGGCTCTGCGGCTTTGCATTAACCCAGCCTGGAATGATGATGGCCTCTCTTCTGCACTCTGCAACACATAACAGTGCCTCTTTGCGGTCTGAAATTAAATTCTGAACATTGTTGGCTTTGTTTTGGCCTCGTTTTGCTTGCTCTTCATTGCCTTTATTTCACTGTGAGTTTTTAGTTTCACCTACTTGAAACTTGAAGAGCATCAAATCATATATCCAGACTGAAATGCAGGAATCTTTGCATCCGTTTAAGAAAAATGTTCTATTTCTAGTTATGTTGTTGGAAATGATTGCTTGCTAGGGATTAAAAGACACCAGGTTTGAGGCAAGTGTAAACACTCATTCCTCAGGGCATAACACACCCTTCATTTAATACAGGTATGGAAGAAATTTTATGGGGAGGAAACCATCTGGTAATAGCAGCATCCAGGTTTCTTGTCCTTTCTTGGAAGCAGCTGGTCTAAGCTGCTTCTAGACAGAGGAGACTGCTCTCGAGGGAACATCTGTCCAACCAATATTGCCAGTCCTCTGCTCTTTGCTAATATCTGGTGGTTTATATTCTGCCTTCTCTATTTTTCCTTTTTAATTCAAAGCAGGTGTATGTGGGTAGACGTGGCATCCCAGCAAGATTTCCACTCTTTTCCATCCGTCCTTCGCCCCAAATCCCAACCCACCAAAACTTGCATTTGGAGACATTTACTCAGTGCCACAGTAAGCAACAGCTGGCTGGAAATAACACCGAGGCAGAGGCCAGGGAAACCCAGCCTAAACCCGACTCTCCTAAACACATGGCTGGGCTCTCAGGACAAGGCGAAAGCAGATGTACTGCCTGCCAGTGGAAACGGGGCTGCAGGTGAGCTCAGGAGCCCAAGTGTGGCACTGAAAACAACTACGACACACCGTCACCATAAAATCTGTCCCAGTGACTGGTGCAGCTGCATCAGAGCAGTACCACCAGCAGTCAGCACGGCAAACTACATGAGGGCTCTGTTGTTTTCCACACCACACGACATTAATTATTTACATTTTTCTGGGACTTCTGCAGGTAATCTCAAAAATATTTCCGCGGTGAATATTTGTTAAATTATGCATGGTGTTTACTTTCATTCTTCTGTAGTTGTGCCATCTTTCATGAATATGAAAAGCAGAAATCTAGAGAGCTGTCTTTCTTTTGATGGTAAAATTTTCCAGAGTGATCGGCTTGGTTATACAAATCCATACTCGTGCTGGTGCTGCCATTTACTTCAGCGGGACTTCTTCAGTGAGTGGGGATTACCTGTGTGAATACGGGGCTGAAGCATCACCTGCTCTGATGAGGAAGGACGGGAGGGCAGGTCTGCACTGCCCGGAGATTGCCGTGTACACCTGAACTGCCTCAAAACACCGTAATGGAGTCCAACAAAATTAATGTTGAAACCTCAAAATAATGGCAAGACTCAGATATAATAAATAATGTCTGTCTGCTGGGGACAGAGCTGGTGTTTCAGCGATGGTGAAGGAAGGGGCACGATCACAGTCAGAAATAAGAAACCTGTCACACTCACTCTCTTCTGTTTTCCCAGAAAAACTGCCTGTAGCTTTCTCTTGGAAGCACTGGTACATTTTCAGGCCCTGGCCCTCAATGTACAAGCTCAATGTTCTCAAATGTGCTTGTTCTGGGGAACATGGGAACGTGAATCCCAATGCACAAACAGGTAAAGTCACCCCAGGAATGTACACAGGCATCGCACCTGCTTTCCAGATCAGGCCTTTAATCACTTATGAGACACGAATGAAACAGCAATTGAGTTTCCTGTAACCAGTGTAAAACGCAGACAACTGACGTAAAGATCTTGCTTTTTCTCAGTTGTTGCCATTCTGAAATGAAGGATGTGTCAGTCAAAATGAGATCTAAAACCTGCGACTGGGATTCTCACAAACACTCAGAGCCACCTTACTTAATTAGCACCAGGGCTGGAAATCCCTTAAGTATTACATCTTTTTTTAAAAATCCCAGTTTTCTAAAAACAAGTGTACAAACTGCCACAATAATTAAAAAGCTCACTTTTTTTTTTTTTTGAAAGAAACTCAGTTCCTCAACAGCTTCCAGCAAAAATACTTAGTCTTGAACAAGCACGCTTTTCAACTGATATTTGCAGTTCAAAAATCCAACCGTAAATTCTCCCTCCAAACCCATTAAGGGATTCTGAATAAAAATATACCTAAGTAAATAATACCTCCCCAAAAAGTAAATAAAATTTTTAAAATACTTGTGTATATTGAAAGTCAGTAGTAATATATGGAGAGGAATGTGTTTGTCTAGCAAAACTTTCCCATAGTCAGCTGGGCTGCATTTACACAGCTGAGCCTGCTGACTGCAGGGTGGGAGTCATCGGAGCAGAGGCAGACGTCTAGCGACAGAGTGAAATAGGCACTTCCAGGACACGCTACGTCTTATCCCAGAGTAGCTGTCTAAAATAGATCAGACAGGTCGCAGCTCTAGAAATACCTGCTCCTTTTCAAATCTAGAGCAAGCCTGGGTGGCGGGCTCTGAGGTAGGGGTCCGGATGGGGTAAGGGTTGTCCTTAAAGGCAGGTGGGGCAGATCCCAGCCAGGAACGAGCTGGCTCTTCAGATCCAATCCACTGCAGTAGCAGGTAGCTGCGCCAGAAATTGGCCAAACTCCACCCCAAAAGGTAGGTGGGAGGTTTGCTCCGCTGCTCCATTTTATGCTCAGTCTCGATGTATTGATAATCTGTAATATTTATGATACTAAGTATTCACAGTATCAAACTATTATGGTACCTTAAAATAGCCACTGTCTCATATTTCCCTGCCTCTGGAAATACCTCCCCTGGGATCATTTGGAGGCATCACACTGCCAGCACATAGTCACCCTGAGTTTGGCTGCTGTACCCAAGTGTTGTTCCTCCTCTGTAGTTTCCAGCTGATGACCGCTGAGTTTATCCTCTTATTAGTCCCCTGGTACCTGGGCCTCCACCTTGCGCTGCTGGATGCAGTTTGATTCCTGCTCCTTCAGTCCTCCGGGTCATCCAATTACCAGCCCCCCATCTCCCACCTGCACCAAGTTTCTGTCAACACTAAATTTAACTGGCACCCTCACATACTGTGCCAGGTCATTACTGAAGGGCTGACCCCAGAACAGCTGTTTTCTTTAAATCAGACGTAATAAAAAGGATACCCAAGTTGTTGGATTCTTTTTTTTTCCTGTAGCTTAAAAGTATTCTAGTCCTTAGATAGTCACTGGCAAATTAAGCCTTGTCACACTAAGAGGATCATTTTATGAATTGTTCTTTTTAAAAAACAAGTCCATATAAAGGAACTCAGGATTATGGACATACTGGTAAAATTCTATATTTTGTTGTACATATTAATGCATCAAACAGGTATTTTCCTAAAGAAGTCTTCCTGTATTGCAGCATGACAGAAAAGTATTGTAGCCCAGATTACTAATACCTTGCCAACCAATCTCAATATATTGAGATCATCATTATTTACCATTCAGACTCCATAGCAACACTGAATGTAAATATATTTACTAATATTCTTATAAATGGAGATTAAGGCTTTGTACATTCCAGCTGTGAACATGCTGGCAGAAGAAACAGGGACTCCATCTGCTATTGTGTTTGTTCAGTTGGCTGAAAAAAACAAACACCAATTTAAAGGAATATTTCTTTAAAGAAAAGAGATTTTATTCTTTGAAAAAAAACCCAAGTTATTGGTCAGCTTCTTGTACTCTCCTAGTCCATTTGGAGCTGCTGCTGGGCAGGATAATAACATCGATCTCCCTGTTTTCACTGCAATTGCTTCTTTGTCCAAGCGTATTATTTGCCAGCATCAGTTGTGTACTGTCGGATTTCTGTCCTGGGTGTCCCCTGCAATGCCACACTTACCCTGCGGTGCCGGGCACTGTCAGCGCTCGCCGTCAGCTGCTCACAGCAGTAAAGGCAGCCCTGCAGAAATGCTGAATTAGCACAGGAGGTGGGAAGTGCTGAGAGCACCGGGAACAAATCCACATCCATCATCCTATAGGTCCAGCAAGGAGAGAAGGGCTCGCAGTTTTCCAGTTTATGTATTCTGCCCATGGTGTATAACTAACAGCAGCATCGCATTAAGATATTTTATAAAACTTTCCAGCCCCCCAGCGTTATGTGCATTTTGGTTCCTCCGTGGAGGTGACGGGAGGCTGTACTTTTAATGAGTTTCCCTGTGACCTCTGTCAGGAGCTGGTAGTTTCTTGCACTGCGGAAACATTAGAGGAATCCAGAAGAGAAATTAGCTGCTAGCAAGAAAAAATTGGCATAAGAAAATGAGACTCAGCAAGGAAAGAGAACAAATGTATGCTACTGCGGCCAGTTTCTCCTCTCCTTCCCAACAGCTCTGTGCCACGTTAACCCTTGCAGTCTCAGATGAGTCACTCCGGATGCATAAGGGTATAAAGGAGCTCACAAGTAGGTTCTTGCTTCTGTCTCTTCTACTCCAACTATTTGCATTACAAAGCAAATGCTTGGTTCTGCAATTTGAGCTGTACCTGTGTACTTCCTAAAAGCAATTTAAGAACCAAATTTAAGAGCCATCAAGCAGGCTCTGCCAATCCCCAGGAGGCAATGATATTTAAGCATGTAAAGGCAAGGTATTTGCTTCCTCATCAAACTGCAGGGATGGAATTAAAAGTTCCAGATGTTTGTCTCGACTAACAAAATCATGAATTAAGCCTAACATATCTGGCCACAACATCGGGAAAACTGATTTGTCTTGCAGGTGCTAGGAAGGTGATGAAGTACGAGGTTGTCACGCACCGAGCCATTCTCTTTTCTCATTCTCTTCTGTGAATACATGAGCCTGATTAGGAAGAATGAGAATTATTGCTCACAGATTTGCCCTGTCCTTTGGAAACCTGCACCTGGCTGTTTCCTGCTTCCCCCCTAAGCACTGTTAGCAGTGGTGTGGATGATTCAGAAGCTGCAAGTAAGGAACAGTCTGCAACCAATGTATTTATGCTGCTGCAAAGAGGGCACCTGGAAAGACTGACACAAATTCAGATATCAATAGCTCCCATAATCTTTTCTTGGCAGGAAGGATGGACAAATGACCTAATAGGTCTTTTTCATCTGGCATATCTATGAACCTGAAAATGGTGCTGAACGGATTTCCTAAAATAGCACTTTCATCACCCAGCTGTGTTTCTTAAACCGGTGCTTCAAAACCAGAGCATTTCTATGCTCACTCAGCTTTGTTATTTGTCCACATGAACTCCTCTGGAACTGCCAGCATTTGAAAAAACCCTGAAGGTGAATGATGACAGAGTTGGAGGTCTGGGGCTCACTAATCGATCTCGTTCTAATATGATTAAAATATTATCTCAGATACATGCTGCATATCACTGTCCTATATTACATTACATGTTTCTACTATGAATATAACAACTGACTGATGGATGACAAAGCAAATTACTGCAGGCTTTTGATAAACATGAAGAATGTACTTGTTTATCCAAATATAACTAGGGGCTGTAATTTCAACGCCCTTTGAGAAACAGCCTCCTGTACCCCTTCAAGTCTCTTTGCCTGTGCATGGAAGTCTCCATGTTATGGGCAGCAGGGAGGAACACCAGGTCTTTTCCTATCCATATTTGCAGAGATGGGATGCAGGGACCTTCCTTCCCTCCATGTTCTCTGGGGGAATATCACCATGTCCTCTTGGTATGTAGAAGAAATTCAGATTGTTTCTTATATTTCATAGGGATGGAAACCCACAGAAGACAGCCTGGCTGGTTTCCTACAGCATTACTTGGCCTGGACCACAGAGGTTTGGGGCATTACTGGGCACATTCCACTGCAAGCAGTGGAGCAAGGCACAGATGTAGTGGTGTTGCGGTTTAACCCCAGCCAGCAACTAAGCACCACGCAGCCGCTCGCTCACTCCCCCTGCCCCGGTGGGATGGCGGAGAGAATCAGAGGAGTAAGAGTGAGAAAACTCCTGGGTTGAGATAAGAACAGTTTAATAATTGAAATAAAGGAAAGTAAAATAGTAGTAGTAGTAGTAGTAATAATAACAATATAATAATAATAATAGTATTAATAATATACAAAGCAAGTGATGCACAATGCAATTGCTCACTGCTCACTGACCGATGCCCAGCCAGTTCCTGAGCAGCAATCACTGCCCCCTGGCCAACCACACCCCCCCCCCCCCCCCAGTTTATATACTGAGCATGACGTCCTATGGTATGGAATAGCCCTTTGGTCAGTTTGGGTCAGCTGTCCTGGCTGTGCCCCCTCCCAGTTTCTTGTGCACCTGGCAGAGCGTGGGAAGCTGAAAATGTCCTTGACTAGTGTAAGCACTGCTTAGCAACAACTAAAGCATCAGTGTGGTATCAGCATTATTCTCAGTCTAAATGCAAAGCACAGCACTATGCCAGCTACTAGGAAGAAAATTAACTCTATCCCAGCCAAAACCAGGACAGGTGGGCTAGTGCCAGGCTGGGCTGCCGTGTCACCGCGTGCAGCCTCACGTCTGGGAGCCTCCCGGGGAGGTGATGGCACCAGTGAGTTGCCTGCAGCCTGCTCAGCATCGTGCCGGGCACGGCTGAGAAGGTCCCAGTTCTGGAGCAGGGTCAAGGGGAGCTCAGCGCTTTCTGGGCCACGCTCTGCTGCATGCCAGGGACATGGCTCTTGTCTTGCCTTGGTGCACTGGCAACATGATGTTTCCAACCTCCTAGAAATGCTACGTGACTAGGTTCTTGTGAAAACCAGGTATTACAGCAGTGGGAGCATTAGAATAAATAGCAAGACAAGATAATTTCCAGGCCTTGTTATGAGAAAGAAAAAGCCAGCAGGAAAAGGGGCAGAGAGAAACATGCTGCTGCTGGGGGTGATAGGACAACATGACAACAGGACCTCTTCAGCACAGCACCTTTCCAAAAATAGGCGGGGGTGGGGAAGACCAAGCTCTCCAGTCTTGGCCACCCATAACTGTCTTTTGACGCCCAGTCCTGTACAAGCAGCAGTATGTGGTGTCCTCGGGTTTCATCTCCCAAGCCTCAGCCTCGCAGCCCAGACCCAGCTGCCTGTGGGATCTGCGATCAGCTGCAGATAGCGGGGCTCCACGCTCAAAGCAGCTCGGCAAGACGGCTCCTTCCTTGTGCTGTGGCCTCTCTCACGAACGAATTAATGCGTTACACATTCGGCCTGATGTGTTAACATGGACCCATGCGTTCGTTGCGTGGCCCAGCACAGTGTCGTGTCCCTGGGTGGAAAAGAAGACACCGGCATGGCAGGGAACCAGGAGACCAGGCTGGAGAGCCGGCTAAGCAGTACGCACAGCTGGGGTGACCGCAGAAAGAAAAGCAGAGCAGCCACATCACTAGAGTGAGGTTTGGATAATTTTACTTGCTTAAGCACTTTTCAGCACTGTTGAGGAAATCACACACAGTTCATTTATGGAGAAAAGGCATTTTAGCAAACTGTGTTTTTATGCAAACTAATCAATAAATGGTGTTTGAATGGTAACATTTCTAAATTCATAAACTGGTAGCATCCCTGCAGTCTGATGTTAGCAGAGCCATATAAATGATTTACAGCCTTGTACTCAGCCCAAAACCCATCTGTCATCCTATCAGTAATTTAGTCTTGCTCGGAAGATGAAAGATCTTTTCAAAATTCATCACGGTTAGTGAAATGGAAATAACTACATTCCTATACAGCCTCTTTTAATATTTTTCTTTGGCTTTTCCCCCCCCATTCTGTGAGCATAATAACCACTAGGAAAAGCTATTTCAACAAGCACCTCTTGATTCTCTGGTGCTCGGTTAGGACAGACCTGTGCTATTCCTTTCCCTTCACCCTCTTGTGACCAGATGAGGAATATGATTTTACTGTAGTTTTCTAAAAATTTAGGGTTTCACTTCAGCACTTCTAGCCTTACCCTGTAGATGCTTACATGGGAATGATTTCTACTGAACAGTTCTTTGTAATTGAGGGAGGGGAAAAAAAGTCACTCTGCTTGTTCAGGAAGGAAAATGACCTTCTATCTGCAGTGGAGCACGGGATCCTTCCTTTGATCTTACTCCTGGGAATGTTGCAAAATAGTAATAGGACAATCCTATCCATATGCCCACATATTTTTTACCAGCCTGGGTGAGGCTCTGCATATTCAGCAGGGCTTTGCAGCTAGAAGTGGGCACTGATTTTGCTAGGTCAGGGGAGAAAAATATGCCTCCCCTCCTCCCACCTATCTGTCTTTTCCTGCCATTTCCTAGCTAAGCTCTGCAAACAGTCGTGTGCTTGATTCTCTTTCCCGAAAGCCTTTTTTCCACCATCCATCACCTGGTCTCACACTAATGCCGTGCCTCTGTCTCACTCCTCAAGCAGCTGCCTCCTGCAAGCTCCATCTCTGCATTTCTTTCTCTCCGGTGCAGCCTTGGAAAGACTCGAGGCCAAGTTTTTGTCAAGGTTGTCCAACCAGTCTGGAGTACAACTAGAAACAAAACTTTATTGTGCTGTCCTCAAGGTCCTGCTTTTATTATTAGACTTCGCTCACTGTTTGGCTACAATGTTTGAAATCGAAATGTTAGCTCCACCTCAGCTTTGCTATTACACAAACCAAGTGGAAATCTGCTGATCAAAACTCCCATGTACTTCAACCGGGCTAGGATTTCAGCTGGCTGTCTCTCTGAAATACATCTTTCAGTACTGGATCCTTGCCTCACACACTTGCTGGGGAGGTCAGTCCCTGGGTAAGGTCACTGGCAGCTTCCACCCCACCTATTTTATTGTGTTTCTTGTGTTTCTGAAATCATATTCTGACAACATACTGGAGCACGAAGATGACCTTTGGTCTTCAGCCAGTATCCTGCAGCGAATCCTTGACCCAGAATGTATACCACTGGATTTTAGTGAGGACATCATACACAGTGCAATCCCACATCAAAGTAATATATAAATGCAAGTTTATATATTAAAGAATGCAGCATTTTTTTGAAGACGCCTTTCACAGTCCACCACTGTACATATACAGGAACACAGTGCCAACAGTGGAACAAGACGAATGCCCATCCATGCCTGCCAGTACTTCTGTAGACTGTGCGCAGCGCACAGCCCACCTCCATTACTTCTGAGCTTTCACTCTGTGTTCCAGGGCAAGCCAGTGGGATTTTGCTACATTCCACTTAGCTCTGTAGCTGAGACGGTTTGGAAAGATCTGGGTCAGGTTCAAAGGAAAAGCACTTTAGCAAGCAAAGCACTAGTTCTTTTCAGAATGCGCTTGTAAAAACGAGGCACAATATGCAGCCAGGAGAAGCTCTCACCCTGTCCTCAGCAGAGCACACGGACCTTGCAAAGGGCAAAGCTCCTTCTTGTCCTGCAGGACATGGACGCTGTAAAGGGCAAAGCTCCTTTTTGTCCTGCGGTCTGTCCTGCTAGGACACAAGGGCTCTGACCCGCAGAGCACCACGAAAGAACTGAAGACAGCAAGAGAGGGGGATGCAGAGACCCAAGTGCTTTCTCCAGCACTACCAATACCTTCCTGGGTAGCTCTGGGCCTGTTACTGTACCCTCTGAGTTTCTTCCTGTTGGTAAAAATGAGGCTGGTGTTACAAACTTCCTCACCGGGTCCTTTGACTGGTCCGTCATGCATCTGCATTAGCCAAGTATTGTCATCTTGAATGTTGTGTTTGCATACCTGGTTCCTATGGATCCTCTCTACTTCTAGTCTGCCCTTCTTGGTCCTATTTCCTTTGTATCCATGACAATCACAAGCACCTGCTACCCGCAGTCAGCAGCTTTCGCAGATTATGCAGCTTCTGAGAGAGTGTTGGCCTATTTTATTTTGTCAATATGAAGATAGAGGCTGTGTTTACCACCCAAGCTGCTCCGATGCCCTCTGAGGCATTTGTAGGAACATCTGTGTATCTCACATTTTTGTACTCCTGCAGGCACAGAGACAAAGAGGGAAGAGAAAATTTTGGGAAGAAAGGGCACAACACAAACTAAAACTTAGTTTGCCTGCACCTTAACCTTATAACGACACAAAGAAATAAATAACGAGCTTGGGGTGCTTGGTATGATGAAGCTGCATTAGAACTGGGCACTTCAAAATAGTGCAGAAAAAAAGGGGCCAAGACAGTGCTGCATGAGGCTGGTGGTCTGGGGGGCAACGAACAAGTGAGGATATATGGATCGGGATTCCAATTTTGCAGGTCAGTGCCAGCTCTTACATTTGCAGGTGAGGTCCAGCTCTTCAAAAGAAAGTAAAGGGATCTGAGAGAGTGCTGTGACACCTGGCTGACTCACCTGTGCATGGAATGAGTCAAAGATAAAACACCTATTTATCCAGAAGGACAAATTATCTTTTTTTTTTTTCCCCCAGGGGAAATACAGGGTAATTCCGTTGGTAATACCGGAATTATCTGCAGATTCACTGGTCTGAATGTGCTCAGCATCTTCCCCTGTGTAAGCTGAGGGCTGCAGCACGAACAGACCAGTCAGCAGTGTGAGAAAGGCAGGAGTTCACCTGCCAGAAGATGATAATAGCAGGGAAAAGGAGATTTTCAGAATTCAGGTCCATGGGTAAATGGTTCCACATACAAATATTTTCATAAAAAGGCTTTTAGTTCCTAAATGGTACTCATTTCTGAGCAGCCCAGATTATCACACTTTGCCTTTCATATTTGCTTGCTTGCCAGTTGTATTAGTTGTTAAAAAAGACCTTGCCTCTAAGGCTTTCTGTGCCCACTATGCTGCTGCCCAAAATGGCAATACTCTTGCCTGTTCCCAAAATGTCAAAATGTATTTTTCTCCTATGGGATAGAAGTAATTTCTGAAAAGGAGACATTTAAATACCCAGCTAAAATGAGCATTTTCATCACATTGACCAGACCAGACTGCAATCTTCTATTCCTACTTTTATCTTCATTTTTGCATATTGTATTTTTGTATGTAGCATCCATAGGCACAGCCCCAAAATATCAAAAGGAGATAGCAGTAGTTAAAGACAGCATTGTGACCTCTGCTTGTTCTTAATGCAGTTCACATTTGATTTTCATGGAAATTCACTCATAATGGAGGAACCTTTTAGACCATATTCTGAAGGATTGTTCCTAACAATTTATGTTCTATTTTGCTAGCCAGCCAACCTTCAAAGTCCATCCAGCTTTTAAAAGTTGGATTAAACAGTTAGGCAAGACAAACATGAAGGTTATTCATATCACCTCATTTTAGCCATCTGAAAAGCCATTCCACCAGAAAAAAGACACCACCACCACCACCACCCCCCCCCCCCCCCAAACCCTGCAATCTATTCTTCACTGAAATAGTTTGGGAGATTGAACAAAATGTCACTAAAAAAACCCTTCACAGAATATATGGAAATAATTTGATGAGCTGCTGAACCATGGTGTTTATCATCTTGTCTATCTTAAATTTGTTTACACTCACTGCCATAGATTTATATCAGAAATTTGCTATAGGAACAAGCGTCTGAGACACATCACATGGGTTACACTGGTGACATCCTGCCAGCTGTGTGATTGTATTTCACATCATAAACTGCAGATGTGTAACAGAGAAAGATGCATCTTCAACGCAGCAAGGATTACAGTAAGCTGCAACATAGATTCCATACACAGTATGCTATGCAAAAAAAAGAAAGAAACAAACAAAAAAAAGGATGGACTATTTCTAAAATGGAACTGGCTCTTTCTTTGCAGAAATGCTGGAACAGCATCAAATATTCCAGCCAGATATGTGCAGGGTGATATTCCTGTGCCCCTCAGTGTGCTCCTCTACAAGTTGCACATTGAGCATTGCATTTTTTTCATTCTCACCTACAGATGCCCCAGACTTAATTCCTGTACACAGGCAGAATAAGACACAACAGCATTGATTTGGACAGTTTTTTTCCTTCTGAAGACCAAACTGCTGGAGAGAAAACAAAATTCCATCATTTTCATAGCTGCTCTGTGATGACATCAGGTGTCAGCCCTGCAGACGCTGGGGCAGAGCAGAGGGGCTCGGTGAACTACTGCTGACCAAGCACACAGGAAACAGTCTAGTGCTGCACCACACAACTTGCTGCAGATGAATTGGGCCTGCTGAGACCTATACATTATATATAATGCCAAGACGTGGAGAAAATGAATGGCTCTGAATGCCTTCTCACTTTGGAAATCCACTGTCACATCTTAGGTAGCAATATTCAGTCTCAGGGTGGAGCTTCAGGCTGGATTATTACTTTCTTGCCCTCCTCCCCAGTATGCCTCTTTGGGACTGCTGGTCAGAGATTTTGCAAGAGGAACTTTAATTTGAGATACACTACAGAAATGTCAGATTATGCAGCAACTCCCTTGCTGGAAGATATTCTTCTTCCACACTGTCTGCGGGAATAGTTTCAAGCCCAGTAACTTGCTGGTTTTGACAATGTTGATAGACCAAGAAAATAATGTTCAAAAAGCACGAGGTACCCTCTCACCCATGAATTCTCCCATCAAGCTGACTACAGTAGTGTTGCAAAATGCAGCAGCCTGCACATAAATGGAGACTCTGAGTTTCCAATGCTGTCAGTCTGGCACCTTTTCTGAGCTCTAAATTCTCCTGAAAATGTAAATGGGGGTGGTGATGAAGGAAAGCTAAATGCAAAACTGGTATCTTTGCTTCCCATCAAAATGCTAAAATTAAATCCTTTTTAGTAAGAACTTCCATTCAAGAGTAATTTCAGCTATAAGAAACAAGTACATTGTTACTAACAGAATAACTTACCTTTTTTTTTTTTTATCAGGAGAGAAAATAAACTGGCAAAGAAATTATAGGATAATATAAATCCATTTAATTAAAATATAGCATTCTATGTAAGTTTGTTGGTTTTTTTTCCTTGTGCTTGGGATGCTTCCAGCCAAAGGTCTGGCAAGTTATAAACAAAAAGATCAAGGTATTGCAAACATTTTTTCTCCTCTTCAAGAGCGTATATAGAAACAACAATCTAAAAGGGAACAGGGACAGAATGATCTATACAGTTGCTGCAAGGACTGCCTGCTCAAGGTTGGAATTATGGGATTTTTATGCATCATCTGACCTTGGTCATTGAACAAATGAAATGAAGCAAAAAGGCAAGATACAGTTTTCTTGCTTAAAATAATAAATCATTTATAGCAACAGCATGCAATGTGTGATAGTACACTAGCACAAGAAGAGGCATATGATGCCTGCACATGGTGAAAGGAGATGGGCTCTTATCTGGTTGCCCTCATTCTGCTGATGTTTCCACTGAGTCTGAGCCTTGTCTGGATAAGGGCTGCAGAACCAGGCTTGCATCTGCTTTGGAGTCCTTGGCTGAGATGAAGCGATTCACCTTCCTACTTCTCTCTGCCAGAGAGCGTTTTTCCCAGTGTTCACACAGGATCAGACCTTTGCTAGGCCTACTGAGAAAGCTCAGCCATTACAATCTCCATGAAGAAAAGGTGGAAGAAAGGAAACTTCATTATTCCCATTACAGAGAGAAAGAACAAAAGCCCAGAAGATGCAGAGGATGCAGAATTAAATCTTAACCTGTTGAGTCCCAGCCCATTGCTGTAATAGCCGCCCAGGCTTTCTCTCTGCAAAAGCTCTGGCTGTTACTCTCAACTTTAGGATCCCATGACTAAACTTTGCCAGAACCTTTGTGGGGTTTCTGTGTGTGTGAACATGGGTGTGCCATTGAGCAGAGAGAAGAGGAAGGGAGAAAAAGAAAAGAGTGTGAGACAGAGCAGGAATTCAGAATAAAATACTGATACCTGTCACTGTCATCAGTAGCACAGTATCAGCACTGTGTGATAAGGCAATTGAAGGAGGATATATAAACAAGTGCTGTTGAGCTTGGTTTCTTGTAGACTCATTGTAACTGTGAGTGGTCACTGAAGGCTATCTCAAAATTGGGCCATTGATGGGCTCTCTCTTCTACCTGGAGTGTTTTGTTACATGATAAGAGAGAGGTGGTTCTTTCTGTGGTCTTGCTTATGTACCCAAGTGTACAGTTTACAGAGCTGGCAGGAAGTGTGTTACTTCTCTGTTCTCCACTTCTCCCTCAACTTAGCTAAAATCCACCAGTGGCTTATGACGTAGAGTGGGATGAATGGCACAGGCAAGAGACAGACTGGTAGGCAAGCAGACAAAAAGCATGAGCTCATAACTACAATTTCCTTCAGAGAAGCACCTAAGATTGTCTGGATTATTTCCCTAATGTTTGAGAACCTGCAAATGAAGATTTAAAATAATTTACATGAATATTGCATCTAAGGAATGGGATAGCGTATTTTCACATAGCCCATTTCTTCTCTCCTTAGCATCTCTCTCACCTGAAAATAGTGGTGCTAAATGGCACTAAGGAGGAAAAACCTTACCCAGACAAGTTACTTGACTGCTAAAAATCCATTCTACCCACACACTGTATCTGTGAAAAGTTCAGTGTGATGTGAAATGCACATGAATCAGGGGAAAACACACATTTCCTTCCTTCCTTCCTTCCTTCCTTCCTTCCTTCCTTCCTTCCTTCCTTCCTTCCTTCCTTCCTTCCTTCCTTCCTTCCTTCCTTCCTTCCTTCTTTCCTTCCTTCCTTCCTTCCTTCCTTCCTTCCTTCCTTCCTTCCTTCCTTCCTTCCTTCCTTCCTTCCTTCCTTCCTTCCTTCCTTCCTTCCTTCCTTTCCTTCCTTCCTTCCTTCCTTTCCTTCCTTCCTCTCTCTTCCTCCCTCTCTCCCTTCCTTCCTCTCCCCCATCCCTTCCTTCCTTCCTTCCTTCCTTCCTTCCTTCCTTCCTTCCTTCCTTCCTTCCTTCCTTTCTCCCTTCCTTCCTTCCTTCCTTCCTTCCTTTCTTTCTTTCTTTTTCTCTCTCTCTTTCTTTCTCTCTTCCTCTCTCTCTTTCTTTCTTTCTCACTAGAAACTATGAGGGTGAAAGGAATTAAATGCAAAAATCTGTGTTGCTTAGGGTTATTTGTTGCTTCTCCAGAGAATTATTACTAAAGCAACTCACCTTGCTAAAGTTTTCTCTTATAAGGAAGGATCACTTGTACAAGCCACTTGCAATGTGGATCCCAGCACTGGAAGTGCTTTCCCATGTGGATATGCAGCTGTAGAAAAAGGAACACAAACAGAACTTGGAAGTCCAGGAAATTTCCTTGTACTTAACGTTCAGAAAACATAGTTGTGGTCAGTCATGCGATAGACCTTTATTCAATTCCATTGACTGGGAATAAAAGAGAATTGAAGAAACATGAGTGGAAAGCAAAAGCAGTGTCCTGTGAGAGATAAAAGGAAGGACCTGCTCAGTGTTACAATATTCTGACTTTAAGGACTAAGCAACCATTTTATTTCAGCTGCTTCAGATTTTTTTCTTAGGGTATTGGGTTTGTGTGGCAAGGTTTTGGAAGTGGGGGGGCTACAGGGGTGGCTTCTGTGAGAATCTGCTAAAAGCTTCCCCTATGTCCAACAGGGCCAATGCCAGCCGGCTCCAAGATGGACCCACTGCTGGCCAAGACCAAGCCTATCAGTGACAGTAGTTGCACCTCTGTGATAACATATTGAAGAAGGCGGGGGGGAAAAACAACCTGGCAGAAACTGCAGCTGGAGTGAGGAGTGAGAACATGTGAGAGGAACAACTCTGCAGACACCAAGGTCAGTGAAGAAGGAGGGGAGGAGGTGCTCCAGGCACTGGAGCAGAGATTCCCCCACAGCCCGTGGTGAAGACCATGGTGAGGCAGGCTGTGCCCCTGCAGCCCATGGAGGTCCACGGTGGAGCAGATCCACCTGCAGCCCATGGAGGACCCCACGCCAGAGCAGGTGGATGTGCCCGAAGGAGGCTGTGACCCCATGGGAAGCCTGCACTGGAGCAGGCTCCTGACAGGACCCGTGGAGAGGGAGGAGCCCACGCTGGAGCAGGTTTGCTGGCAGGAATTGTGACCCCGTGGGGGACCCACACTGGAGCAGGTCGCGAAGAACTGCAGCCTGTGGGAAGGACCCACACTGGAAAAGTTCATGAAGAACTGCAGCCTGTGGGAAGGACTCACATTGGAGAAGTTCGTGGAGGACTGTCTCCCGTGGGAGGGACCCCACGCTGGAGCAGGGGAAGAGTGTGAGGAGTCCTCCCCTGAGGAGGAAGGAGCGGCAGAGACAATGTGATGAACTGATCGCAACCCCCATTCCCTGTCCCCCTGTGCTGCTTGGGGGGAGGAGGTAGAGAAAATTGGGAGTGAAGCTGAGCCCAGGAAGAAGGGATGGGTGGGAGGAAGGTGTTTTAAGGTTTGGTTTTATTTATTTACCCTACTCTGTTTTGACTGGTAATAAATTAAGCTATTTTCCCCAAGCCAAGTCTGTTTTGCCTGTGATGGTAATTGCTGAGTGATCTCTCCCTGTCCTTATCTCAACCCACGAGCATTTCATTATATTTTCTCTCCCCTGTCCAGTTGAGAAGGGGAGTGATAGAGTGGCTTTGGTGGGCAGTTGGCATCCAGCCAGGGTCAACCCACCACACTTACGTAGCTCTATTGCAAATCCTTATTCTTATTTTTTTTAGCTCTCCTAAGCTGCCATGAGTTCAACAGTATTCTTAGAGGGATTCTGGTTCCCTTATCCTTCTCATGAAAGGATGCTCCTCTGAGCAGAAGTAGGTATCATGTTTCCTTCCTACTACCCTTGTTCCTGTCATCGGCTATTTAATTCAAATCTGACTTATTTAAGGGATTTAGGCTCTTGGCTTTCTAAACCCTGCTTAAATAAAATTAAATTAAAAACACATTCTGAATAGTATGTAAATTCAAAATAAGAGCAACTCATCTTCTCCCGCTCCCAAAAAGCAAAAAGCAAGTTTTGTTTTTGCCTTGAGCTTGATCCTTTCACTGTCTCCCTGATGTGCCTGGGAGGGGATACACTCCAGACTGACCCTCAGACTTCTCTGTGGCTTTGGACTGAGAGATTTTTCAGGCCATGAACACCCCTTCCCAAAGAGCCATGTTGCTCTAGTGAGCAGGGGGAGAATTTTGGGATGTGAGCATCCCCCCTGAGGATCTCTGCTGTTGAGTTGGGAATGCAGATTAAACATTTCCACCATGAGGATCCCTCCTGCATCAGGAAAAATAAACACCTTGTGTGGCTTCCCTCTCTAAGAGAACCTTCTGCAGCAAAGCCTAGTGGCTCAAGAAACTTCAAATTCAATGTGTTTCTACCCTAGCAACATTGGACCTACTTTACTTTTGCTCATCAGCAGATTAATGGTGAGTTTTTGAGGCCTCTGATCAGTAGCCAGTTGTAATTTCTAAGCAGCCCAATTTTAAGCAACTAGAGACAGGATCTGTACTTTAGCTTATCACAACATTTTGACTAGTTGTAATTCAGATTGACTGGCCCATCAAAACTATAAACTGCAGAGCCTTTTTAGAGGGGTTATAATTGCATGGAGAGGTTTAGTTAGCAAGCTGAAAGGGAGTGTTCCCTTCCTCCTCTTTATCTGGAATCTGTGGAAATCATTAATTCTCATAGTTTTGAGGCAGGTGTAAAAAGCGGGTAATTCTTTTTTGAAAAATTCTCACATTTATTTGATCAGCTCTAGTTCCACTTCATTCTGATAACACCTGCCTCCAACATCACTGCACAAATATTAATTCTCCCCTAATCTTTGAATTGAAAATGTGCCACATCTTACTCAACAACCAGAATGGATAACTCTTGGACAGACTTCTGCCCCTCCTTTAGAGGCTTCTCCAAGTTTTTATGAGATTTTTGTCCTAGCTCCTCACACTGTTGTTAGTACTATTATTGCTAAGGAAAAAGAAACAACAGCAATAATAATAGTAATAATAATGATAATTAATGATAATGATGATTATGATGTCTGACATCTTTTGGTCTAGAAAACTAGATTTCAGTTTTCTCTTTTTATTTTCACTCATTTTCTGTTTTGACTTTTCTTTTATTTTCTCCTCATTCATCAGTCTGAAATCCCACTCACGTTCCTTTTCTAGCACTTTCTTGCCTGATTCCACTTTGGCCTTGTAACTCACACATTGGCCATTTAGTTGCTGTTCCTGATTTTCATTCTTACACCAGAAAGAACAACTCTTTGGCTCCTCTAGAACCTACCAAAGACCACTGCTCATCTCACACGCAACGTTGAGTAAAAACTTTGGTGATGACAAAGACTGAGTTAGTATCTTTTTGGATCTGCTGGCTTAGAGGTTACATTACTTTCCAGCAGACTTTCCCAGCTGGATAATGTGTACATTTCAATATAACCATTAATCACATACTTATAAATCTTTGTTGCACAGAACCATTGCCCTGTTGAATATGCAGAAAGCACCGACCTAGGCAGGAGTATGGAAAAAGAAAAGGAAAGGCAAAAATTCTTTAACTATGCTAAAATGCTGTACAGCATTTCAGTGCACACAGGAGAACTATGTATTGTTCCTAGGTTTACTACAGCTTGGTGGGACTTGGGGAAAAGGATGTTGAACCAGTTAACAAAGATAAATTTTAAAGTACCTTGAAAAGAAGAATCTGTTGCTTTCAGAATAAACCAGACTTAATCCAATATTTGGTTGAACTGATCATGTCTGAAGGTTGATCTCTGAAGTTTCCTTCTCATCTGGCTGTGACTCTTAAAAAATGTGTGAAACATTCATTCAGAAAAATATGACAAAAGCCAATACCACTTCCCTACTGATTTGTTTGGGGTTATTGTCTTTATCTGCTACTCTTTTTTAGCTCCCACTGCAGAAAAACAAGAAATGTCTTCCTTATCCCATGAATTTTTAAATTCTCATGAAGATGGGATCTTTCTATTTTCATTGTGTCAGGCCAGCATTGGCAAGATTGACCTTGAAGCTGGGTCAGCCCCGAATGCAGTCTGTGCTAGGTGTTCCTCAGTCTCCTCTCTTTCACTTTCTATGAATTACCACAAAGAAAGAGGACCTGTTTATCTAATGTCCTCAAGGCAAACCCTCCTCATGAATTTTAGCTATAGGAAGGCCATGTTAGATCCAAAAAGGCTTTCTCAACAGAAATCAATGAAATATGTATATTTCAAAAAAACCCAAAGATTTTTGAGAATTCACATTTTCCAGTGGACAGCTGTTTCATTGGAAAATTCCTGAGCAGCCACAGCATACAGAAAGACAAGGTCATCATGACTTGGTGTTGTCATCTCCTGTTCCTTGGAGGATTAATATGGATCAGTAATAACTGCAGCAGCCAGAGCAATTAATAATTGAAAAGGTGCTAATGAGCGCATTGATGAAGTCAGCAGAGTCAGAAATTTCTTACCCGCAACATTTTCATCTCTTTTTGATCCTTTTTACACCATGTGCTGAGCAAAAAAATGTTTTTCTGCTTGTAAGGCCTGACAATCCTTTAATAAATAGAATTATGTTTGATGATACTATGACTGCAAGTAGGTGCTTGGCCATTAAAATCCTGCCTGAGTTTCCTCAGTTTTCCTGCAACCTGCGCTTCTCCTTTGAAGTTCCATGAAGTTCATTAACCTAGGGACCTGAAACCATCTTTATTCTGTACATTACTTTATCCATGAAATACGAAGGTCATCAAAGAGAAGTGACTACACATTCCTTGTACATGGCTTTCTTCTTTCTTCAGGCCAAGCAATCCTACCTGGTTAGGCCCTTTATGATGCTTGCACAGCCTCTAGCAAGATCCACCATGAACAGAATCTTACTCTCTAGGTTCATCTGTTATCTTCATCTTTGACATAAAGTCAGCTTGAGCTGTAATCCAGGAAATCCTTGCTAGATGCTCAGGCTGATGCTCTTTATGGTCTTCCTCCCCTGAGGGCTCTGGGCTGGATGCTGTCTTAATGAAATGACCATGCTGCACAGGGGAGCTCCTACCTCTCAGATTGACTCTGCAGGGAACAGAAAATCTTTGACTGAGCATGGTCTGTTGTTGGTTAAGCACAGGATAAGGAATGATAGAGCAAAGGAAGAGCAAGAACAAGTAGCTAGTCTCATTTTCCAAGCTGCCTCATCCTTTCCCTTTAGAAAACCCAACATCACCTTCTTCCCACCCAAAATGTCTTTGGGGCTTTACTGGAGATACTTTAAATTAGAGTTTGCCTTGTTTATTTTTCACCACCGTACATTTCATTTATGGCATCTGCAAAATGCCACCTGTGCTTGACAGGGATTATTCTCAAACCAAAGTACTGATTAAATGCAAGATCTACAGCCCTGAAAAGTCTTCTAAAAGCATGTCATAATAATGAAGTTAAGAAAAGGACACACAGCCTGCAAACCTAAAATTTTCCCCTAGAATTACACAATGGCCATTAGTAGCCACCTGTCGTCCTGAGGAACTTCTGAAGCACACCAGGCTCCTGCGGAAAGGAGGAGGGAACAGAAACAGAAGCAGCGTCAAGCTGCAGTTCACAGGGCTGCAAGCAGAAATTTTTGTTTCCAACAGGAAGAAACCAATCTGTCAAGATAAGAAATAATAGAGAGTAATATATAATGTCTCTTGGTAGACGGGAGCATTGGAGCGGAGTAGTAAGTGCTATCTCCTACCCATGAGGACAAGTGCATCAGAACAGCCAATGTGGGAGAGAACTGGGAGGGACAGTAAGTGTGGCCGATGACATGCCATTACATAGGAAGGTGCAGTGCATTCCTGCTCCAAGTGACCCACTTAATGTTTGTATACTCCCAGCAAACATAACTAATGCAGAGGCGGCAAATGAAATATGCATGCTCATACTAAGGAAGAAAAGAACTTCAATTATACTGTTCCAGGGCAATAATCCCATTAAGGCTGCATACAGATGTGCCACTGATTGTTGCACACTAACAGGATGAAAAATCAAAGGATGAAAAACCAAAGCGGGAGCAAATCTAGGTATCACTGAAAGATGGTAAGCTGTTCAGTTCAGGATCTATGCAGGAGTGCGTCTAAGGACCAGAACAAAGATGTGTAAAGGGGTCCAAGGCAAAGGGGTCCAGGAAGGCTGGGCCCTCTTCAAGAAGGAAGTCTTAAGGGCGCAGGAGCAGGCTGTCCCCGTGTGTCGTAAGACCAACCGGAGGGGAAATCGACCGGCCTGGCTGAATAGGGAGCTTTTGCGGGGACTCAGGGAAAAAAGGAGAGTCTACCGCCTTTGGCAGAAGGGGCGGGCAGCTCAGGAGGAGTACAGGGATCTTGTTAGGTCCTGCAGGGAGGAAATTAGAAAGGCAAAAGCCCAGCTAGAACTCAATCTGGCCAGTGCTGTAAAAGACAATAAAAAATGCTTTTATAAGTACATCAGCAATAAAAGGAGAGCCAAGGAGGATCTCCATTCTTTGCTGGATGTGGGGGGGAACATTGTCACCGAGGACAAGGAAAAGGCTGAAGTACTTAACGCCTTCTTTGCCTCTGTGTTCAACAGCCAGACCGGTCATCCCCAGGGTACTCAGGCCCCTGAGCTAGAGGATAGGGATGGGGACCAGAATGGAGCCCTCATAGTCCAGGAGGAAGCAGTTAATGACCTGCTATGCCACCTGGATGCTCACAAGTCTATGGGGCCGGATGGGATCCACCCGAGAGTACTGAGGGAGCTGGCAGAGGAGCTTGCCAAGCCACTTTCCATCATCTATCAACAGTCCTGGTTAACAGGGGAGGTCCCTGATGACTGGAGGCTTGCCAATGTGACGCCCATCTACAAGAAGGGCCGGAAGGAGGACCCGGGGAACTACAGGCCTGTCAGCCTGACCTCGGTGCCGGGGAAGATTATGGAGAGGTTCATCTTGAGCGAACTCCACAGGCAAGTACAGGTCAACCAGGGGATCAGGCCCAGCCAGCATGGGTTCACAAAAGGCAGGTCCTGCTTGACCAACCTGATCTCCTTCTATGACTTGGTGACCCGCCTGGTAGATGATGGAAAGGCTGTGGATGTCATCTACCTCGACTTTAGCAAAGCTTTTGACACCGTCTCGCATTATATCCTCCTCGGGAAGCTGGCAGCTCACGGCTTAGACAGGCATACTCTTCGCTGGGTAAAGAACTGGTTGGGTGGCCGAGCCCAGAGAGTAGTGATAAATGGTGTTAAGTCCAGTTGGCGGCCGGTCACGAGCGGTGTTCCCCAGGGCTCTGTTTTAGGGCCAGTCTTGTTCAATATCTTTATCAATGATCTGGATGAGGGGATCGAGTGCACCCTCAGTAAGTTTGCAGACGACACCAAATTGGGTGGGAGTGTCGATCTGCTCGAGGGTAGGATGGCCCTGCAGAGGGACCTGGACAGGCTGGATCGATGGGCCGTGGCCAACTGTATGAGGTTCAACAAGGCCAAGTGCCGGGTCCTGCACTTCGGTCACAACAACCCCATGCAACGCTACAGGCTTGGGGAGGAGTGGCTGGAAAGCTGCCTGGCCGAAAAGGACCTGGGGGTGTTAGTAGATAGCCGGCTGAACATGAGCCAGCAGTGTGCCCAGGTGGCCAAGAAGGCCAACAGCATCCTGGCTTGTATCAGGAATGCTGTGGCCAGCAGGAGCAGGGAGGTGATTGTCCCCCTGTACTCGGCGCTGGTGAGGCCGCACCTGGAATACTGTGTCCAGTTTTGGGCCCCTCAGTACAAGAAAGACATTGAGGTGCTGGAGCGTGTTCAGAGGCGGGCAACGAAGCTGGTGAAGGGTCTGGAGAACAAGTCTTATGAGGAGCGGCTGAGGGAACTGGGGTTGTTTAGTCTGGAGAAGAGGAGGCTGAGGGGAGACCTTATCGCTCTCTACAACTACCTGAAAGGAGGTTGTAGTGAGGTGGGTGTTGGTCTCTTCTCCCAAGTAGCTAGCGATAGGACAAGAGGAAATGGGCTTAAGCTGCGCCAGGGGAGGTTTAGACTGGAAATTAGGAAAAATTTCTTTACGGAAAGGGTGGTCAGGCATTGGAACAGGCTGCCCAGAGAGGTGGTGGAGTCACCATCCCTGGAGGTGTTTAAAAAACGGGTAGATGTGGCACTTCGGGATATGGTTTAGTCTGGCCTACCCTTGATTAGTCTAGAGTGGGCTTGGTAGTGTAGGTTAATGGTTGGACTGGATGATCTTAAAGGTCTTTTCCAACCTAGATGATTCTATGATTCTATGATTCTATGATTCTATGTGTAACTCTATCCTTTGCTGATCCATGCTCTGCCTCCTGCCTGCCCTGAACCTCTGATGAAACAAATGTAAAGCTCCCTTTTAAAATTATTGGTCTTCTGTCACCTGTGCCCACGTGTGTACCTGTGTCAGTGGGAGCCCATTGCCTAAGTGGGAGAGTGCCACCCTAAGCTCCCAAACCCATGGAGGAGCCTTAATCCTGGAGGATTTTTAATCCTTTTCAAATGGCTATGCGGGACTTTCAATACCTGCTTTTTCCACAGATTCCCTGGAGTGTACAGACACCTATCCCAACACTTCAGCCAGTCTTGACAGTATCCCTCCAAGTCCAAAGCAACAAGTGAACAACATTTTACAATCTATGAGCCTGCTTCACTATTTTTCTTGCTGAGTAATGCACAAAGAAAATGAGATTGTGAGGCCCACAATCACCTATCACTGCCTGTGCTTCAAAGTTTTTTTCCAGAACACTCTGAAGGAAAAAAAAAAAAAGATACACAGTGATAAGTAAGCTAGTGAGAGTAAAGAACATATTTATTTTATACACATAGACAATGTAAGCAGTTAATTAGCTGCAGTCTGTGAATTAAAATTCAGGAGGCTACACACATTTTCATTTCCTGAGAAGCTGGTCTCCCATCTTAGTTATGTTTAAGGTGTCTTTTATTAAGGTACCAAAGTTCAAGCAGAAAACAGTTATTGTTTTAATGCTTTGTAAAACTTTACATCTTTTCTTACAGAACCCTCAGGTCCCTGAAGATGCACTTTGTTGTACCTGCCTTCCCAGCCACGACCTAGCAGATGTTTTCAGTTCATTAGTAGGAATATAAAACCAAATATAGGTAACACTAATGAGGTAGTCTGACCTTAAATAACAATTATCAATCACAGGTATTGATTACAGGAACTGAAGGCTAAAACTGTGTTCGGAGCCAGGTATGGAGATCGCACTGAGCTGCAGTTCAGCACCAAGGGAAACCACGCGGGAGCAAGACTTGAGCTGGCCTCAGGCCACGAATGCCACGCAGCCAGTGACACAGCAGACTGAAGAGCACAGCAAGACCATGACCAGAGGCTGAGTTCGGGAGGGCAACACGTTAGTATTGCCCATTTTGGCTCTGGACAAGGAGCCAGCAGGGCTGGGGTCAGACTGGTTATTTAGGAGCAGGAACGTGGGCAGACGGAGCAGAAATGTGGCTGGTACGCTCAGCAGCTAATGAGATCCTACGAGACTGAAAAGCATCCAGGTGGCTGGCTACGGCCGTCTGCCTTGTGGGATTTGGGAGGAATAGCTGTAGATTTAGATATTTTTTGAGTAAGCAACAGCAGACTGAATTTAATGAAGCAGGATTCCTCCAGTTCACTGAATGTCAAGAGCATATATTTGCAAAGCAGTATTTCATCAACTCATATTTTGCCAGTTAGAAAAAAACAGAGCTTTGAGCATGCTAGACATCCATAAATATTTGGAGCAGTACTTGCCTATGAATTTATATCTCATTTACAAATGACTTAATTATTGTATCATTATCACTCTAATACAAATAATTCCACTTTAATGTTATAAACTGCTCTGTAACATGTAAGGTATTTAAAATACTGTAATGTTCTAATGCAGATACTAATGTCTAAATATCTAATAGGGAACAATGCAAAAAAAGGTTTTACTGTTAGGTGGCATGATAAAATGTAGTAGTTTATAGTAGTAAATGTGTATGTTAGTATTTTATAGTACCTAATATATTGATGTATGAAATGCACTATTTGGATAGCTACAGATAATTTAAAAATAGTATGTTAGCCTAAATGTAACATTGGTTAGGTAGAGAAATCACAAGATCTCTGGGGTACAATTTAATTCTGTTGCGGTTTAACCCCAACCAGCAGCTAAGCACCACACAGCCACTCGCTCAGTCCCCTTGCGGTGGGATGGGGGAGAGAACCGGAAGGGTAAAAACTGAGAAAACCCATGGGTTGAGATACAGACAGTTTAATAGGTAAAGCAAAAGCCACGCACGCAAGCAAAGCAAAACAAGGAATTAATTCACTGCTTCCTATTGGCAGGCAGGTGTTCAGCCATCTCCAGGAAAGCAGGGCTCCATCATGCGTAATAGTTACTTGGGAAGACAAATACCATCACTCCAAACGTCCCCCTCTTCTCCCAGCTTTATATGCTAGGCATGACACCATATGGTGTGGAATACCCCTTTGGTCAGTTGGGGTCAGCTGTCCTGGCTGTGTCCCCTCCCAACTTCTTGTGCACCCCCAGCCTACTCGCTGGTGGGGTGGGGTGAGAAGCAGAAAAGGCCTTGACCCTGTGTAAGCACTGCTCAGCAGTAACAAAAACATCCCTGTATTATCAATGCTGTTTTCAGCACAAATCCAAAACGTAGCCCCGTACTAGCTACTATGAAGAAAATTAACTCTATCCCAGCTAAAACCAGCACAACTTCATAAGCAGATTAATGGACTGAAAACTAACAGAACTTCTCCAGAACTTTGTGAATTCTAGAATTCACTGAAGACTTGTTATAAAATTCATTTATATAATCCTGAATTTACAGAGGACATCTCAGTTTTACAGAATGAATTTCGTTATGCCTGTCCCTTCCTAAACTGAAGGTAGGAACAATTTTTAACTACATCTGTATCACCAGTGATGGCTGGTGCTTATAAATTGTTTATGTTGAAATCATATTATTTTTCATTGTGCATCAGCAGTGAATCCATGACCAGCTGATAAGCTATTAAGAAGTAATCAGATAATCAGTACTTGGGCCTTTGACACAATGGGAAAGTTTCTTTCAGAATCCCATTAGGGATTTTGCAGAAAGCCATTTTTCACCACTTCTTCTGAGTTCCTTGTTACTTTATCCACTATTAATTATTCCTCTGGAGCTGAAAAAAAGCTATTCCAAAGTGATGTTTTTTTAAGGAGTTGTTTATGTAACACATGCACAGCTGGATTAACAAGTCTGCTTCCTGTCTTTTCTCTCTGCATAGCTTCATTGTTGGATCAGATTACCTCTTCACCTGTACGGCGTCTTGTTTGGATGAATCCTCCATGCTTAAATGCTGCTTTATAACCAGCTATGTCTAGCTCACTGCAGATTTATTCACCCAAGGGACACATACTCACTACAGCAGCTCTAGGCTATCATCTAGACCTTTCAGAAATCTTGACCATCTTTCTTGTCCTCCCAGCATTTGCAGTAATACTGAGATTGTGGTTTTCTGGCACAGCAAATTCATGAAGAATTGTATCCTGAGGACAAGGACCACACCTGCCCCAAAACAGCAGAGCTGCGCTAATGGAAAGGAGCAACACATCTGATAAGATTCGCACATCTGCCCACGCCTGGAATTTTGTAGCCACCATCAAGTCCCGGCAAGTAATTCCAGAGCATCTGAGGAAGAAGGGACCCAGGCGGCCACTGAGGGCAGCCAGGTGACCTCGGGAGGACATGTCATCCTTACAGCCCAAAACCCAAGCCAAACAACCAGACCCTACGGATACTCTCTGCATTTCAGACCCAGACACCACTGTGGAAAACAGAAAGGGAAAACAGCACTAAACATGCAAAATAAATATACTGGGCGATTTGTGTTCCAGGTGCTCTGGGGCACCACCCGCTTTGGCAGGTATGAGCTGCCCAGACTACTTCTGCTGTTCAGCTTCCTTTTCTTCACTTGAGGTGTTCAAAATAGTGCTAGAGAATTGAGGTTGATTCAGTAAATGCTCACACTTACATCTGAGTTCATCCTCTAGGCCTTGTATTGTCAGTAGACAGAAAGGCATTTCTAGGGCACAAGTCATCCCACCTTCAAGCAGACAATTAAAACAGCCCAGGTGAATTAGACTGTACAAAAGCTTATCTTTCTCCACTATTAAGGCAACCCAGGAAAGCTGAGAAATTGAAGCTGAGTACATCTGAAGTTAGGTGGAATTACTTCCACCCCTTATTTTTAAAGGCTTTGGTTACTTCGCATAGCAAATCCCACAGCTCTCACCAAACTTCCTCTCCTTTGCTCTTCTCCCATCCTTTGCAACTTTCCTTTATTTTTCTGCCTAATTTCTGCCCTTCATCCTTTTCAGCTAATGTAGCAATACCACAGAGTTCTTAAGAATGGCAGGTCTGCTTATTGCAGTGGGAGACAGAGAAAGATGAAAAGTAAAAGCATCAAAATAAAGCAACAAAACAAAATGACAAGCAAAAGCTCCAAAGCAGTTTTATCAGCACCTTCAGCTTTTAAATACTGTTATATTTCATAAGAAAACTGCCTAAATTAGGCTACAGATATGATTTGAAATGCATAGAGATTATAAGACTAAATGATGCAGAAGCAGTCTGCTCTTCTGCAGAACACTAAAATGCTATATTTATAACCAGGACCCAGCATGGCTTTATAGAAAGAGACCTAATAAACAGCAGAGCATATAGCCAACTTTCAGTTCCTGAAGTATAAAGGCTTGCTTTCCCCATGCAAATCGGTCATGCAAATCACAGAACAATTCTGATCCGCCTTCTGCATGAACATTTTGGAATTAAACAGACAGACATGCAAGTGCTGTGTATGTTATACATGCTGTACTACTGTTCTGGTAGTTTTAAATTAATAGTATTACATAGCATATTTCATTACAAAAAATTTAGCTGTGATTTTTTTCACAGCTTTTCAATCTCACATCGCCAAGGGTCAACAAGGATTTTATATAAATATCACAGAATCACACGATAGTTGAGGCTGGAAGGGTCCTCTGGCAATCATCTAGTCCAAATCCTGCTCAAAGCAGGAACAGCTGGAGTTGGTTGCAAAGTGCCATGTCCAACTGGAGTTTGAGTATCTCCAAGGATGGAGACTCCACAGTCCCTTTGGGCAACCTGTGCCAGTGTTTCATCAACCTCAGAGTGAAGATTTTTTTTTATATGTTTAAATGGAATTTCCCATATTTCAATGTGTGTCCATTGCCCCTTGTCTTTTTTGCTGGGCACTGCTGAGAAGAGTCTGGCTCTGTCTTTACTATCCACAGGCAGGTGTTCATAAACATTGATAAGATCTAAACAGTCCTGGCTCTCACAGCCTCTCCTCATAAGAGAGATGTGCCAGTCCCTAGCCATCTTCGTGGCTCTTTTCCAGACCTGATATGTATGTCCATATCTCTCTTTCACTGGGGAGCCCAGGACTGGACCCAGCGCTCCAGATACGTCTCCCCACGACGGAGCAGAGGGGAACGATCTCCTCCTTCGACCTGATGCAACCCAGGAGGCTGTTTGCCTTCTTTGCAGCAAGGGCACATTGCTGGTTCATGTTCCACTTGGTGTTCACTGGTACCCCCAGCTTCTTTTCTGCAAAGCTGCTTTTCAGCCTATGGTCGCCCAGCTTGTCCTGGTGCCTGGGGTTGTTCCTCCTCAGAGGCAGGACTTTACACCTCCCTTTGTTGAATTTCATGAGGTTCCTGTCAGCCCATTTCTCCACCCTCTGGAGGTCTCTCTGAATGGCAGTGCAAGCATCTGGTATATCAGCCAGTCCTCCCAGTTTTGTATCTAGTTTTGCAAGCTTGCTGAGGGTCCATGCAGCCCTACCATCCAGGTCATTAATGAAGATGCTAAACAGTATTGACCCCAGTGTTGACCCCTGGGATACAACACCAGTGACTGGCCTCCACCTGGACTTTGCACTGCTGATCACAACCCTCTGGGCCCAGTCATACAGCCAGTTTTCAGTCCACCTCACTGCCCATTTATTTAGCCATCAGCTTGTCTATGAGAATGTTACGGGAGACAGTGTTGAAAGCATACTCTCAACATAAGTAAAAATAAACACCCACTGCTGTCCCTTCATCCTCCAAGCCAGCCATTTCACTGTAGAAGGCTATGGGGAGGGTGAGGCACAATCTCCCCTTTGTAAATCCATGCTGGCTACTTCCAAACTTTCCCCCTGTTTCCAGGGACCTGAAATTCCTGAAGGTAAATCTTATCCGTGAAAATCGAGGCAAAGAAGACATTGAGTATCTTGGCCATTTCTGTGTCATTTGTTACAGTTTCCTGGTCCCATTCAGCACTGGGCCCTTCCTGCTGAGATACCTGTAGAAGCCTTTATGGTTGCCTTTTGTATTCCTTAACAGATTCAAATCCTGGTGGGCTTTGGCTTTTCTAATGCTATTCCTGCATGCTCTGACAGTGTTTCTATATTCCTCACAGGTTACCTGTCCCTCTACTCCCATGTCTTGTTATGCTTCCTTTTTATGTCAGAGATTTGTCAGGAGCAACTTGTCTATCCATGCAGACCTCCTGCCACGTTTTCTTGACTTTCTGCAAATCAGGATGGACTGGTCTTGATCTTGGAGGAGGTGGTCCTCGAAAAATCAGCAAACTTGCCTGGAACCCTCTTCTCTGCAGGTTCATCTCCTATGGGATTCCTCTAAGTAGGTCCCTGAGCAAGTAAAATCTGCTGCCCTGCAGTTCAGGGTTGTGAATGTGATTTTGCCTTGCTCTATCCCCTCAGTATCCTGAACTCCACCATTTTACAGTCACTGCAGCCAAGGTTGCTCCCAAAGGTTGCTTCACACACTTGACCAGGAAGGTCAAGGAAGGAAGAACTTCCTTGTTTGTAAGTATGGGGTCCAGCAGAGTGCCTCCCGTCATTGGCTCCTTGATCATCTGTGTCCAGAAGTAACCATCAATGGACTCCAGAAACCTCCTGGACTGCTTGTGCCTTACTGTGCTGTCCCTCCAGCAGATATCAGGGTGTTTGAAGTTCCCGGTGAGGACCGGGGCCAGTGAACATGAGGTTTCTTCCAGTTATTTGAAGAAGATACCTCATCTACTTCTTCCTAATCAGGTGGTCTACAGCAAACACCCACTGTGTTGCCCTTGTTGGTCAGCCCTCAAATCGTAACCAGTAAACTCCCCGTTGGCTTACCATCCATCTCTAGGGAGAGTCCCACACATTGCTGCTGCTCTCACATAAAGGCAAATTCCCTGTCCTCCCTCTCCCTGAAGGACATCCAATGCACCTGGATCTCCCCGTGGCAGCACTCCAGCCATGTGAGCTATCCCACTATGTCTCTGCAACCCCAATGAGATGGTAGCAACAGCACATGGAACTCAAATTCTTTCTTTTTGCCCTCCGTGATGTATGCGTTAGTGTACAGGCATTTCAGAGAGGCACACAGTTGTGCTGATTTCCCAGTAAAAGTGTGAGTGCTTTCCTCATAATGTTGTTCTCTTGGCACTTCCTTATTTGAGTGTATATGCTTGAGGTCCCCTTCAATCCTGCACTGCTGGTTTCAAGGACTCTCTTGTCCACCCTGCATCTTGTGCTTGCCAACCCAGTCCACCACTTCCTCACTTGACTGTCGGTTGTCATTTCCCTCTCCCATCACTCTCAGTTTCAATCTCTCTTTACCAGGTTGGCCAGCCTGCTGGCAAAGATGTTTTTGCCCTGCTTAGTCAGGTGGGATCCCATCTCTTCCCAACAGTCTTTGATCCTCGCAGAGGACCCATGGTCATAAAAAACAAATCCCTGTCATTGACATCAGCTGTGCAAACAGATGTTGATAGAAAGGATCCATCCACTCCTTGTCAAGCCCTTCCCTCTCACTGACAGGATCAAGGAGAAAACCATTTGGGCCCCCGTGTCCTCACCCAGAGTCTTGTAGTCATGCTCAATACGCTCCAGGTCTCTCCTGGTAGCAGCATTGGTGTCCACCTCAAAGAGCAGCAGGGCTTAACAGTCTGAGGGCTGGACAAGCCGCATCAGTCTCTCCACAATATCCCAGATGTGACCCCCCAGCAAGCAGCAAACCTCCCTAGACAGCAGTTCAGGTCAGTAGATGGCAGCCTTCATGCCCAAGGATTGCAGCAATATTACTATCCAGCACGATCTTCTGATCAAAAGTTTGCTTTGGTTATTGCAGTAAACCGGATTTGAGCATCTTGCAATCCCATCAGTACAAACTCTTCCAGACGACCTCTGGGACAGAACGGGTGCCAGTCCCTGACAGACTGTCCTGAGAAACTGTATCTGGGTACATGCAGGGATAATGTGACATACTGCAGCTGTTGACCCAAACTCAAAGATCTTCAGCTGAATATCCTTCCCTTTCCCCTTTCCCCCTCTCAGCTCTAGCCCCAAGCCAAAGCTACAGAGGAAGCAGCACAGAAGTAAAGAGAGAAAATGATCGTTACAAAAATGTTTTAAATATGCACCTTTTCTTACAAATTTACTTAACGGATCTTGTTCATATCCCTATTTTGACATTCTTCAGACAGCTTTTGCTATGCAGCTGATCAGTCTTTGAATGCCAGCCACTTGCAGTGCTGTGGTTCGAACTATAATTTTGAGACACTAAGTTATATAAAACCTTTGTTTTTTCCCTGACTGAAGTTAGGTAGCTGCAATTCTTTCCACCCATATTCTGCAATGCTACGTGATGCCAAGGCACCTGCCTTCAGGCAAAAGTGTTGTCCATGTTGCTGAAAAAAGCAAAGTTTTAGAAAAATGTACTGAGAAGAACAAGTAGTCTATATCCATGTCTGGGCTTATTGAAGGTTCACTGTCTCCTGAGAAATCAGGCTGCAGGGGAGGAAGGAACTAGCTCTCCTGTGCCAGGTCATACTCTGACTAGAGCTGCTGAGAACTTCCTTTTAAAGGGCAAGGTCAGAGATTAAATTGGTAATTGCCAAATCATTGAAAATTAAATTGCTCGTCCAAAATGGTTAGTCTTAGCAAACGTTTCGACTCAAAAAGAGTATGGGACAAAAAGTTCTAAAATTGTCAGGGTTTCATAATAAAACGGAAGATTAGAGCTTTATCATGATTTTTAATTGCAGAATTAGAATTAATGCTAGTAAAGACATAGTGAAGTGGTAAAAATCAGAACAAAACAATTGCAGATGATCTAAATGGAGTGTTTGGATTTGCTCCACCTGTGTTTTTTTGGGGGGAAAAGAGGAGGGAGGGATTATGGTCCATGAGAATGGGTTATTGTCTTTTCCTCCCTATTTGGGATGCTATGTTTTCATATGGCTCAGAACCATTTCCTGCCCAGTTCTGGGGCTGAATATAAATCCTGTCACTGCTGGGGATGCTACTGTGGGCATTTTTACCAATAACAGAGAGTTCTGGCAGTGGCTAGTACACCCTGCTACAAAACAAACCAAATCGAACCAAACTCCAAACCACTACACCTGTGAAGATCTAAGAACCAGAGTACTTTAAGGGAGTGAGCTTCTTCCTCGCATGTATAAACTAACTATGAGAAAGCTGGGCAGCCTTTAGGCAATAGATTACTCACATCCTTACCAGACCACAGCAACACCCTTGACTAGAACTATCTAATTTCATGGCATTTTGTTGTATCATGCGACGTGACCAATAATAATAGAAACAAGGACCCCTCTGTATATAGTTTTACTGTCATGTTAAGAGTTAGATACATTAGAACCAACCGCAGGCACTACAAGGGATACAGCTTCTTCTATTTAATGTCTTTTTTTCTTACCACTTAACTAATTTATATGCATTATAAAAAGATTTGTTCTAATGTAATAATTTAATAATTTATCAGTTTCCACATACAGTTTCTTTAAAAAGTCTATTCTACAGTGATATTTCAGTTAGCAGGGTTTTTTTTCTGATAGAATTATTTCACAGTAAGGACAATATTTTACAAAAAAAACCCCGCAGTGAGTTCCAGCTCCCTTCAATGACCCTAAAAAACACCAAGTACACCGTACTCGAGATTTTAACTTCTCTATTATCTCTGAAGTACCTGTATATCCATTTCCTCATCAATTTCAATACACCTGTATCACTTACTTTTTTCCCCAGTTTATCACTCCACACTGTATCCCTATTTTCTCCATTTCTCTCTGTTACTTTTGGTTTATAGCTTCTGTATCTATGAGCAATCCCTATAATGTAAGACGAGTCACGATTTAGTCCCTGGAGAGTTAAAAATATTGAGAAATGAAAGACATTGAAGGTTTATTATATCAAAAAGTGTGTAATCACATTTCAGCATTTCACTTTTTCCAAACCATGTCATTATTCTTTGCCTTTATTATAGCATCTCAAAGGTTGCACACACTGTATTTCTTTAGTTTGCTGCTACCCCTGTCTGCAAATGTGTTCCCTGAGGGAAAATTTGCTCTCGGTTCACAAAAGCAGAAGCAAGTGCAAAACAGAAATCTGTGAGAGGTGTTCATTCAGCTCTACATGGGGATTTGCATGATTTGCCATGTGATAGTTCAGCAGAACTTTCTATGCTGTCTGTGGCACTGTTTATAAACTGTGACTTGCTTTCTGGGATGATGTACTTTCCTTTAGAAAACAAGTAGTTCCTCAAAGAGTTAGCAATACGTGGAAGAACTAACAACAGCTCCACGCTGTATCATTGATTGGCTAGCCACGTAATTTGGAATAATCATTCAGTAAGAGTTGAAAGAATTGCTTTTTGCCACAGAAAAAGCAACTCAGTCTTTTAAAAGGAATACTCTGGATTCACTGTTTTCATTGCGTACTGGTAAACCTAGTACTTTCACACAGGATTTCATCGCGGTTTGAAACTGTACCGCGGAAAAGGCATCTCTCTGTGGCACTTGGGGAACCTTGGGGTTTCTACATTGTAAATAGTTCAGTGAGGGTGTTCTCATTCTCGGTGACTGATGATAACTTCCATGGTGATTGTAACTCAGCCAGCTACCACAGGCAGAAGCAGAGAAAGAGCACTCATATCATCCCTCGTTGTAACTCAGAGCTCACATGAGAAGCACTGACAGCAGATTTCAGGAGAGGGTAACCTTCTGCAACCAGTACTTTGGAAAACAGTCAGAGGTGAGCTGAGCTGGAATCAGTCATGATCAGAAGAGAATGTGTGGTCATAGCTTTTCATACATTGCAGGTTTGCAGCGCTCAGCAGGTCCTGAGTCCTGTAAAACCGAGCCTTTGGTAGGTGCCAGGTGAGCCTAGTACTCCGAAGGGGTGTCTAGGTGTTCATGTCATCCGATCCACGCCCATACTAATGACCTTTTGCATTTTTCTGTTAGCACAAAAGGGACTGAAAGCAGCTTAAATGTTCAATGAGTCGCCTGCCACAGAGGAGTTCTTGATCCGAAGTAAGCATACCAAGCTCCATGACAAACACATATTCCTAAGCTAAAGCACTGTCGCTTCAGCTTAGCTGCAGCCTGAATGCAGCTCAAGCGCACAGGATGCATGCTGTGCTTAGGAAGATTGAGCCCGGATGTGAGTGCCCAAGTCATTTGTTGCAACAGGCTGTTACAGAAATACCGGCTGAGCTTTCTGCAACAGCTTCAGTGCTTGACCTTCTTCAAGCCCCTCCACGTACAAACCTAGGCCTGTGCTCCGGCCCCGGGTGTCCTCATGGCCTCTGCCCTGCCTGAGCCTCCCTCTACAGCCAACGTGCACGCCAGCGATGCAAGCTGGGGGCAGGAAGGACTCAAAAGTGAACATAGCTGATAAGGCCCATGGACTCAAGGGAGAGGTCAGAGTCCCTGATATGTAATGAGTAAGACATGAGTAAGACACTCAATGAAGGACCCGGTTCAAACGCTTCTTCCTCCGATTCGGAGCAGTGATTTGACCTCAAGTCACTGTCCCCAGGAGGCTTGCCCCAGTTTCTATGCCATAGGGCAGTTCTCCTAGTGTCTCCTGCCAAAGCTCCTCCCGCTTGGAGAAAACACTGTGTCTTCGCACATTCAGTGACCACACCTGCACATTTCTTAGTTTTAAGGCTTTTAAAAAAGCTTCACCATGTAGTGTTTTGAAATATAACACGCATTTATGAGGAAAATATACCTGTGCCAGTATCTAATGTGTTCTCAGGTGATTTAATTCCCACTATTCAAAAAAATGGTGTTAGTTTGACTTTCTGTGCAATACCAAGGCAGTGCTCCAACCATCCAGTCAGATTGAAACTAAAAGTTGCAGAGCGTGCTCTAAAGCATGGGAAACACACAGGAAGATGAAAATTCAAAGCAAAGAAAAATATATGGGCCATTAAAACTCAAGTACAGGTTTTATTCCAACTCAAGTCTAACTTTAAAGTTACCTTAGTCTCATTGCCGCGACTGCACAAATGTCAGGATGAGTTGAACCGTTTTAACAGCAAAATAACCTAAACTAGAAAGCTTGCATGTGCGTACAATTCAGGTATTGTAAGAAATAGGCTTTTCTTTTCCTCTTTCCACACACATGCGACGGCAGGTTCCATGTGGAAGCAGGAGTGGTGTCCATATGTCCTCTCCCTTGTCCCTTCCTACTTAGTTGTTCACAGAAACTGCTTCTTACTGAAAAATGTTTCCATAACTGCTGTTCTTCAAAAACTGCTGAAGAGCCCTAGTACAAGGACTCGGGTTTTACTTTGTCTCCTGAGAAGGGGTTGACTTACCTGACTAATGCAAACCCCCTAAAAGATATCTGTGAATTTTGGATGAAAAGGCATTTCCCTCCAGTCTAGAGGTACGTTTCCAGCTTAGACCTGTCCCCGCTCCTCGGCCCCTGCTGTTGACTAGCTTACTGCCGGCTTCTGCACATCTCATTTCTTCTCTACATCACCCCTCTCTAGGGGTCACTGGGTCTCACCTCAGGGTTCTGCATGTCACAAGGTGGCAGGTCTCAGAAAGACAAGGCCAGCCGCCGCCTTGTGAATCACTTGTTTACAGCTGATTGCCACTTCAGCTGATTGAATAAAAGGAACGCCTGCAACAGCATATAATTGCTGTTGCAATAAATACCAATCGATTGCTTGTTTTTATGAAATGCCTTTTGTGCACCTCTGCTCTCTTCATACTCCCAAGCACCAGACACCTTGGATAAATAAAAAATTAGCATCTAGTACAATTTTAAAATCTGAGGGTTGCAAGGGGGCTACAGGTACTTTAATTTTAGAATCACGTAACAACTCCATCCCTGTTTCTCCCTAATTCTTACCACTTGGACTATGCTGTGCAACCTTTCGCCTGGATCTTTCTTTCGCCTCCTTACGCTTTTGCAGTTTCTGGCTGGTTTAAATTGCATGTTATAAAAAAGCCCACCTCCTCAAATTCACTGTGCTGGGGAATAGGGCACCGTTAAGTTCTCTCCATAAACTTCTGTCTTGCAGATGGGATTTCTTTACCACAAAGACATCTGCTTTTGGGGGGGGGGGGGGGGCTGAGATTTTACTGCCATACAATGGAACAAAATGGGTGTGGCAGTCTACGGTGAAGAGGATCCTTTATCTTTTGCTTGTCCTTCACATAGATTGCATTGCAGATACTAGGCAGATCCACCACTTTTTCTTCTTCTTTTGCTTTCTGCTGTCATTTCCATTATTTAAATAGCTACATTTAGACTGCAGATTGTTTTAGACAAGTAGATGCAAGAATTTAGTAAGAGAATACACATTAAATATCTGGTCATATATCCTCAGTAAACAGCTCTTATGCCATCACACTGTGTGTGTGTCCATCCCACCTGCCTCTAATAAGGTTTGAAATCATTGGCGCATTCCAGCCAAGAGGAGCCAAAAGTCTCAAAGACATTTACATTTCTGTAAGCTTAGCGTAGACCACAGATATCCTCTCCAAGTGTGCTCCATGCTATTACTCAAGACCATGTGCATGGGAGAGACGCCCTAGGAAGGAATCAGTTTTAGGAAAGGCTTCACTTGGAGCTAGCAGTCAGGCATGAGAGACATTTGAAGGAAACCAGGCTGCTTAGGTCTCTGGCAGGCAAGTACGGCAAGTTAAAATGGGAGGGTTGAAGCTATTGCTGCCTCTGGCTGTCCATCCCAGCCGAGGCCGGAACGATCGAAACTCTGATGAAACAGCATTTGAACCACCATGGTTTTTCAGCCTGGTCTTTTAAGGTAAGCTGGTGCCGACTGTGGTTTTGTGGTGCCTGTAGCCTTTGCGAATAGGGTTTACCTGCTGGAGTAAGCCTGCACCTACTTGACAGATTGCTGCTATTTTTGCTCTGGCGCCTCCAGAAACCCTCCCAGTTCAGGTTTACAGCAGCAGTGAAGTGGTGGGGGTGGCGTTACACCCCGACTCCCCGGCAGGCCCACCCTCGCCACCCTCCCGCCGAGGAGGAGGTGCTTTCTGCGCCACGCCGCGGCCCACCAAGCCGGGGGGGGGTGGGGGGTGGTGTGTGTGGGAACAGCTCTGGGCTGCCACAGCTCAGCCCAGGCCGGGCGGCCCCAGCGCCTGGTGGGTTTGCGGGCAGGCTGCCACCCGGGCGTGGGGCGTCGGCACGCCTTTCCCCTCGGGCCCACGGCGGGGAGGGGGAGTCCGTCAGCCCGAGGTACGCGAGAGGGCAGACGGCCCGGGGGCGGGGACGGACGGACGGACGGACACCGCAGGCCCGGGCCTTCCCTCCGCGCCTCCCCGGCGCGGCGCGGCGGCAGCGGGGGGTGGGAGAGCGCGCGGCGGGGCAGGCCCCGACCGCCTCGGCCAACGGCCGGCGCGAGCGAGAGGGCGAGAGCGCGCGCGCGCGTTGCCAGGAGACGCGGGGCGCGCGGGGGAGGGGGGGGGGGGGAGGGAGGGGGAGGGGGGGGTTTACGTGGTGACGTTAATTCTATATGAGCGCGAGCGGCGGGAGCTCGGGTCTTTTTACCGCCAGCCGCGCGGCGCCTCCTCCTCCTCGCTCCTGAGTCACCGCCAGCCCCGGCCGCGCAGGTACCGGGCGGGGCCCCCTCCGCGGGCCGCCGCCGCCCCCCCCCCACCCCCCGGGGCCCGGGGGCTGCGGGTCGGGGCGGGGGGCGGGCGGGGGGCGCTTGGCTGCGGCACGGGGAGGCCGCGGGTGCCGGCCCGGCCTAGCGGGGCCCCTCGGCCGGCGGGGTTGCGGGGGGCCGGCGGCGCCGCCCCGAGCCTCTTCCCTCGCCCGGCGGCGGCGGCGCCGCTCGGCCCCTCGGCGGGGAGCGCTGCCCGGCTCCCGCGCGTCTCCCCGCCGCGCCCCGCCGAGGGGCCGGGCCGGGCTAGGCCGGGCCGCGCTGCTCGGGCCGGCGCTGAGGGGAGGCGGGTCTGCCCGCAGCACGTGGGGCCGGAGCGGGGCCGGGGGCGCGCCCGGGGCCGCCGGGGGGGGGGGGGGGGCGGCGAGGCCGGAAAGCGGCACGGGGAGGAGCGGGGGGTGTGTGTGTGTGCGTGCGGCCGTCTGTGTGCCTGCCTGTGCCTGCGTGTCCGGCCGGCCGCGGTGAGGGCCGCGGGAGGGGGCTGGGTGCCGGGCGGCGGATGCGCACATGGCGGCGGGGCCGGCGGCTGGCAGCGCGCTGTGGCCCTGCGCTGCCTCCCGCGCCCTGTTCCCGCTGCCGGGCGGGCGGCCGCGGCCCGGGCGTGCTGTGCTGCGCGCCGCGGGCAGGGGGACCCAGAGATTCGGCCGGGGGGCGGGCGGCTCTTGCCGCCTGCCTCAGGGAAGAGCGTTTTTCGGTTGTCTGGAGTTCAGCACGTCGCTTCTCTGGGTTGCCTGCGAGCTGGTGTCGCGCAAAACGAGGGCTTTTGCTTTCCTCCTGATGGTAGATGTGTCCATTGTCCGCAGCAGCGGATACGGGAGGTGCATGATGTCTGCTGCCAAAAGACTAAGAAACTACCTGAAAGATCTAGTAACTGCAACTGGAAGTATTGGCTTGTGTTTAGCATTCATGTATATCTATCCGCATATAAAATGCGTGTTCCATCTACTCCATATTGGATATTTAGGGGACTTAGGCCTCCAGGACTTGTGAGGTTTTCAGTATTTAATACCAAACCTTCCCCCTTTGCTTGCAGAAGAAAACACAAACCTTTTTTCAAATGACTGTGCTATAGTAGTAATACAACAGCATCTTCCACGGTTTATCTCCAGGCACGTTGCAGTTTTGTGTGTCCCCATTTGTGTGTTTGAAGCCCTGTGGAGATACGCTTACATTTCACGTTCTAACTCCTTTGAGGAAGGTAAGAGAAGCAGGCACTGGGCGTGCAAGGTGTGACAGATACTTTCCTCTGCTCATCCCCTCTGTTGGGATTTTAACGTCTCCTGGTGGACATTACGTTAATCAGGCAGGAGATAGTGCCTGGTTATTTTCATTTCAGGCATGAAATAAAAATTGAGAGAAGAGCTAAGGTCTGAGGCTATGTACAGGTGCAGGTAGTTTCTGACAAAAATGTTAGTAGCTTGCTAGTAGCTTGTTAGTAGCGTCCATTTGATGATGGTACACTCTTTAAAGAATGAGAAAAGCCCTGTACTTGGATTGAAGCAAGCTGAATGGCTTCCAGTCTCTTGTAAATCCAGAAATTACCTTAATACTTAGGGCAAAATAGAATCTGAAATCTGAGTGACTTGGATGTCTCTGTATCAGACAAAAGCTTAGGCTAGCTTAGGCTGCTCAGGCTTCAGGTACCTGAAATGTTGATGTAAGTGCTTAGAATAGGTTGTTGATAGTTGGACTTCTGTTTGTGGCCCACTTACTCCTGTGAGAGTGGTACATATTAGCAATCTCCCTTCCCTCCACTTTTTCTGTATTTTGTGACAGGTCTTGCACAACATGTGTTCTGGTTTCTGAGGACAGAGGATTGTAGTATGAGGATCTTGTGCACAAGTGGTAGATCTGGTGTTTTTCAGAGCCCCTGGTCCTTCTTTGACATTCACAGGATTAGGAAGTGAGTGTTGGGACTGCTGGAAGTGCGCAGAAGTAGTGTGCTGCATTGTGCAGCCAACCCAGTGTTACAGGAAGTGTCAAAAGTGCTGGATCTGCTGTAGTGCGGTGTGTGTACAGTGTGGTAATGTTCTTGCCATCCTTGTGCTTCATCTGGCCCCTACCCCACTCAAAAAACTGTTCCTGGGAGCAGGCAGGGGACTTGTTACCGTGATCTGCTTACTGAGTGACCTGGAAATGGGTGGTCTGTGGGTTTTTTTTTTAGCTTCTTGCGTAACTGACAATGAACATGTGTGCACAAGTGAAACAGAAAGCAAGGCGTTGTGGGTGTGTATGTTATGAAGCTTGGTTAACAAAGTTTTCACAACCCTGAGTGAGACCTGTGTCTTCCAGGTTGAGACCGTGTTCTTTAATACAGAACTCCAGATCTTCAAGGAAACTTTGACTTACTGTACTGTCAGTTGCATTGGTAAAAATCTGTTTATTCACTTAGCTCCTAAAAGTTCAAGTAACTGCAACACAGAGAGCTAAACTCATTGTGGCAGAGACTATATTTCAGTAGTGAAAAATCTCAGGGGAAGTAAGACAAGCATCTTCCATTTTGAATTCTTGATCAAATCCTTTGGTGAAAGCCAGTTTGTTCCAATAGACCAATGGGTGGAATGAACATGTCTATGATATCTATACCTTTTTGTTAATATGGTTGTAACCCAATTCATCTTCAGGTTCTTGTGACACAGCTACAAACATGCTGTATTTCAGACTAAAGGTCTGATTCTTATTTCTTTGGGAAACTTCAGGAATTGGACAGTTTGCAGAAAATGGAGATGCAGGTGTTCTTTAAATGCCTGTTTGTTTTTCTGCATTTGTATGTACATTCAGTGGAACTTCAGCTCTGGGTTTTTCCATGGACTGATAGTCCTTTGGTATTTGTGTGGTACTAGTAGGCATTTATATAGAAGATAGTACTTTGCAGACAGAAACAAGACTTCTTAATGTCAGTTGTGTTTTACTGGAGTTGAGGAGTCTTCTGAGGTAGCTTCTGGTCTGGGCGACTGCATTCCATCTAACTTCTCATTAGGAAACCAGCTAGTAAATAATAGAGCAGAACAGTATTGTGCAAGCAGTGTTTAATCTGAGAAACGGTTGTGATGATGGATTTAATGCTTATAGGTCAGTTTTCATTTGTAAATTACTTTGAGCTCAAAAGTGTTTATAATTAAAGTTAATTCAATCTAACTGATCCTTACTTAGCTCAGTGGTTAGTGCAGTTCCTCATCACCTAACTTTGTTAATCTGGAGAGTAGGTCTGGTGTCATAATGTATTTGTCTAGAAAACCAGACATGCCTGGAAGGCATCACAGAAGTTGCTTGGGGATTCATTTGATGATCTTCTGAAAAATTAAGCTATTTAGAAACAATGCATGCGGTTTTTGAGGACTTCCTACACTCAACAAAGATGATGCAAAGGGAAAAATCTTAATTATAAATATGGCCTTGTGTATTTAGTGATAACTTTGACCCTAAGTTTTCAGGAAGATTACGCATGTTGCAGACTAAAACTTTGGTTGCATTCAGAAAAGAAAAGGAGACTTTGCTAATTTACATTTGATACTTTAGGTTTAAAATACAAGTAATTTAACATTTTTAAGACTTTTAACTACTGTCAAAGGTTAGACTGGAGATCTTTGCTAGATGGAAAGGTGTTTCACTATTGGAAAATACAGGATGCATTTAGGGGCTGAATCTGTGCTTAAATGTACATCTGCACAGAGATAATTTACAATGGTGATGTCTCAGTTTAAAGCTTAACTTGCGATAACGAGTAGGTACTTGCATGTCACCTGATCTTTGTAGACTTTAGGACAAAATACTGCCAGTTTATCCTTAGTAGCTTTATACAATCAAATTGTGAAAGCAACTTTTTAGATAAGGAAACTTCAGCTTCTGGATGTACCTGTATCTATGTGGTGTTCAGCTGCTGATTTGGCATTTATTTAAAAAAATACACCACCCCCCACCCCCAACCACAACCAAACCAAACAACAAAGCAACCCTCACCCAAAAACTGAGATATACTAGAATTATTCTTTTTCAAGTGTTGGAAATTCTGGTTAAGAGATTGGACTAAGTGGCTACCTGAAATCTGGAGTGGAGCAAACCCCCAGGCTTCTAAGACACAGGTTTGAATCATAAATGCTTGTTGTCTTTTCTGACCATCTGCAGTAAGATTAATTCAGATAACTGCTTTCTCTAGATGTTTAATATGTGACCTTTCAAAGGAGGGGCAGTTCATTCCCATTTCTTGTGGGATGACTGGCCATTGTGGGAAAGTTTCCTTTTAGCTCTGGCTTTAGTTAAAAACTAGTTTAAGCATTTGAAAGGTTAAGCTGGGGGGACACAGGAGGGGACATGAAATAAAACAATTAATTGTTTACATCCGAAGCAATTTTTAATGAGTTCTTTTTGAACTTCCTTTTAACTTGGGTATTTTTATGTCACTTCTCATTGTACACCTCTTGAATACTATTAATCTCCGGTTTAAATTGCTTATGTTTCTCGGGTATTCATGTTGCTAAGCCCTGAACTGATCTATTTCCTCTCTTCCATAATGTTCAGCTGTGAATACAATATTTTTATTAAGGATACCTCACTGAAGTGTACCATGATCTTATTTTTCATTGTGCATTTTAGTCATCATGCATTCATTTCAGATCTTGACTACTTCTGCATGTTGAGTAGAAGTCTTCAGTGGGCTGCGTGCAATTATACCTGTGTCCTTGCACAGCAATTTTTTGACCTTTTGAATTCTAAATTACTTTGAATTGCTTCTTTTAATATATGTTACTTTAGATTTTAGTATTATTTTTTGCCTCACTAGGATCACCCTTTTAAGCAGTTCTTAATTCTGTGATACTCCAGTTTTGGGAATTACTCATCTTGATTGTGGATGGTTAAGTATGAGCTGGTATAAGTGCTTTATTCTGTTCCTTGCCTGTGCAAGGTAGCATCATCAGAAACTTGCTTGCTGTTTTTGAACTGGTGAGACCTTCATGGTATGGCCTCTTGATTCTTTTATCACCTTCTTCACTGTTACAGAGGTATCAGATACTTCTACTGGTGCCAAAAGCATGATTGAGTGAAATTCACAACAAAATGTTTATGAAGATCACTTTGTAAGTAAGGCTCAAGTTCTTCTCTACAGGTGTAGTATATGTTTACAAATGCTTCTTAAACTCTGCACCTGTATTCATTTGAAAGTGACTTACTGAAACCATAAGCATGTGTATCCTTCTGTTGGGTCTTGCTACCAGTTGTAACATCTCACCCCTAACAGCTTCCCAAATGTGTCAAAGTTAGATTGTTGTGTTCTTTTTTTAGTGAATGCTAGCTTGTTAGTTGAAAACTGGATGTTTTAAGGTTTGCAGTTTAGTAATGGCAGTGTTTCCATGGAAAAAAATATTGAACTGAACCTAGCAAAAAAAGTTGCTAAATACATTTTTAGGAATTTCAGTGGCTTCTTGGGGTGTGAATGAATTTACAGTATTGCATTCATCAGATGTTCCAGCAAAAACTGTGCTTTTGAAACCTATATGCATTTTTCAGTGCTTTTTTTAACTTTCTTTTCAGATAAGGATGTTTAGATGTTTTTTTAAGTCAAATTGCATAAAACTTTGATGCTGCAGTGTGTGAGTCTTGCAGATAGCAGTGTAACTGCCAGTATGGTTGTGTTTGATTATGTGGCAATCTCAGTAGTCAACTGACACTCTCCTTTCCTTTGTTTGATGTTGTGGCATGCACAAGTTGATCTTTAAAATGCACCCTGCTACCTGATATAATTTGTTAAAAACCAATTTTTATATTACTTTGACAGTTTTAAACAAATTGAATACTTGTACCAACATGAACTGTATAGAGAAATATTCTCTTTGGAAGTTTTAAGTATCTTTCCATATATGAAGATTTTGATTTCAGCCCTTCAGGATGACTGCTGTTTTCCCATTATCAGTGATGGAAAGGAAAAACTGCAACAAGCTGTGCTGATTAGTTTGTTTAAAAAAAAAATCCTTATTTAGGCTTTTCAGATTTGAATTTTAACTTCTGGATTACTTTTGTAATAATGAAAGATTGTTCTAAATAAAAATTGGTAGGTTTTCTGCTACAGAATCTTGGCATCCGGAACAAAAGCCACATTGTGTGTTAATTACCCTATTTTTAGAACATGATCAGGGAGCTCAGATCAGTAGCAGACAAACATGCAGATACAATTCAGCTCTGATTTTTTAAATTGTAATTCTGTAGTCCATTTCCTTCTCCTTATGGAGACTTTTTTTGCTGCAAGAGTAAACAGGCACTACCTAAAATACAGCAAAAATGCTACAAAAATAGAGGAGTTCAGTATTTGTTGACTGAATCTTCATTTCCTGATTTAAAAATTAGTTAGGGGGAAAGCTCTAAAAAGTGCTTCCACATGAATGAAAGCAAGCCCTGCAGGTACTAGTAACTAACTGAGTTAGTTATATAAATGATCGCTCTGTGTTGTTTTGAAGAATTTGAGTTTTTCCCGTCATGTAACTGATGTTCTCATGCAAGTTGTAGAGCACTTTAAAGTTGAAATGTGGAAAATCTGTGTTTTCATGCCATGATGTGTATTGTACAGAGGCCTGCAAGCACTAGTGAAATAGTTGCATTGGCAAATGGCTGAAGTTGGTGCCTTTACCTCAGGAGTTATTAGGAAAAGCAAAAAATACCATTTGAAGGGGAGAGAGCAGGCAGTTTCAATTAATTGTGTTGTGTTACTTAGTTCATCATTTAGTGGTGGGGTTTTTTTATTCTCTACAGTGAGATTCTGAATTTTGTCATGTTATCACAAGGTAAGATGCTGTAGCATACAGTTTCACAGTAACTTCAAACTTGCCTAACCCTATTCATGAGTCTTATAAAAGGTACTTGCCTGTGGCAGCCTCCATTTCTTGACCCTGCTGTTACTCATGCGATTGCAGGTCTAGCCCTGTACAAAGAAATACCTAGCACTTTTTTTAAACTTTACAGCTGTTCAGACATTGCTGATGAAAGGAAGGGGTTATGCATAGCTAAGGAAGAACCACAATAAGCTTTTCCAGCAGCATCTGCCAGTTATATTAGTTTTAGCTGTCTGGAAGATAGTTAGGCAGAGAAACTTGATGTTCCCATTATGAAGGGGGCGTATCTTCCTTGTGGTGATGCGAGTGCTTCCCATCTTGGTCAGTTTAGCACTTGCATGTGGCTAAAAGTTCTGAGTATGTTTTGTGAAACACCACTACTTGTGCATTTCTTATCCTTCTCTGCTTGGTCCAGAAGGCCTTACTCAAGCTTCTGCTAAAGATTCCCATATATTTGCCATGCCAATTAGCATTGCTGCTGCTGACTGTGCATGCCTTTTGGACACAGTGGATGAGTTAGTGCTTGCACAATAAATTGCAACAAAACAGAGGGGTTTGAGTTACTGGAAGGGTCCAGTGGCACCTTCTTGTTACTGTATCGAGGAACCTGGATTCCTTGCTTCATTTGACCATTAGCTCCTTAGTCTCTTTATCAGACCTTGATAGCCTTTATATGAGTACTGTCTCGTTTATTGTCTCATATTTTTATTTCCTGTGCTTGTATTTGGGCAGACAATCTTAACTATCTACTCTAGATTTGAAAATTTAAATTAATTTTGTCAATTTTTGCTCTCCTACATTAACAGTCAGAAATCTTCTGTTAACAGAAGAACTTTGAGGCACTAATAAAGGGAAATCGTCTCTGGAGAGTTTAGTGGCTGATAATGTCTTACATCAAACAGATGTGGTATCATGATGTTGTAGCATAGGACTACCCTGCTCACTTAATTGAGATTGAGGGTTTTTTTTGACCTTCAGCTTTCCTAAGAAGACATATTTTTCCATAGTATGAATGATATAATCTGTTTGTAACATGTTGCTAATCTGCCATGTTAATGATAGGCGCAATATCCCCTTGTTTCATGACCAATTTCCATGCTAACAATAATAGATGTTTCATGAATTTGATCACACAAGTAAAAAGGAAACACTTGGTCTTCTGCTTGATTCCCTTTTGAAATGGTATTTTTTTAATCTGATACATTATTGAATTACTTCTTTCTGAAGAGGAGCTAAATGCTCTCCTAGTTATTACTGAACTGTGTGATCCTTTCTCATGTAACAATTTTCCTACCTGGTGGTTGGTACCATAGCTTCTACTAACAGTTGTGAAATGATTTGTGTGGTTTTTTAGGCCTTAGTACCAAAGAATTTGAAGTGTGAAACTATGCCATGTACTGCGCACTTTTTAAACAGTTCACCCAGTTCTGACATTGATGTGAATGAACCTGCACTATTGCAGAGCATCTGAGCTCTTTAAAGTTACAAACCTCTCTTAGTGGTTTAAGCAAAATACCTGAAACAATTATTTTGAATATTCACAGTCAAACAGCATCTTGTGATGGATCTCTGTGCTACTTCAAATTTTGTTTTCTTTTTTTTTGGTGCTGATTATGTGAAGAAAAATGTTACAAGTTGCCCTCCTGGAATGCTAGGCAAGAACATCAGTTTGAAGTAACTTTCAGTGAATGTAATACTCTTGAGTTTTGCAGTCTGTAGTGAGAGTTGAACTTAGATGGTGTGATGTCATTTGTCTGGCACCTTTGGTTTCTGCACACATTGCAAATAGCAGCTTACAGGATTTAATCCTGATTTTTTTTTTTTATACAACTAACTGTACTGCAGCTGGACCTCTGTTTTCTTCACTGACATCTGACCTAGTCTGCTTAGTTTATTATCTTATGTTGCACCTTCTTAATACCACATAGGGCTCATTTGTTTTAGGTATTTTCTGTTAATGTATTGCTTTCAGTTGCCCAAGGCTTGCCAGAGACAGGAGGAGGTTGATGTGCTATTCTACAGACAGGCTGACTTATTTGCAGTGCTCTGAATTATTGACTACTGAGGAAATTAGTTTGGGCAAAAGGGTAGACCTCTCTTAAAGATGAGAGTAAACAAGGTTTGGCTGTAGCTTGGGTCCAGCATCTTTAAAAAGCCCATTTCTGTCCCTTGAACTACTTCAGAAATTTCTTCTACTAGCTGTTGCAAGCTAATTCTGTGGGCAGTTCCTCTAGAGAAGGGGAAATGATGTTTCCTGAAAGGGAGGGAATGGGTACCGTCCATGGTACAGTATCCACAGAGATGATGAACAGCTGAGATCTGTTGGCGGCCTGCCAGCCTTAGGGCTTGTGCAAAAAAAGCTGTTGTTTTGCTGGAGGAACTGTGTCTGAGGAATGCCTTGCCTTCTCAGCTGACTCCTAATTCACCTCGCCGTGACCTGTCTTCCTGAGGCTGAGCGGATGTCAGGGTAATCTAATACTGGCATGCTTACTTGGGACACTTAAAGCTGACCTTCAAAAAGGAAAGGCTTCTTGCCAGAGTGTTTGTGTCCTAGCTGTAACATGGCTGGTGCTGCTGTGCAAACTCAGACTGGTTTCTGTGTGGATAAGGGCAGGCTGGGAAAAAAGGAAAAACTGGGAAGGGCTGAATATATACAGTTTGTGTTTCTGTCTTCACTTGAGCAAAATTACTTAATGAGGAAACAATAAACCCTGAAAACTGGAAGCTTACTAACTTGAGGATGAACATGTGGCAATACCATTATTTGTTTCTGCATGTATCAAACTACTTTTCTTGAGAAATGTGGCAGATTAAAGAGGTGAAGTGTCCTTTAAACATGATGAAAATAGCAAATTTTCATACTGTTTTGGTAAGACTTAAGTTTTTAAGGGAGTTCTGCTAATTTTTAGCAATTCTGCAGGATGCCCTCAAAACTGTGGCTAAGCTTATACTGGATTAACAGTCTCCTAACATTTGTGTTTTGAAAATCAACACTTTTCTTGCGATGGCAGGCAGGCTTGTGATAGAGCTTAAGCTACCTGTATGAAAGAGGCTTTAAACTTTAGCCTTTAGAAAACTTGCACTGCAGCTTGCTTTTCTGTGCTTTTGCTTCCTTTTTGTAGCATGAACTTCCTATGTGTTGTCTTTAAAGCCCTGCAAAGATAAGATATCTATTTCTTTTCCTCTGCGTGTTTTTACAGTGAGCAGCAAAACATTAAGTGAAGCCTCTGGGCACCTCTGTATTTGACCACAATGCAGTGCTACTACTGGCTGTAGCTGTTTAAGTAACAGGGAAATAACATTTTTTTATAAATAAGGAGGTGGTTTGCCTGCTGGTTTTTGAACAGGGCAGGAGGCTACCCTTTATTGGTACTCATAAGCCTTTTCTTGCAGTCAGGAGGCCTAGATTCTCAGTAGTATCTCAGCCCAGAGCAATCAGCTAGACCCTGAGGCTTGAAGTAACACACCAGCTGTAGCCAGGTTTGTTAGAATCCTGCACTGACAACTGGGGAGCTGCTGTCTCCCAGGGACTACTTCAAGGAGTGATACTGGTGAATGCTGCTTGCTGCTCACGTGCCAAGGTGCAGCTGCTGTTCACAATGCTAAATGCACCTATGAAACAAACAGGGAAGGGCGGCTGTGTCTTTCTTGTGGAAAGCTGAGTGATATGAGTACTGTAACCAAATACTTAGTTCTGGGGAGGTAGTGCAAAATAAATATTGCAGTGATGTATTTTAGTATTACTGACTGTGGTACATACTGTATCCAAACTGGGACCTTGTATTAGGCATTGTGCAAAAATAGTGGAGGCTGTTTGCTCTTAAGTCATTTTCGCAATGCTTGTCTACCTCTACAGGTTGGGGTTTTTTTTTACCAGTAGAACTGTGTTTGCAGAAAACCTTATGGTTGTTTAAGTAAATGACAATAAACTAAATGTGATGCCACTATATATCCATGCTAGTGGGTTGCACAGATTAGTCTAAATGTCTGTCAATGTAGTTCTGTTGGCGTAGTGCCTTGTAGCCTCCTCACACAAGAACTGTTGTCTAGAGCTGGCAGATGACAGTGTCATGACAAGCAGTAGTATCTCCTCAGTTTGAAGAACTCTTCCAACTGCAAATGTTCTGATACTGAGTTGTGTAATAAGTGGAGGGAAGATTAAAGGATGAGACACAAAAAAGACTGATGCAAGGAGAATAGGAAGAACGGAATGAAGCAGATAGGAGCACACAGGAGGGAGGCTGTGAAGTTGACAGCTGCTTGATACAGTCTATTTTAATTTTCAAATAATCTTCGAAGAATGTTATTCAAAGTCTTTGAATAAACTGGGCCACAGTTGGAAAACATACGGTACTTGCGTGGATTGTTTAAAAGCCAGGAAGCAGAGGGTGAGTAACTGCTCTTTGCAATGAGGGGGGAGAGGCAGATGCCAGACTTCCACAGGGTTCTGTAATGAGATGAATGCCTTCAGCATGGTCATGAGTGATCTTGGAAAGAGGGGTGAACAGTGAAAGGACGAAGGTTGCTGGTGACAGGTAGTTGTTCAGAATGGTGAAAACAAGGGCCCACTGAGGAATTCAAGGACACAGAGACAGCTGGTGAAACTTCCTCTGCCACACTGCTGCCTAGTGTAAGAAAATCTGGTTTAGTTATGATCTCTGAGCTGAATGTTGCAATTCAGAGATAGGACTTGAGTGCTTTGATACTTGAGTGATAATATCAGCTTACCTGCATGGTTTCAGGGACTAAATCAACTAGTTTATGAAATAAAAAATTATTATTATGTTGTCAAATACCTGCACTTCCTGAGTGAGTGGGGTTTTTTTTCTGAATAATTGAAAGCTTAGAAGAGTTTCTGAGGTAATTCTTCCCATGTCCCCCTTTTTTCTAGGCATCTGCTAGTGGCCACTGTTGGAGATGGGATGAATACTTCAAGTTTTTAGGCATGACTTGGTCATAGCCTATCTCATGTCCTCATTTAGAAAAAAAAAATGTTTAAGCGAACTGTGGAAGTCGGTCTCTTTCAGCAAACCTTTATCTAAGATTGTTCAGCTGCTTTTCATCTAGCCTGCTGGCTTGGTGAGACCACAGGGATTGTGTTTTCACACCTTTGTTGAAAGAACTGCCTCTAGTTTTATGGAAAGTGAAGCTGTATTTGGGGAGAATGGAGAGAGGAAATGTTGGTCTCTGCAAGGAGCAATAATAGTTTGTGAATGTGATCACTGTTTGTCACATTTGCATAAAAATGTGTGAAAGGCAGGTGAACTGTGCATCTTTTGCACAGTGATACTACCAGTCTCCTTGAAAAAGTCCTGCATGGAGAACAAGTTAAGAGGAAATGTTTAAGGAAAAAGTTGTATATTTTGCATCGACAAAATCTTTTGCAAATCAGAAGTAATGCTAATTGTTATGTCGCTCAAGAAATATGGAGACATTTGAATGCGAGTTGTAATTGTAGTATGTTTTCAGTTTCTGTAGGTCTTCAGTCCATGCCAGCTTTTGAGAATGGTATACAAAGGAGACTCTTTGCAATTGTTATATAGGCAGCTTGCATCCATGTGTAAACTTGAAGTCACAAGACAAGGCAAACATGATCTGAATTTTGAGAAACTTAAAATGAGACAAAAATGTTTCTGGAACTCCTCAATTTCTTACTGAATTGCTAGATGTCCTTTGGTTTACAGTAGTGCTGCCATTCTATTTGATAGCAAATAGTGTATTATTTTTCTGAAATAAATTGGTAAGTAGTTGGTTCTCTAGTTTTTCTGCATACTAGGGAATTGAACCTTTTTGATTACGTGCAGTCTCCTAAATACTTTATTGGCACTGTAAAGTTGTGGTCCTAAATGAAGACATCAGATACTTCCTTCCCATGTAATTGTTGGGAAGTAGTTATGACACCAGAAAAATATATTTTGATTGTGTTAAATTCTGAAGTTTAGATTCTAACATGTCTCTTCATAATGACCATTAACCTCCTGACCTTACTGGGATTGTGCTCTTGTGTTACACACTTGGACAGATCGAATGCAATTTTTCTTTTTTTTTTTCTTCCTGGAACACACACCTCCAACACTTTGACTAAAATTTTCATTGGAACACATTATAAGGAGTTGAACTTCATGAAGGAAACTTGAATTTGTTTAGCTTGCTAGACAGCAGCTAAAATGGGGACTCTAAAGCAGTGGGTTTTATGCTTCCCGAACCAGTGGATTATTCTTGGTACTTGGTGTCTCCTGAACAATTGCACCCTAAGACAGCAGTAATGGGACAGTGTTTTCTTGTGTAGTATTGTCTCTGACTTGAAGCTACCCCCAACATCTTTTTGGAGACTAGACTCCTAAGTACTGTTTTGCTGGTGGAAAATGTTATTCATCTTGTAATACATTTGAGAACATAGGTGCTTTGTGGTATGCATGATTTGCAATAGTCTCAACATACAATGTTTCTAGTTACTGTGTCTGGAATGTGTTCATGATGATACTGAGATACTTAAGAAAATTCTGATCATTCAGGACATGGAAATTAGTCATGTTAAATAGCTTGGCACCTGGCATCCATTTTTTTTAATGTTGCATTTCTCTGGGTATTCTGAGGAACTACTTGGATTGGTTTTGTAAAGTTGGGATTAAAAGTAAATTCACAAAAACACATTTTTAGTATTAAAAGAAACTGATTTAACTCTAAGTATCCTCTGTCTGCAATGACATGCTGGAAATGAGTAAACAGTTACCAGAAGAGTTCTAGCACCCTTTTTGCTTCAGTTTTACTCAGGTTATATTTTGATTTTATACTTAGACAGGACTAGTTTTCAATCTGTGATATGAGTACAGGCCTATGATACAAAATGCAACGCAGCATTTTGCTGGTACTTAAATTTATGTGAGTAGATCTATTGGTTCTAAACCAGAACAAAGATTTTCAGTATTTCTGTATGCTTTAGAGTGAGAGCTCAAAAAATGCATGGGAGATACGCCACTCTTTGGACTACAGTATGGATTTATGCTATTTTTTGAAGCTGTGGTGGTTTGTGTTTCTTTCCTTTTTAGTATTATGGCACTTGCCTGTAGACCTTGTAAGTGAAGTCTAATGCTGCTGTTCTTATGTTTTTGTTTTTCCTCTAGGGTTTGAAATCTAGGAGTATGGCAGACATAGACAAGTAAGTAAAATCTGTAGGTTACTGAGGCTCTGACTGTCCTATGCTGTACTTCAGATGGCTGTGATCTCCAGACACTTGATAGACAGGGTCTAGGTAGTGATCTTGGTGCTGTAGCAAGATGTGATGTATATAGCTTGTGGGAGAGAAGCTTGAGTTGCTCATGCTAAATGGGTTTGAGATGTTAATTGTAAGTGAATCTAAAACTGGGACAAGGCACCAGTCAACTTACTATGTTAGCTGGAATTCTGGAGAGGAAAACCCGGTAGTACTGCCGATTACTCTTGTTTCACTCTGTAGTTTTTTCTATACTTTGAATGCTTACATTTTGTGGCATTCGAAGTACAGTTTAGGTGAAGCTACCCTCAGTTCTCAAGACCTGCACATCTTAACAAAGAGGATGTGTAGCACAGAAGGAGGCTTTGACTTGTTGATATGAACAGGAGCTGAAAGAATTCTTTTGTAAAAAGGAATCTTCAAAATTCTGGAAAGCTGCTAGTTTTTCAGACTGTTCTGAGATTGTCTAATGTGAAACTTGAATCTATGAAGATAAATTTGGCTTTGGCTATTAAGACTTCTAGTTTGTTGTAGATCAAAACTGATGCAATGTTTTTTTTTTTTTTTCTACCCATGTGATCTCTAACTTGAGCTCTTTAAGCTCATTATAGTATTTTACAAAATTAACTTCTTGATCCTGTTATTGAATATTCCTAATAGCAAAGAACAGTCGGAACTTGATCAACAGGATATGGAAGATGTTGAAGAAGTAGAAGAAGAAGAAACTGGTGAAGATGCCAACAGCAAAGGTAATGCTGAAAACAAGGGTTTCTAAGCAGTTGCATATGTGCTTTCTAATTAATGTGTTAAAAGGATTTTACTGTTTAAAATAATGGGATATGGCCAAACATAACTACTGATGTACAGCTGTATTTAAATTCTGAAGAAAGGTCTTCCCTGCCCCCCCCTTTGAAGCTTTGGGTAGAAAAAGATCAGGTGCATATATGTGTGTCTTTTTTTTTTTATCAGTTGCTTAGTAATTTACTGCTTAGATCTTTGTGCAAAATAAAAATCATGCTTAGTGTTACAACTCTTAAAATCAATAAACCCTTCTTTTTTTCCCTCAACAAAAAAAACCTGAACATGTATCAGAATGCTTGTTTTGTCTGTGCTGAACAGTCTTACTCATGCTTTGTAGTTAAAGAATGGGGGCACAGATAGAATCTGAAGAGCAAGTAGCCAAAAGAAATAACTAATAATCTCTGTAATAAAATGATTTGGAGTGCTGATAGTGCCACATTGTGTGATTGCTTGAATGGAATAATGACACTAAAGAAAAACAGGATAATTTTGTGCAAGATGGTGTTAGAGGCTTTGCTATATCTATTGAAAAACGTGTTTTGAAAACTGGATGCAAAATTCTGGGGAGCACAGCTGGTCAGCTGAAGAACAGCTTACCATAATTAAATGGTAAGTATTCAGGTGTCCCAAAGGAACCTAGAGATGAGTAATATGTATTTTTAGTGATTAATCCCAGCTATTGTAGTTGACGATCTGAGGGGAAATTATACCATAGGAGTCTGGGATATGTCAAAGGTCCTTCTGTGGACACTTAAGTAAAGCACTTTTGCTTTTAGGAAAAACCTCTTTGAAGAAATAGTGTTCATGGATCCAAGAACTTGCAAAACAGAATATGTGGTCGGATTTCAGTTTGAGGGGATGTGGCTGTTGGCATTGGCATACCATGTGTATGATGTGTATACTGATTCAGTATTAAAGAATAACTGGCAACATACTCAAATGGCACAAATAGGGTAGGTTTTCAAGTGTATAGGAAAGAGTAATGAATAGTAAGACTAGAGAAAACTAGATGCCTTGACAGGAAGAATAATGTTGGCTAATGTGAGGTAGTACCTTTAAGAAGTAATTACCGCTTCTACTGCTAAAATATAAACTGATTGCAATCATTATGGAGAAACAAGACTACCTTTTTGGATGCTGTTTGAAACATAACTTTTCAGCATGTAATTTCAGTTCTAGAGCATAAAAGTGGAACAGAATATTCACATGTGGTCACTGTAGTGAAGGCCATAAAAATGGGAAATGGTATGCTATTTACAAAAGCTTCATGTATCAGGAATGATTCAAAAGCTCTCTAATTTGAAGGTGTCAGAAGAATGCTATATAAACCTAGTATCTTATAAAGAATGCAATGTATTTGTTTGCCTATCTATAGATGTTGAGGATAGGGGGAAGAAGGCAAACCAGCATGATAAAAACTGGTCATAATTCTTATTAAAAAATATGAAGTGAAATTCATTTCTGCAGGTTGGGGTAAGATTTTGAGCAGAAGTAAAAGGGTTGATGTTAATATGGATAATGAGAACACTTAGGCTAGGAATTTGTGTGGGTTTTTTAACGTACTTCTACCTTGTAGCTTGAAACAGGTTTCCCATTTGGACAAAGTGCTTTCTAAAGATGTAGATGATGGACTTCAAGGACCTAGTACTGATAATCTGTAGTCAATAATGTGGCAGACTATTCTAATGAATAATTTATTCTTTTGCAGGAAAAAAATAGGTAAACATAGATTTGTAAAGCAGTTTTAAAACCAAGTCTGAAACTGTCTTGTTTCTTTCCATTTACCTAAAATGGAATGAAAACCCGAATTCCAGTTTTTATTCCCTTCTTAAAGTAAAAGCACAAATTCTTCTACCTTACCTTTCCTTAACGAATTCAAAATAAAAGCACTCAAGGCAAAGCTGATGCTTTTAGAGGCATCATATAAAACCTTCCCTTTTAAGAAAAAAAGCTCAGCTTGCTGAGTAGTGGCCATTTTAATGCAGGTGCTGCTTCTGTGTTCAGAATAGGATGGATTTGATCCATGCTTCCAAAATGGAGAGGTGTTTGAAATACTTCTCTGCCTATGTTTCTTTTTGCAAGTGTATAAATAGTGAACTTAGTGCTCTTTTGTAGTATTTAAGTAACTTTTCTTTCAAGATTAGTCCAAAAGATGCACTTCGCATTTAATGTAATTTTCTTTTTTTCATTTAGCTCGGCAGTTGACTGTGCAAATGATGCAAAATCCTCAGATTCTTGCAGCCCTTCAGGAAAGACTTGATGGTCTGGTAGGAACATCTACAGGATATATAGAAAGGTACAGTATATTTGTTCAGTATGAGCAGAGTGGTATAAATGGTTCTTTTGCTTTCTGAACAGTATTGTCTGTAGGATTAATAGTCATAAACCACTGTGCTGCCCAGATAGCAGGAAAACTAATATAGTCTGTAAGTGCATCTCAGAATTAAAGAGTTTTTATTTGGGCTTTTATGAAGAAAAGAATGCTAAAATATTTACAGTGGCTGACCCTGTCCCCTGCAGTTGTGATATGGCACACTTTTAAAAGATACTTTTCTGCTATTTGGAATGTCTTTTGTAGCTTTGCCTTAATCATGAAACATCAGTTATCTTAAGTATGGACAAATACTTGGAGACCTAGTGTCTCTAATATAGTCATTTTTTCATTAGAGTGTAACCAGGAGCTAACAAAATCAGGAATGTTGTATCAGTACTTGGTGTGGTCTCCTTATGTATCAAAACTTGCAACAATCTCTTGGTAAGATTTTCTTTACTTGATCTTCATTAGTAGATAGAATTTTCTGGCTCTTTCATGTAATCTCTGATTGTGTACGAACATTTTACCACATCCACAGGAACTGTAAAGCATACAACTGTCTTGCTATATTGCTATTGACTTGAATTGGGGCAGCTGCTGAGTAACAGGCATTGCTGCTGCTGCTACTCCTACTCATACCACTTTCCTGTTGCAGATGATAGCATGGACAAAAAGCCCATTTAACTAACATCCTTCCCCAATAAGTACTGGCCCAAGAAAGAGCGTGGAGTCAAAGGGTACCTAGGTTCTTTCTCTTCTAGACACTGTACACTACAGGCTTTCCATACCCAATATTTTTCTTCTGTTTTTACAACAGATGTTAATTAACCTCTACTAATCTTTCAGGTCCTTGATCTAAGAAGTGAACAAAAGTGGTAACATTGATTTACATGGTATTCTTCTAGTCAGCTGCTCTCTAAGATACTGTACCATTTCTTCATCAGTTCCAAGTACAGTAGTGCATTCTCTATCACAAAAGCATTGCAACTTTGCCATTGTTACTAAATGCTTATCTAACTTGCAGTGCAAAAATAGCTGGAAAATGTGTGTAACTTGTCTGCACTTTCTTAACATATGCATGCTGACTTAACCATGCCTTACAGGTGCCTCCTATGTGCCTTCCCAAGTATTGCTTTGAGCTTATTTATCTACAGAATCTAGACACTGAGATGGCACTGAAGTCAGCAGGAGTTTGGGATCCTAAAAGCCTGTTAGGTGGGCTGTTAAGGAACCAGATGCATAAGCTGGTAGGAAACTGAAGAGGTTCCAGGAAAACATCTGTCTGCTCAGGCTTAGGATCTCCTAATTGTCTGGCAGCTATACAATAACTTACCTCTTCACCTGTGCCTGGTCACAATAATTTTAATGGAACTTACTTTTATAGAGTAGGATTTCCCTTCAGCTGCTCACAGGATGTTGTAGTCTTGTGTAATTATAACACTTGCTAGTGGCTTGTATTCAGAGCAACATGTTTTACCTGCTGTTGTTGTACTTGTGCAGTCCAGTTCATACTTCTTGGTCTGCTTCTCCATTTTGGATTTACTTTGTAAAAGCTGTCTCCTTCATGAAACTACCTTTCTTTTTATAAAAAAAATACAGAGCTTATAAAGGTAGTAGATGTACAAATTGTGAAATTTGAACTAGTTGGCATGGGCTGTAACTAAATGTAGCTTTGACACATGCAAAAGATTCTCGATTCTTTAATAAAGGGGTTAAAGTCTTTACTCTGACATACTGGAGTTGGACATGCTGTATGTGTGGTGCCACCTTTTAGAAATTTCACAGTGGTTTTATATGCAATTGCTAGGACCAGTACTCAGTCTAAATATATGCATGTGGCATTAAGTGGGTGATTGTTTTATGACTTATCTGTGCAGTCTTACTAAGTTTTTTGCTTAACGTTTTTTCCTGAACTAACTGAACTTGCTAAAGTTGCTGTTAGTTCTGATATTGTACTTGAAGATAAAATTACAGCAAATGATTAACTTGACTAACTTCTGGGAAAATACCAGAGTAAAAGAATGCTATCAACCCTTTATGAACATACATGACTAAATTTAAGCTTTTTTGGTAGTTTGTGTAGCAGATGTACTTTTGCCCAAATCAGAATGTTAAGGGAAATCTTGATTTCTTGGTGGTCTGCATATTATCTTAGTAACCAGAAACAGTATGTTCATGTTGAGCATAAAGCTGTCAGGGAGAAGGGTTCTGTGTTTTTAAAGTGAACAAGGATGTCGAAACATGTGCTTGTCCTACCCAATAGAGATAACATAGCTTTAATTAATGTGAACTTTCAGTGTTTAACTAAGCTAACATGTTCTTGGTTACTTCCTCTAACCTGAAGCTGGTCCTAACAATTAAAAGCAGTTGTTTACTACAGTATTCTAAATAATGTGGCCCAACTGCTTAAATAAAATAAATATGGGAAGTTAACATGGTAATCTTCTGTAGCCATATGCTGGAGTTTCGCCCACCTCACAGGGAATGGAAGCTGTCAGCAGTCTACCCCATAAATCTCACCAGTAGCCTTGATGTAACTTTCTGTCCTAACAGCAAGTCTGTTAGTGTATTTTACTAAAGTGAAACTAGTGTTAAAGAGTTGTAGCTGACAAGTATTTATAATGAGGATTGCATTAATTGTTTTCCTTTTATACATGTATAATACAGTGGCTCATTTGGTGAACCAGTTCTGGCTCATTTTGGGAGTGACAGTTAGGATGTTAGGAGACAGTAGTACCAGCTGCTTTCCTGAGTAAAACAAAAATGTGAATTTTGTTAGTGATTAGACATTTTTTACTTCTGCTCAATCGTATGAATTTACTATGCTGCTCATTGGTAATGTAAAACTGGATTATTTTTTTTTAGTATGAGGTTTTGCTGCACAAGTTTGTCTCATGGTTCATCCAAGTGTTTGGAATACTCTGGTTCTAATTCAGGTTAAGCCTCAGTTTAAGAGCCTGTGCTAACAGTTTCAATCCGCATGGTACAGTGGGTTGTAGTTTTGGTTTGTTCAGCTTTCTGAAGCTTAAAGTAGAGTGTAAAATCTGTTTTGATGCAAGTTGGTTATTAAGGGGGCTGGTTAAGGAGGGGTCAACATGTGCTTAGCATGCAGTGTTAGTAACAGTTTTGTCACTGAATTTTTCAGCTTGCCTAAAGTTGTTAAAAGACGTGTGAATGCTCTAAAGAACCTTCAAGTTCAGTGTGCACAGATAGAAGCAAAGTTCTATGAGGAAGTTCATGAGCTGGAAAGAAAGTATGCTGCTCTCTATCAGCCCTTATTTGACAAGGTATTTTAATGCTAATCTGATTTGTACTTAAAAGCTTTAGCTAAAACACAAGGGAATATAAACTGAAAGCTTATGCATGTTCTGAATTATTTTGGTCTTGTATATGCCCATTCAATTCAATTGACACCATTTTACCATCCATGTGAATATCAACTAAGATTAAGTGGAGAAAGGTTCAGTCTTTTCAATTCAATATACCAGGCCTCATCTTGTTAATTGAGCAGGTGTCAAATGATATGGTAACCTTTCTGGAACTTTGGTGCTTATTTTAGTGTGTTGAAAAGCTCGTAACTGCTAAGACGTTTTCTAGGGCCAGAAGAAAAAGCTGTGATAAATAGTTAATGTATTACTAATTGTGTTACTTTAGGATTAGGAATTTTTTGGTTAGGGCATTGCTGGTTGCAATGACTGTGAAATGTCAAAATATTCTTGGTTTAATCTTCCAGCGAAGTGAAATCATCAATGCAATTTATGAACCTACAGAGGAAGAATGTGAATGGAAAGCAGATGTTGAAGAAGAAATTTCAGTGAGTATCATAGTCCATTCTCATCAATATCAGGCTTTAGCATGAAACAAGATTCAATACAGTGACTAAAGTTTAAAAAAAAAAAAAAAATTGGGTGCATAATGATTGCTTGCTTATAATAATTCATAGTGATTACTTAAAGCATGTGCATGAAATTTAATCTGTACTGGTATCAACATAAAACTGTGAATGAACCTTGTGGGCACTCATTTAAAATTAAGAAAAACTAACATTTTTATTCTATCAAGGAGGAAATGAAAGAGAAAGCCAAGCTTGAAGAGGAAAAAAAGGATGAAGAAAAAGAAGACCCTAAAGGAATTCCTGAGTTTTGGCTGACAGTATTCAAGAACGTGGACTTGCTCAGTGATATGGTTCAGGTAGGTGGTGGTCCAGGCTTGTTTGAAGTTGCATTAGTACTTAATCCAAGTGTCTTTTTTTAAGAAAGGAGTACAAAGAGTACATTACTTGATGTGTCTGTTGGAGAGCAAAAATGGAACAAGTACTTGGATGTCATCTCTGGTACTTTATTCAACTGAGAGCACAGAGGAGTCTGAAATACCTTCTTTCCATGTTGTTGTTTGTTGAACTTACTTTACCTTGCTAATACACCTTCATTTTTTATAGGAGTGTGTCTGTGAGGTATATTAGATATTGTTAAAAACTACTTGGTGTTAGCATGGATTTAGGTTGTGTACTGCAGTGGAAATGCTGTATGGCCGTTGTTGCTGTCTGCTGGTCATGTTCATGAAGATGTTTCAGTGCTGTAACAAGGTTCTTGTCATATGTAAAACTCATTTTAAATATGGCTTTTTATCTCTGTGGGATCTTAAATCTGTGAACAATTTAATATTATGAAAATTGAATAAGCTGTGTTTTCTTTACAGGAACATGATGAACCTATCCTGAAACACTTAAAAGATATAAAAGTGAAATTTTCAGAAGTTGGACAGCCTATGGTTAGTTTAACCTATTAACATTACTTTTGTGTTACCTTGTTTGTATATTAGTAGTGTGGTCTGTGGTAGCCAATTGTCTTATGGCAATCATGAGAAATATGCAGCTGCTTCTTGTCTCCTGAAAAGCAGTACAAGGACTAGTACTAGTCTTGCAGTACCATATGAATGGATTTATACTTAATTTAACCTTCAACTTCTGATGAGTTAATAACTTGGCCTTAATAACTGATGACTAAGTTTCACCTTTGAATTTTGATACCTTCAGGTACTTTTTGTATAACTGTTATAATTGGATATAATTTCCTTGCCAGAAATCAGATGGCTTGCTAAGTTTTAATATTTTAAATTTAGAAGTTCTCTATACCTTAGCACCAGGAAAGCTGTACAGTACACTGGGAGATCTTGTGTCATTAATGCATGCAGTATATTAACTAATAAGCATAAGATCAACATGGTAAATGAAAACATTTGAAGACTTATTGTACAACTTGGGTAGCAAATTCTACAGTAAGTTACATATATGCACTGTTTCAGTGTTGGAGGAGATGGATATATTCCATTGCATGTGTATTTTTGGGTTTGGATTTTAGGTATTTAGAAGTTAATGGTATGTGTTGTTAAATTGCTAAAGTTGTTGCTCTGCAATTCTTTTTAAGAGTTTCACATTAGAATTTCATTTTGAACCAAATGACTACTTCACAAATGAAGTATTGACAAAGACGTATAGAATGAGGTCAGAGCCAGATGATTCTGATCCCTTCTCCTTTGATGGACCAGAAATCATGGGTTGTACAGGGTAAGTGCTAATAAATAACGCAATGTAACAGTTTCTTCCTTGGCATTATCCAGCTGTAGACTTACAGCATCTTGGTAAGGTGCTGAAAAGATATTGCTGCCTAATAACTTCTAAACAGCTGGGGTTCGTCTTGAGTTTTTAAGTGATTTTCAATAACTTCAATACAATATATAAAACTATATCTCTTATAACTGTCGTGGTTTAGCCCCAGCCAGCAACTAAGCACCACGCAGTAGCTCGCTCACTCCCCCTGCCCCGGTGCGATGGGGGAGAGAATCGGAGGAGTAAGAGTGAGAAAAACTCCTGGGTTGACAGAAGAACAATTTAATAGTTGAAATGCAATTGCTCACCACCCACCAACCGATACCCAGACAGTTCCTGAGCAGCAATCGCTGCCCCCTGGCCAACCCCCCCCAGTTTATATACTGAGCATGACGTCATATGGTATGGAATAGCCCTTTGGTCAGTTTGGGTCTGCTGTCCTGGCTGTGCCCCCTCCCAGTTTCTTGTGCACCTGGCAGAGCATGGGAAGCTGAAAAGTCCTTGACTAGCATAAGCAGTACTCAGCAACAACTAAAAACATCAGTGTGTTATCAACATTCTTCTCCTACTAAATCCAAAGCACAGCACTATGCCTGCTACTAGGAAGAAAAATAACTCTATCCCAGCTGAAACCAGGACAATAACTTGTATATCATTTATAAGTATATAAAATATATATGCATAGAAATAAAAAAAAACTAATCAGTATTTATCTAGAAATACTGTTCTGCAATCACTAAATATGAATTGCAAGGTGGATGGTGTTATCTTTTTGTAGGCCTTGATAGCTTTTTTCAAAATTTGAGCATTTTTCTTAATCTTTCTGTATTTCTGACATGCAGCATTTTGGGAAGTCTATTCCAGTTTTACTTTCTATGTTGCAGTTGTCAGGTTTGTTTTATAAGTGTTGAATGTTTACCTCTGAGTGTCTTTCAGCTGATCTATTTGAGAAATGGAAAACAGCCAGCTCCTATTAACTCCAGGTTCCTCATGATTTTAAAGAGCTGTCACACTTCTTTCTCTGTGATGTCTTTTGTTCTAAATTAGCTGTTATTCCTCACGCTAAATAATCTCTTTATTCTGTACATGTCCCTTGTGAACAGAAGGGTGAGAGAAACCCAAGTTGTACATCACTAGCCTTATGGGTACATCAGGGCTCTGTGCATCATGGCCTCTCAGTTGCTTTTGTGTTAATATCTCTTCAGTGTTCTGACTGATCTTCTGAGTGATAATAACTAATTTAGAGCCTATCATGGCATAGTCAGGGTTGGTTTTACCCATATATTACTCTGCATTTACTGATACTGACTTTTATTTACCACTTCATTTTCCTGTCACTTAATGTAGCATACTTCTGTAAATGTCCTGTAAGATGTAGTCTTAAGTGCTTGAGTAGCAAACTTGAAACAGTTTTGTCTTCCTCAGTTTGGACTGTTTTTGAAAACCATAAATGCTGGTAGAGGTTGCTGTACGATGACACTCTGCTCCCGTGAAAATGATTTATTCGTAGTCCTTGTCTTGTGTTTTAACTAAGACAGCCTCTTATCCCAAAACAACTCAGCTCCTTCCTTTGAGTCTTTAAAATAATCTAATCAGAAACTTCTGCACATGCAGATGGTCTTTTTGATGTGACTTCATTTACATGTCCCCACAATTCTGTGTGACTGTCAGACAAGCCTGTGGGCATGATTTAGCAGGATAGAATTTAAAACCACAAAAACAACAAGAAAACCCCAAACAAACAACAACCTTCCCCCCCAACACAAACCCAAAATGCAAAAAACCCACAAACAACTAAAAACCAACCAAAACCTACACACCTGCTTGATGCATTATTTTAAGGGCTTATTGATTACAATGATAGGTCTGGTAAACCTTGGCATATTACTAGCATGACTGAATATGACATGACTTTATAATGGATAGGTAGTACCAAAAATGATGTGACACCATTCTTTGATAGGAAACTAGGTAGAACTAAGTAGCAGATGAAAATTAGTACTTCAGAGATTGAGTGGGGAAGGAAAAACTTTTGGATGAAAAAACTTCAATCCTAAAACGAACCTGTTAGTTTATATTTTTGAGAACAAAAGTAATGAAAAGATGGCACTGAATAAATACTACCTTAATATTTTATATTCACTGTATCCCTTGCAGTTGTGATAGTCTCAGTAGGTACCTGTAACAAGGGGAATGGTATTAAGCTGCATCTGTTTTTCTTTCTTTTTCTTTCCAGTTGCCAAATAGACTGGAAAAAAGGAAAGAATGTTACTTTGAAAACCATTAAGAAGAAGCAGAAACATAAGGGGCGTGGAACAGTTAGAACAGTGACAAAAACTGTTTCCAATGACTCTTTCTTCAACTTCTTTAGTCCTCCTGAAGGTAAACTGAATGTTTGTTTATCTGCATTAACTTTAAATGTAGTATGTACTTTATTCATTTGTTTGTTCTCTTTTTTTTTTTTTTACAGTTCCTGAAAGTGGAGACCTGGTAAGTTGGCTTATTTAAAATAAGGGGGTGGAGGGGAAACACCAGTAGAAGAATTCATGCTTTTATATACAAAGTGTTTGTTTGAAATTATTTGGGAATTTGTTACAGCTTCAGCTTTAACTGTTTCTGTATTTAACTGAGAATACTTATGATGAATAGTATGTATTCTGAGTTTTCTTTATTAGAAGGAGTATTTGTTGAGTTGGATGGTAGAATTCAGTTTAGTAAACCTTAACAGCTAATCCTTCCTGAAAGCTACCTTGTGAATTGTTAACAGTTGTACAAATGTAGTGATCTTTGTTATTAGCATTTGGTCTAATGGGTGGTGTAAGTCTTTCCCTTCGGGCATTGTTTGGATGATATTCTCTAATGGCTGCATGTATCTGGTTTGTGTTTTATGCTGTTAAAAAATTCCCAGGCTGTTAACTCTTGGAGAAAGTAATAAAACAAGAATAGAAAACTGCAGGAGCCCACTCTTCTGTGTGCTCACTAGTAGAAAACTCTGTGGCAATAAGACATGTTTTTGTAAGGAGGAAAACTACCAAAAATGCTTGACAGTGCTGAATACATCATGCAGCTTGAGTGAGGAATCTGATTAAAGCCTCTAGAAGCATGCTGTTAGAACTCCAGTTGGCATCGACACCAAAAGCTGTATGTTCATAATGTAAAAAAAAAAAAAAATCAAGCTTTTTGAATTGAAGATGATTTCTCAGATAGGAGACAGCAAAACACTTGGTGTGAAAACCTGGGATTGGATTGGAGGGCATTTTTAGGTGCTCAGGTACTTCACAATGGCTTGCTTGATGGGAATCATGGAGGTGATGGACTGTAGAAATCAGAAGTAGTTTGTAAAATGTTTCATTAGATAGGCTCACCTGGCTAGTGTTAGTTCTTAAGGGTATTGTGCATACGAACTGAAAGTCTATGGGAGGTATTAAACAATTTTTCTACTTGAACAAAAGCAAGTTGGGGGTGGGGGAAGAAGAAAACTTAAACTCCTGAATTTTGTATGATTAAGCTTAGTGAAGAAGCAACCCTGCACTGCATAATGCATGTAGGCTGTTTAAAGTGTAAAACTTGACTCCATGATTTCAATTCTATAAAGCAAGTCCTGAACCAAAAGAAGTCAGCGCATGGGATTTGTGTAAACCTGACTGCATCAGAAACTATGCAACTTGTGTTTTTGTGTAAAAAGTAGTTATCAGCTTATAACTGAGGAAATAATGATGTTTTATGCAGGATGATGATGCTGAGGCAATCCTTGCTGCAGACTTCGAAATAGGTCATTTCTTGCGTGAACGTATTGTCCCTCGATCAGTATTGTACTTCACAGGAGAAGCTATTGAAGATGATGATGATGATGTAAGTATAATCTTTCAAAACGCTAAAAACTTTGAAAATAATGTTGCTTAAAGACTTCAGGTAATTTCTGACTTTTATAATGTTGGTATCCTTAGAATGGGATGCATCAACATTAGTTTCAGCTGAGCTTCCTAGAGTGTTCAGTAAAGAGCAGCACGAAGGTAGTTCATCTTTGAGGTAGTGACTTCAGAGTTTTGTGGCAAAAGTAGTGGTAGAAGCTGAACATTTAGAGGATGTCTGAGGTGAATTTTGTGTATAAGGCATTCCTAGGGTGGTGGACCCAATATGTCAGTAGAACTATAATGAGCTGCCAGAGAACATTAGCCTGTTTATCTAGCTGCTCAGCCTGTTCTTTGTGCTTACAGTGATACTGGGCTACCAAGTGCCTTGAGATTCAAGCCTGATCTTTTCAGGAGGGCACACTTCTTAAAAAATGATAGATAAGCACATTCAAAGCATGCCAAGGTATTCAAAGCAAACTCTGCAAAAGCTTGAATTAAGTGCTTTAAAGCAGCAAAGCTTGAAAAGCAAACCGCAAAACCCCAGAACTTTATATGGGTAAAATATTTTCTCTCCCCTGCCTCCACACAAACAAGGACAGTTTGGCAGTTTGATTTGGCTAAGGTAAGTCCAGCCTTAAAATTAATTTTTAGAATGTGAAACGGTAGCCCTTAGTCCAAAGCCTTGACTGGGGGAGGTGGAAGTGGGAAGTGACTGAATGTATAGATTGCCTTAGGCTTTGAGACACCCTACTGGCCAGAAGTGTTGTCACAGTCTAATAAGCTCTTCCAGTGTTGCACGCAAGGAACTTAAGTTAGACAGTTTTCTCTGCCAGAGCATATCTTCAGAGATTGAATGTTGTTCATGCTGATGCATAAAGCATTTAAAAATCTGTCACATATAGGAAGTTCTCTTAGAGCACAATACAGTGTGGTCTCTGGCATCTACTTGAGTTATCTGGCTGTACTTGAGCCATAAATAGCTGCATTTATGACACTATCAAAACCATTTATTTTCTTTCCTAGTATGATGAAGAAGGTGAAGAGGCAGATGATGAGGTAAGTTGACAGATGGCCTTGATTTAAATGGTTTCCATTTTGTAGTTTATCTGGGATAAGAGTTCCTTCAATTTTTGAATGCTCTGGACACTAAGTTTAAGTATTACTCATAAATGGAAGATACAACACAGAGTTTTGTGGATCTAGGCTAAATTTAAAAAAAAAAACCCAACAAAACAACAAAAACAAACCAAAGGCAACCCTAAGGTGTCTTATAAATTAAGTTGCAACTGATGCCAAAAGATTATGTGCTTTATGGAGGGCAAACTTAATACAATATGCAAAACTCAAAGTGGTAATTAATGTATTTAAGAGTAGGATTTAATCTTAATTTTCTTGAAAATGGCTGAAGAAGCTGAATGTGGATAACCTAGAGAAATATAAACAAGTGTTTTCTTTCAGGAGGGGGAAGAAGAAGCAGATGAAGAAAATGATCCTGATTATGACCCAAAAGTAAGGAATTAAGAATGTTTGAAGTTTGTGTATACATATGCACACTTAAAATTTCATGTAGGTTTGAATCTTGATTTTTAGTTTAAGTATTTAATCAATAGTTCCTATGGTGAGTATGTTTTGGTAGAGGCTGTTTCAATCCCAGTTCTGACAGACTAATATTGGTAGAGCAACCTTTTTAAAGTTCTTTCTCCAAGAATCATTTTGTAAAAGTAACTTTTGGCTTTGAGCACTGAAATCAGTCAGGCTTGGTTTTCTATAAACTTGTCTTGCAGCAAGTTGCTGCTAACGATGAAAGTGTTCTGTAATGGTTGTAAGAATATGCAGAGAACTGAGTAATCCAGGTTCAGTTTTTGGGAACTTGTCACAAGCTGACTCTGGCACATATTTTCCCATCAGTGCAAAACTGAGGCTTTTTCAGGGTGGATAATAGCAAGTCTTTTATTGCTTGAGGTAGCAAAAGTCAAGGTTTGGGAATGTGTCTACAGCCAGGTACTAAAATGCGAACAGCAAAGAGCAACTTGCAGCTTTCTTATTCTGTGGGAAGGGCAAATTACTAGTCAAGGCTCAGTTTCCTGTAACAGTGGTTGTGAGCCACTCAGTTATAGTTTTTCCTGGCTGAGGGAAAGGTACATTTGAAAGCATCTGATGGTGGTAGGTGAAAGTTGCAGTTGTGAAATTGAAGTCTGTGAACTAAAAATGTCTGCTACAAAATGTGCTTGCAATTTCAAATGCGGAGGCAGCATATTTTTCAGTAGGAATGGTTTGAGCTACATTCAAAGTACGATTGAAAGAATTACATAATCTGAGCATTGTACCTAGAAAGATGTAGGGTATTGAACTATTAATCAAAATGTACAACCTGTTGGTGATGTTTCATTAGCTATAGTGTATTCAAATTGCTTCCTATTCAAGCAAGTTTTAGAGTCAAAATGAAACAGCTGCAAGGTGGGCTTCTTATTTCCACCATTTCAGATAGCTTTTCTAGGCTAAACAGAACTGAGAAAGGGCAAGACTGTATGCTCCGTTTCAGAGAGGACTGCCAAAGGGCTAGAGACAGTAGCAGTACTATAGTGTATTGACACAAGGATAAATAATTGTAAGCTGATCACAGGCTGAAAGCCAGCTGATTATTAAAGCACTGTGGTCCTAGAATAGCTATCCAGACCAAGGTAGTCGAGTAAAATTTGCAACTGAACTGTGCCCCCAAAAAGGTTTTTCCTTAAATTCCAATTTTACTGTGAGAGATTGTTGGTTGTCTGTTTCAGTATAATAGCAGAAATTCTCCACGTTTAGGATTTTCTAACAACTGGAATTTATTGCAAAAGCTGCTTCCAGAGTGTTAAGAACATACCATGATTTGGGGTTTCATTGCACTGCTCTACAGTGGCTTCTGGAGTAAGGCTGTGCCCTTGTTACTAACCACAGGAAGTTTCTTTTGCCTCAAACTGTGTAGAAGGCCTGGATGCTGCTTCTGAGCCAGGTTGTTACTATGCATAGCTCTCCTCCTTTTTCCAGTTTAGTGTCTTTCAGAGTATCCCACCACGCTTAGTTCTGAACAGATTCTTGTTCTCGATCATATACCTACCTATGCACTAACAAAGCCAAAATAAATGCATCGCGGATGTTGCCACATCCAAAGGCAGCAGTATTGCTAATACTAGGCAATTAGTTTTAAGGGAAAAGGTGAAAGAAGAATGTGAATACTGGAACTTGAGAAAGTATGCTTAGCACTACTAGTAGTTCTTTTAAAACACTGATATCTGTAAACTGACATTTCCTTTTTTCTCAACAGAAGGATCAAAACCCAGCAGAATGCAAGCAGCAGTGAAGCAGTGTGTATGTGGCCTTGAGGATTACCTGCACTGTAATAGCCTAAACACAACTATTAGTTACTTACAGCCTTATGTTTTGTATCTTGGTAGAATTAAGTAACCGATTTGTTAAAAAAAAGAAATCAAACACATGAGAACCAGTTTAAAATGTAGGTTCAATCTACCTAGCATTTTAACAGTATAATTTTCTGCCAATATGTAGAATGCAGTAAATCCCCTAAAGCATGAATGTTAATTCATTGCTGCATAGTTTGGTTCTTGTGAAGTCTTTGTCATGTAGCTATTAGACTGCAGCTGTAAAGCTTACCAGAACTGTTAACTGAGACCAATATTTGTTTAGAGAAAACTCTCTCCTGAAGAACCAACCAAAGTATTTTTCAGCCCAGTAGTCTGAACGGGTTTAAGTCTGCTTGCACTAGCTGTGCCTTCATTACTTTGTTATAGAAATGGCAGTGACTTGTACTAACTAGGAGATGATGATGCATTTTGAATTTGACTACTTGAGAAGACTTAGTATAACTTGTTTAATTTCCAATGAGACCACATTAAACATTCATAACTGTCAGCTTGTTTATGCTATGGGTTTTGTATTTTATGTGACATAGTGATCTTCAAAAGAAACCTAGTAATCATATTAAGGTTATTGTTTACCACTGGGGTGTGAATAAAACCTAGTATTTTCAGAAGCTAGTCTTGTTTTATTATGATGTGTGTATCTGCATGTATAAACTGGTAAGGCATATCTTTCATGCTGCAGTTCATTTCTTACTAGAAACAGAAGCTGAGTTACTGAAAAGTAAATTATATAGCATTTTAAAAACAGTAGTTTGGAAAGTTTGATCCATACTTTCCATTTGCAGTGTGATACTTCTGAATCTGGGCTAGAAGTTTCAGTGATTGGTCAACGCTGCCATTTTGGAGAAGACGTGGGGCTAGATCTGATAAAGGACTTCGGTATTGCTGTGCCTGACTCTACGGCATTGGTTATTAGTATGAAATCTGGGGCCAAGAAAGATGCCTTGGATTTCCAGTCTGTGTAGACAAAGCTAGGTTGTCCTGAACAAAATCTGCTCTGCAGCCTAAGGGAGTGCTAGAACACTTAGCTGTATTCTAGTTTATACTCACTGTATCAAGCATCTACAGAGAAGGAAACAAACTCCAAGGAATTCCTCTCTCCTCACCTAATGTTCTGTTCACTACGCTTATGTTTGCACGTTCTGGTTCATACTTTGTCCATATTGGATGTTCATTGTCAGTTGAAACATATGGGCTAGAAGATCTTTCTCATACTAACCTTGCCTCTAGCCTAGCAGTGGAGGTGCTCTTGAGGTGTGGATTTGAATGCAACTCAGCTTGAAGAGACTATGCACTGATGTCTTCCATTTGAGTTTTCCCAGTCAGTAAGATGCCACTGTACTCTGTGCAGTCTTGTCCTTCACATAACTATAGAAGTTCTGATCTTCTAAGCAAGCACCCAGATAACTTTTTGAGGGACGGGAAGGTCCTCCTAGGGTTGGAAAGAAATGTCCAACCTAGCCATGGATCTATTTCTGCAGTAGCTACTCTTTTTTTTTTTTTTTTTCATTCCTGCCACTGATATGCTAACTTAGCCATAAAGTGTTAAAGGTTTGAAAAGAGCAGGGCAAGCAGGAGGCAACAGCCACATGAGGATGTGGCTGGTGGAAGAGTCTCTCTAGTGTGTTGCTTGCTTGGAAGCTAAGACAGAATGAGGCTTATCCCAAGTGCCCTTCTGAATCCTCAGCCCCCCAAGAGGAAGAAGGTCTAGTGTGCTCTGACTAAACTGATTTTTTTTTTTTAAATTCCTTGAAGGCTTAAATACCACACTGCTTCATTTCAGAATCCCCGTCAAGCTTCATCTTTCTTATCTCCTTATATTTATGGATTTGGGAGAAGGAGCTCTTGTTGTCTATAGCTGTATATAAAACAATGAAAGGTTAACATCCTGCTCTTTGGTAGATGTGGTTGCGTTCTTGTGATGACATAAATCCTGACAGAATATGCTTATCCTTTGTGGCACTGACCCTGCCAGGTGTTTGGGTATCATTTGGTCTTTCCTCTGAACATCTCCCAGGATTAAATTTAAGTTTAAACTTCAGGGCATGTGGAGACCAAACTGATGGTATGTTATGAGCTTGAGCAGTCATTAATACGGGGCTTTGGGGTTCATACTTTTGGACATGAGAAGTATCTGAAGTCCTTACTTAGATCTAGCCCATTTTTACTAACAGCATCTGGCAACTATCTTAAAGAGAAAGCACTGTTAGAAGTTGTCCCATGAATTTCAGAAGTCACTTTTCTTAAGAAATTTGGCTTGTGTTTCAAATGCTTTCTCATTTAATATCTTCATATCATACAAGGGGATACAATATTTGAAAAGGAGAGTGGGTAGATATCAAAGCTCATCTGCAGCCTGCAAGATCCAGAGCCATGAATCTGTCTCTGACAGATTTTTGGCAAGCTTCTCTCTAGATTGACTTGCCTAGTTCTAAATCAGCAGTTCTTGTGCTCCCCAGACTGCAGCAAAAGGAAGGACATAATCATACAAATTGAGGTGCCAGTTCTTATGGCATCAGTTAAATAAAAACTGTTTTGGTGCTTAATGTAGTTCTGTGATCAGTGACACTCTTGTTTAGCAACTCTGAAAGGCAGTATGTAGCAGGAACATTAAACTTTCAACATTGATTGAAGTATTGTGAGTCATTCTTTTCACTTCTCATGGATTTATAGCAGCTGTGGAGAAACTGTTCATTTAGTATTTGAGGAAGATAAGTTACCTGGTTGTTAACAAGTTCAGGCTAGGAAAATGTGTCACTGAAATAGGATTTCTTGGTCAGTTGTTGCAGTACTGCACCAAAATTTAAGGTCTCTGTAAATGATGTCTTCTGTCCAGTTTTGGTTGCTGTATTGAAGGGAGAATTATCTTAGGCAAAAATGGAGGGTTAGTGAGGAAAGAGGTAGCAGAATTAACAGACTTTGGATAAGAGGGAAGTGTGCTCAGAGCTTACGCTTGATGGAAAGGGATGCTTCTTGGTAGTTCTACACTTTCAGCAAATGTAGATTACATTACCAGACAAGAAACTCTTTAGTGCTAAACTTTGTTAATAGTTTAAAAAAAAAAAAAGTATCCTGAAATAAAGTAGTAGACCGTATTTAAGATTAGCATTCTCAAGTTTTACTTTCTGGAGAAGGGTGATGTGATGTCAGGTGCAGTTAGAAATGTTACCTTGGATTATTTAAACACTAGGCATATCAACACTTCTTAGCAATGTATCCTACAGCTAACTAGCTTCATAAGCTCAGATCCTTAGTTGGATTCTTGGGACTGATGTTTCCTAAGCTATGTAGCAGATACTGTAATTTTGACATGTTTTCACTTTTTACATAACAGAAAAAAAAAAAAAATCCACCCAAACCAGCAGCATATAGAAAACTGCAGGAACCAGATGTGTTGATCTTTGCCTTCAAGCTGGTACTTAAACTTAGTCCCTAGGCCCATTGCTGTAGAGCTGATTCAGAAATTGATAGGGAACTTACACAAAATGGATGATTAGCTTGTCTGTCAGAGATTTCCTATTTCCAAAGGTGTCTGTGCAGCAGTTTCTCAGATGCTTTGCACTGGGGAGGAGGATTGTGTTGTGGCATTCTCGGTGGCTTAAGGAAACAAAATGCTAAACTCTTTGGTACAAAGGGGACAGTCTGATAGTGAAGGCATTTCTGTGTGTAACAGCCTTGATGGCCTGCTAGGTTGGGGCTAGAGCCGCACAGATGTTGGAGTAGGTAGACTCAGCTCTACAGCGCTTCCTCCTTCATTCTGTGCAGATGTAGCCTCCTCCAGTCCAAGACTGGTACAGGTCAGAGAAGTTGTTGCTACCACACATTCAGTTTCATTTCTTAATAACTGCTCATTCCTATTTGAGATGCACTGGTTCCCTGCAAGTTTTCAAGAGGGTGTTGAAGTCAGGACTTTTAATGCTTACTAAAGTGAACATAAATCCATCTACTGGAAATAGTAAGTCTTACTTCTGGACACTACCAAGAGGAGCTGGAAGTTTGTCTACATGGCATGTTGGACAAGATTTGTCTCATCACTCTTTAAATCCTCCTGTTAGACCTCTGCCTTTTTAATATTTTAGAAGACAGCTATCTCTGAAGTGCAAGGGACTTTGAAGAAGCCAGGCTGGAGCAGCTGCAATGCCAATAGTCTGTGCATTGCACACAGTTTCTTCATTTGGTACTGCCATGGGTTACAAGGAATGCTAAGGCCTGAGGAAATGTGGTTGGTAGTTATGGTAAATCTTCCATCTATTTATGTCTGGTTTACTGTGAGGTATGTGCAGGTATCTGTGAGATGGAATCCGTAAAAGGAAAACTCCCCCAGATCACAGGTTCAGTGCTTCAGTGTTCCAGCAGCAGCATGTTCCAGTGAAATTACTGGAAGATGGTAAAAGTCAAGAAAATACTTTAGAAGTAAGAACTTACTGTCTAATTAATCACATATTGCAACATATCTATTTGTCATGTATTTCTCAACCCTTGACTACTTTTTTTCCTCCTCATTCTCCTTCTGTCTAGCGATGACCAGCTCATACTTCCTTTAGGTTTCCCTCTTAACCCTTTTTCTGGTTTAGTGAATTCTCAATAATGGAAGAAATGATGATGTTTAAGGGTTGTCACTCAGGATAGGTTTAGCATCCCTTTGAAACTAGTAATTGATAGTTGATGTCAGGCTGCTGCCTGCAGATTCATTAACCAGGAAGACACTAGTAAAATTATGGGCTTTTAAGCCTTTCACGGTGGCTTCCCAAAACAATGTTCAACTTGCCTCAGGGTTTAAAAAGAACACTTTAATTACTCTTACCATAATTACTCTTTAATTAAGGTTACACATACAGAATTTCAACTACTTGAGTCTAAGTTAGGGAACTTATGATATAGGAGACCAGTGTATTTAAAAACCAAACATTTCTGTTACCAGTATCAACTCTGAACATGGAAAAGGAAAAATTTAATAAGGAATAAACAGATTTTAGACGTAGAGACTTTGAAGGATCAAATTCAGTGTTTTTTTCAGGTTGTAGTATTTCAGGTTTGACAGTAGGAGGCATCTGTACATCAGATATTTCAGGAGAAACAGATGCAGAACCTGCGTAGTATTCCGTGAAACTTCAATAAAAGTAGCAGACATGGATCATTTAATATAACTGCAGTACTTTAAATATATATTTAAAGAAAAGTAAAGTAAAATCTCAGTGGGATAATGTAGTGTGCTTGACTGTGGTGAATGTGTTTTTTCAAAATACTAATGTAAGAAACATTTCTGGAAGTTCAGTTTTGACTTCCATTTAGGAAAATGAAGTTTGTTATCCTTTACTGGCAAATTCTGCACAATTAAATTGGGATATTTTGTTCTTTTTATCATGAAACTGTCAGTATTTCATCTTACCCTAGTCTTCTAGGTTTTGACTGATCTGGTGTTTTTGGTCAAATGTAGTGTATTTTAAATGGCTGTTAATATTTGTTGGCTTACAGAGTACAAGTTTAAATGGATGTTTTGCATGTTTACTTCTGATCACACGCTTAGGTGAATTTCACTGGGAATAAACAGTTGTTGTTGTGAGTCTTTACATTAGCAGAGTATGTCCATCAGTGTTTAGAGTTGGGCTTAAAAATCTGACATTGAACACTTCAGAGAACTTTACACCATGGAAGGCTGGAGTAGAATGAATTTAGGCACTTTACTCCAGTATATTTGATAAAAATCTTCGTCTCACTTTTTTCCTTTTGATTAATTACAAATTACTATTAGCACTGAGAACAAGCAAAAAAGCTCACATTAAAATATATAGATTATGCGTTAATGTCCTTAAGTGTTACAGTGCAGTGTTTTGGGGTGTGTGTGTGGGGAAATTCTTGAATGCTTGTTACAGAATAACTTGGGGGACTCGTAAGTCTAAGCCTAGTTCCCATACTGCTGGTTAGTGCATTTACTTGGAATCGAATGGCTACTCACTCACAGCAATGGAGCAGCAACTAAAACTGTGCAGGTGAATTATTTATTAGAAATGAGTCTCCTGTGGGTTTGGTTCAATGTCCTATGCCTTACATAAACTCAGTATTTTAATAGTTTGGTATAGATGAGTACGTTTTAACCAGTTTGTGTTTTAGTTTGACAATTTCAAAATTAAGTCTCTGCTCATGTGACACGCTTAATCAGGATTGAAAAAGTAGGTGCAAAACACATCAGGTGAAAAGGCAGGAGAGTCTCGTACCTCGCTCAAGCCGCATGTGAGGCTCCTTGTATGTGCAGCAGCAGCTGAAGATGCAGGTATTTGCGCTGGGGAATTTAGGTTCAAATGGCAATGAACTGCAGATTGAGACAATCGTGAGTGGTGTTCAGGTCTCTTGGAAACCAGCATGTGCCTCCGTTAAAATAGGCGTAAGATGGTTGTGAGCATGAACTGTGTCTTGTAGCATATATATTAAGCTCTAAGGAGAAAGGACTGTTCTTTAGATAAATGGATGTTTAAGATACCAATCTCTTTTTTTTGTTCGGTTTGTGGCTAGCAAGTTGCCTTTGTTACTAATTTGAATGTCATCCAGTTACCTCAGGAAAGGTAAAAGAGCTAAATTTGAATTGCCTTTATTACCTGAATTGTTCTCAACAATTTATCAAAATTAACTTTGAACTTCAAGAGGAAAAGATTATCAGAGGAAATCCGTTTTAGAATGTTACCAGAGATAAACTCCGTTAAAGCTATCACTGATTTTTTTTTTTTCTTCCTAATGTGTTCCCACTGACCTATGATAAGCATGACCCGCTTCCTAGCTGCCAGAAGTATTGTGAGGAGGGGTTTTTTTTTCTGGCCATGTTAAATACATGTTTAAAAAAACCAGTGCTCTCAAACATAGTATGAAATTTCCAGCATTCAGCTGACATTGGCATTGTCAGCCAAATTCAGTTATGTGGGTTTTTGATTTACATCTAATACATCAAAGGACTTTAAAATAAATAGTTTAATATTAACCTTAGGTCACTTTCCTACTCAAATAAATGAATTCAAAAGCTAACCTCGGGAGAATCCAAACAATAAGCAAATGTGTGGCAACAGAGAGTAACAAGAAAAATGGTCCTAGCTGTTTGCCAGTTTGGTGTTTGGTGGTTTGGGTGGGTTCCCCCCCCCCCCCCAGTCTACTTCTAAAATTCCCAAGTACTGCGGTTCCAGTGTTTCCTTTGTGAAGTGATACGGACACTCGCTCTCTGTAGACATCACTCAAACTGCTGCAGAGAGGAAAGGTGTATTTTGTGTATGCGGTAGAAGCTGCTGCTCCTCCGCACAGCGGAGGGCAGGGATAAAGCGCAGGGATAAAGAAGCCAGGGATAAAGGTTGTGTGTCAGGCTGCCCTCTTTGTTCAAGGGAGCGGCGATCCTTTAAATACCGGGGTGTTGCGGAGAGTTGGCACCGGGTTTTGTTGCACTTGAACCAAAATCGCGCAGAGGGGGCCCTTTGCTGTTGTTCCCCGGTGTGTGTTGGGGGTTTAGGGGGGGGGGGTAAGGCTGAGGAAATGCGTTCCGCACGCGTGCTGCTGGCATAGCCCGGCGAAGGCAAGGGAGCGCTGCACCCACCCCTCCCTCTGTGAGCCCACCACGTTAAACACGGCGGGGACGCCCTCCCCGCAGCACCTTCGCGCTTGAGGAGGAGGAGGAGGAGGCGGGGGGTGCGGGGCTGGAGGCCGGCGGCGCTGCCCCCGCTGCTGCCCGCCCCTGCGGCGGGGGGGGGCCGGGCCGGACCGGGCGGGGCAGCGGCTCCGCGGCCTCGGCGGCGCTGGGCTTCCCCGCCGGCGGCGGGAGGAGCCGCCTTTTCCGCTGGGTGTTGCTGCGGGGAGGGAAGGGCGCGTTCAAAAGCCGAGGGGAGGGAAAATCCCGCCGCCACAGCCGCCCGCCCCGCCGCAAGCCCCGCCACGCCGCGGCACGGGCGGCAGCCGCTGCTCCGCTCGCTGCGGGCCGGGGCGCTCCCGGCCCTCCGGCTCGGAGCCGGCGCCGGGCGGCGAGTCTTCGGCTGGTGCCGGCTGCCCCCCGACCCCAGCCCCGGCGGGCGGAGGCCGCCGGCCCATGCCAGAAGGATGCTGGAGAGCGGCTGCAAGGCGGTGAAGGAGGGCGTGCTGGAGAAGAGGAGCGACGGGCTCCTGCAGCTCTGGAAGAAGAAGCGCTGCATCCTCACCGAGGAGGGGCTGCTCCTCATCCCCCCCAAGCAGCAGCCACCGCCGCAGCAGCAGCAGCCGCCACCGCTGCCGGCCGAGCCGGCGGCCAAGATCAAGGAGCTCCACTTCTCCAACATGAAGACGGTGGACTGCGTGGAGCGCAAGGGCAAGTACGTGTACTTCACGGTGGTGATGGCCGAGGGGAAGGAGATCGACTTTCGGTGCGCGCAGGAGCAGGGCTGGAACGCGGCGATCACGCTGCAGATGGTGCAGTACAAGAACCGCCAGGCCATCCTCGCCGTCCGCTCCACCCGACAGAAGCAGCAGCACCTGGCGCAGCCCCATGGCCCACGCCTCCGCAGTGCCTCCAACTCCGCCTAGCAAAGGTAGGGCCCCCCGAGACCCCCTCCGGTCCCTGGGACCCCCTCCGCTCCAGCCCCCGGGGGCGGCCGAGCCGCCGCGCTCCCCAGCCCCACGGGTGCCCCGGGCTGGAAGCGGCCCCGCAGCGCTGGTCCCAGCGTGGAAAAAAACCCGCTGCGGGCACTCCAGCATCCCCTCACCAGCTGCTCTTTGTGCTGTCTTGTTGCAGGTGAAGTTAAGGAAGCGCTTCGGGGAAGCGGGACTGAGCACGTTCCTTGCGGACGTACTTCAGCGGATGGAAAACTGGGCAAGCGCCAGAGATGCAGGTGGACTGGAGAGAAGCGGCTCGACAACCTGAACCCCAGCTAGCTGCTGCTGCTGCTGCTGCTTCGCCGCCCTCGGTGCCGAGAAGCATTTCAAATCTATTATTTATGAACCTCGGAAAGGATCCTTTGGTGTGATGGGACTTCTAGGAGACATGATGTACTGTAACTTTATTTTTAATGTATTTTATTTTATTTATTAGGGTTGGTTGGTTGTTTTTTGTTATTTTTGTTTTTTTAAAGGCTTGTTTGCAAGACATTTCTGAATGTAGGCGGTATCCAAAAAGCAAAGGAAAAAACAACGTGTATGTTAGCTCCCTTAAAGGAACTAAAAAGTTCTGGGTAGTTCGGCCGTGTGCAATTTAACAAAAGTTTTTTCCTTTTTACCTGAAATGCGCTGTATTACACTAACATGGAAAATGCGATGTGTGGTTTGGAATTTGGCTGAAACCCATACTGCATATGAGAGCTCCTCTCTAATGAGACTAGTAATCGTAATCTGGGTTTCAAATGATATTCGTCTAAAATATTACGCGTGGCGGAAGATGATAAAATTTATTCATGCTTGGCTATTCAAAAAACTAACGTTGATTGTCATTCTGAGATTAAAACCCATCTGTTTAACGTACGAGCGGAGGGGAATCTGACCAAGTTCTTTTGCGATGCAGGACTCGCAGTTGGATTCCAGTTACCGTTCCGACGTGCCTGCTCCGAAGCTGGAGGGCACAAGCTGCGAAGCGCTTATGAACGCTTCGTAGTGTCCGAGTTCAGGGCTTCCTCTCCACGGTCCGTTTGTAAGCGGTCTGGGCTCACGACCTGTATTGAATTTTCATGGCGGTTTTTAAATGTCTTGCATTAAAGTAGCCCTTAGTTTAAAATCCATCTTATCTACTTCTTAGCGTGCAAATGGATTATTTTGGTCACGGTTTTCATAAGCTGCAAGTTGCTCTCTAGCTGAGATAAACTAGATTAATTTTGGTGTTTAGCACTGTCGGATGTTGAGAGGCGCCGTGCGATCTCGCCTCGAAAGACGTCGGAAAGTTGGAAAACAAAGGGCTAATTGCGGAGCTGGTGCGTCTTCCTCTGCCTCTTAAAAGGCAGTGGGAGTTTGGCCGTCGATGCTGGCGGGAGCGGGTCGGGGCTGTTCGCCCCGGTGCAGAGGAGGGAGCCGGGCGCGGGGCCGTGCGCTTTCTAAGGACGGGGCCCTTCAGGCGATGGGCGTTCTCGCGTCCTGTGCCGCTGCAGCGCGGGTTCTCTGGTTTAAATTGAGCGGGGAGGTTGTAAGCGGGACGGAGCAAAGGGGCCTGTTAGCTCTGGTTCAAGGTAAAAAGTTGCAGCTGCGGAGGTGTTTATTTTAACTAGCGTGGTGAGAAAAAGGGCTTTTGGCCCCTTTACAAGTTACACGAGTATAAACAAAATCTTTTAATGCCACACATCCAGGACTTTTCTGTTTGTGTAACTGAGGCGTAGCTTGACTGCAAAAGCCCCACGCTCTTGGTTCAAGCTGTTTAAAGCAAAAGACTGAAGTGACGCTCAAAGGAAGATCTCAGAATTGGCTACTGCGCGTGATGGCCCCTTCCTCTGCACTCTAAGCTTAAGCACAGTCCTGTAAGGAATAAGTCGAGATCTCTTTTAGCCCTCCTCTTTCATTCCTTGCCCCCCAGGTGTCGGGGTCACGTACCTAGACGTGCAAAATGCGTCACGGTGCAGAATTAAAGCCCGGACCTCGGTGGTCCTCTGTGGTTACTCCCGAGTGCTGCTTTCCGATCTGGCCCTCGACAAGGTTGCGTGACGAGCTTGGGGTGGTCGATTGCAGCTGTCCTAACGAAGTTATTACTTTGAGACTAATTGAAATTGAAGGTGCCCTGCATCTTCTAGGATTAGATTCTCTGTCTTGGCAACCATAATACCTAGTTTCCACATCTCTGTACATCTGCCATTATCATTCTGCTAATGCTTGGATGTTAGAGCTGCAAGGGGATTCTCTAATGAGCTAGTCAAAGACTCACAAAATAGGCTGTAATTTGTAATTTGGCTCCTCTCTGTAGACTCATTAATTACAGTTTACTGAGTAACTAATCTACCTTTTCAGATATATAGATGTATTGCTGATATCTCACCTACTAAAATAGGTTTTAGCCTACTGAAGGATAAATGTAATTGATGAAAATAAATTCCTGTGTGATCAGAGACACATATTTCTCTAGGAGAGACAGATATTCCTGTCCTCGGTGGACACGAGCCCCTGAATGCCACAAAAGTCTATGGATCTGGTCTAAAGCTGAAATTTTGCTGCTCTTCTGGAGGTATTTGTACTTTGAAAACAAAAGATTGACAATTTTAGTGATATGGTTGACATTAAGGTTTGAGAAAAGAGTAGCAAATTAAAAATGAAAGCTGTGTTTTCACTGACTCAAGGTTAATGTCCTACTTTCACCTTACGTTTCTTGTTTTAAGTTGGCCTGAAGGATGCTCTCAAAACCATTTGGACCGATGTAGCTCGCCAACAACCTTTTGCCGGTTGTCATTGCCTGCTGTGTTACTTTTTTAAAAGCGTTGGTGTCAGCCAAACTCAGTGTGAGAGACGGTCACGTCACAAAATCCACCTTGAGCTCTTTCTGTGCCTGCAGCCTGGGATGAGTGTAAGGATCAAACCTTCCCTTTGTGCCTCCAGACTGTCTCTTGGAAACTGAATGAGAACAAATTGGCTGGGGTCCCCTGGGGACAGTCGGGCTGTGTGGCTCATGCCATGTCAGTATAAATAAGGCTAAATTGTCTGACATGGACAATCCGACAACTTTCTCACGCTCTATCTTCCATGGGTTTTTTTGACTGATAGTAATTTTAGACCAAGAAAGTGTTTGATGTTATGAATGAGGTGGTTCTAGGCTTTTTTTGGCTTGCCCCTCTACTACTGCGGGGTCTTCATTGGAGCTACTTGGTTAAATAGTCTGTCACTGCCTTATAAGCAATGGCTATGAAAGTAGGTCCAGCAGATCATACTCTATGTTATTGGAGCTTTGCAAGAAAAGAAATCAGGTTGTCCTTCCCCTTACCAAAAAAAAAAAAAAAAAAAAAGCAGCCAACAGTATGTAGCTGAAGTAAATTCATCAGAGAATTAAAAAAAATTCCAGTAAAACACACACAGGCAAATGCTTGGTATAGGTAGCAAAAGTGTGGAAAGTCAGTTCATAAAGAGGTCAAAATTACATGTCTTAATTAAAAAAAAAAAGTGATTAAGGGACAGATTCAGCAAGAAAATTCAAGCTGTGCTGACCAAGCAAATTTAGGAATAGGTGGAAAGGAAGATCAAGTGGATGTTGTCTTTCTGACATCCTGAAGTAATTCCTCTTTTTTTAAGGTTCATGATATGCAAATGCCAGCTTCTGAATTATAGCTGCAGTGATGTACCAAATGTTTTCTAGCATATCCTATTGTGAGCAGAAATATCAGTGTCGTCAAAAAAAATGCGTGTAAATATGACTCATAAATGATTTCTGAGAGATGTGATTTATTTTTCGTATTTTTCAAGATGCATTCCATTTCAAATAAAGAGGTATCTATTGAAAGAGCTCTCGATATGTTGGAGGAATGGTTGTTTGGTGGACTATCTGTTACGATTAAAGCCTGATCTAAGCTTTTCCAATGTCTTAAGCTCAATCTAAGGGCTTAAGAGGAACTCTTTGAACCTGCGTAGATCCCTCCCGAGGGGCAGATTTGCTTAGATGCTCCAGTTAATCTTTATACATAGCACAATTACGAGGCTTAGAGTCCTCAGTTTTGCTTTTTGCCGTGTATGATGTGTGAGCACCCACAGAGAGTTCTACTAATTTCAGTAATATTCTGCTTGGCATCGCAGTCCATGTACAACAGATCTTTGGGGGACGGACTTCAGGCTCATAATCTTTACCCGTGAATGCCTCGCTCTGTGACCTTAGGAATCTAAAATGAAGCATTAAATGTGCCTTGTTGCTCTTTTTTTATGTATCTGAAGCACTGTGATTGAATTTCAAGTAACCTGAAAGTAGTCCAGAAGGAACATTTTCACCATTCGGCATATCCTCTGACCTGTACTCTCCTAGCTTCGTGGGAAAAGAAATGAGGTATGACAAGAAAAATGTGCAATGACTTCTGCTGCTTTGGGGTCTCCACGGAACTGCAGCCGTTCAGATGCCTTGAGCTCTGCTGAGGTGTATTTGTATTGCAGCAGGTCCTCATTTTTAAGCACCTTCTGAAAGCGTATTAACTTTAGTGGCACGGTGTGCGTTGACCTAGACTTACTGGTGCTGTTTACCTTTGCTGGAGAGATGTCAGTAACCTCTTCCATAAGAAGGCTATTGCTGTAACAAGTACAAGTTCTCTTTTCAGTAGTAAACATCGAAAATGTAGGCATTTGAACTTAATATTTGATACACAAACAATGGCTTAAAGAGCTGACCTCTCACAAGCGCTGGTGCTTGGCAGCTTTGAAAAGCCAGTTAAGCATCTGTGGATTTATTGTCTATTCAAGGGCTCATTATTGCTTACAGCTTTTAGAGATGTCCCTTATGAGTTTTTAATAAGTGATAAATAAGTGTCTCTGTAAGGGCATAAATATGGTAGAAGAAGAATTTAATAATTTGTTGTTGTTTCTGCTCCTGCATCAATGATGATATCTTTATAAAGGTGCATCAGAAATGTGATTCGCAGCTTTAAGTTTTGACTAAGAGGATATAAAATAAGGCTGCTCATGTATTCATGGTACATATGAAATGGTCCTAGAAACCGGGCCACTATTTTCCTAGTGGGGAATATTGTCTTAACAGGATTCTCTCAAAAGTTTTCTCTGATCCAAAGTAGGATAGGAAGAACACTGAAACTCAGGGATCGATGCGAGGTACAGAGGTAAAATTTGGGCCCTATTCAAAAGCCATTGAAATCAACAGGAATTTTTCCAGACTAAAACAGATTTTGACCTTTCACAAAAATGGTGGCTGCTCCTCTTTTTCTGTTTAAAAAACCCATGAATGAAACCCCAGAAGCAACACCTTTGCCTGTAATCTGTGCCAGTAGTGATGGCATGGTGATTAGGATAACACTGACATTCTGGTCTTTCATCTTTTCCAATGAAATGAGAGTGAGAGGAATAAGAAGGTGGAATAATGCCTATGTTTTCTGAGCAAAATAAAATATGAAAGACGACCAATCTAAATGTCTTCTTTCCCATCTGAAATGAAATCTTGACCAGAACGGTTTCTTGCAATTTCATTGAATTCACAGCACAGCTGAAATGGAGCAATTTTCTTTGTAATTGAACCCAAATCAGAACTAAACCAAAGCCTTTACTTTGACTATTTAGACTTCTTTGACTGCCTATTTTAGAGTGGATATAAGGAAGAAATTTTTTACAATGAGGGTGGTAAGGCATTGGAACAGGTTGCCTAAAGAGGCAGTGGAGACCCCATCCCTGGAAACATTCAAGGTGAGGTTGGACGGGGCTCTGAGCAACCTGATGGAGTTAAAGTTGTCCCTGCTCACTGCAGGGGGGTTGGGCTAGATGGCCTCTAAAGGTCCCTTCCAACCCAAAGCATTCTATGATTTTGTGATTCTATTTATAAGCAGGAACATCTCAGTCCTTCCTAGAAAGTGCCTAAATGACTTTCCTCACCTACCCGTATTTTTTTTTTAAATCAACTGTTGTGAAGACTGTCAACTTAAGTCTTTTAAAAAAAAGCTTAATTTTAATTTATAAAGTTATAAACAGTATTATGGGTGTTCCTGATAATGTTTTTTTTCTATCTTTCCACTGGGGGATGTTTGATGTGTGAGGTGAGGACCCTGGAAACACCGCACAGCTTCTACCCGCTGCTCACAGCGTTGTTTCGTGCCCTCCGTCCTGAAGACGGGCAGAGCAAAAGACAGTGACTTTGGTCCTGCTAAGAGCTGAACACCTTCAAGGTGTCCTGGCTCCTGAAGGACCTGGGAGCTGCTTGGGACCTCATGATGGGGCTCAGTTACTTGTGGGGTCTTGGCCTAATGCTACACACTAAATTTACAAGAAAGGTGGGTGAGGTGCTGGGAAATGAGGTTGTATTGCTAGCTGGCACCCACGTGAAGCTCATGCTCTATGTCAGCAGCCTGGTTTGATTGCGGCACCTACAAGTTTTCTTTAGGAGACTTTGTAATCAAAGCTAGAGGTGAGGCTTCTGTGCCTAAGTGCCTGGGATTTTTTTTGTTTACTTTAGGTTTTTAGAAAAACATCAAAGCGGAGACATTTACCCCAGCACAGACTAATGGCAGCCACGTTAAACTGGCCAGTTTTACAGCCCTTCTACGTAATTCTGCTAGATGTCTCTAGCGATGCCAGCCGCCAGTGCAGGGGAAATGGTTGTTTGGATAGGGGTTTGATTTACCTTTTGTGTAAAATGGTGCTATGACAACAGTGGATTTTGCATAAACAAGATTTTTATTGACCCTACTTCATAATCTTTGTCTTGCAATAGTTTGTACCCAGCCATAGTAGATTAACTGAACCAGTAAATACATATAGAATGACTTAACCATTACAATGAAGCATACAGTGCTCTGTGGTCAGCAGAATATTTTAAACAAGACAATTTACCCCAGTTTTTGTAAGTCTTCCAGCAAGATGAGGAAATCACTGCTTTTGTTTTTAAGATCTTGTCAGTGTTTTGTAAATATTTCTGATGTTTATGACTGTACATATGGTTTTGATTATAACTTGCAGGAGGCTCAAGGATTTGGTCATATACTGTTTAGAAGGGGATTATTTCATTAACTGTAACTTTTGTTGCTCAGTGTTCGGGATCTTTTTGCACCTACTGCCGTTTACAAAGGTAAAAGTACAGCGTGTAGTAACAGCAGTGAGCCTGCAACTCCCTCGGAGAACAAATCCAGCCTGTTCTTGGCTTGGGTGCTGAGCCAGGGTCCTTTGAGGGAACAGCTCTCCTTCATGTTGCTGTGTGCTTTGGACCTGGGCCTGGGGACGATAACTCCCTGTACTGGCGATAGCACCTCTCTGCAAGGCTCTCAGCCCACTTGTATATCATATCTCTGTTTTGGAGAAGAGGAAACTCGGGACCAGAGCGCCCGTGCCGCCTACCCAAGGTCGTGCCTTGGGAGATGGAGAGCAGTGTCCGCCCGTAAGTGCCCATAGGCAGGGTCCCCATCCCTGCGTGAGAAATTCTGCCTCTCGCAGCAGAGGCTACTTCATTTTCTGTACTTAGTAGGGACCTTCCTTAGAGCCAACTGCAAATGCAGTGTCCAAGCCGGTACTACAGGTCCTTCGATGGAGGCCCAAATGAGTGACTGCCCTGCCAGGTAAGTTCCAGCATTAAAAAAAAAAAAATCGTCGTGGTGCAGCTACTTGCCTGGTGGAGATAAGAACAAGACAAAACACTTAACATTTCACACGGGATTTAGCAGAGTCTTTGGATGACTTCAGATTATTAAATCAGCTTCTGGTTACTCCCAGCACTAGGTGTTGTGCAAACAGCTTACTAGGAGGGAAGGTATCTGTAAGTTGTTACCCATTTCTGGAGCGATTAAGCTCCTCTATTTACTTTGGATTACAAGGACAAAGAGAGGTTATCAGCCCCATAATAACTTGAAAGGACTGTATACATATGAAACCAGTGTTAATGTAGCTTGTCCAGCCTGGTAACTGCCTTAACTAACATATATGAAGGGGGAAAAAAAAAAGGGGGGGGGGGGGGGGGGGAATTAATTTCTTTCTACCTCTACCTGGAATCACTATCACTTGACCATTTCACTCAGAAATAAGGAGTTTTGAGAGAAATCCTTTTAGCCAGAAACACTTACCCCAATCACGTGTTTTTCTACCAGAAAAAAAATTGATTGATGCACAAAGCTGTAGTAGCTCACAGACAACAAGCTTATCCTAGCCCGCTACTAGAGGGTGATGGAGCTGTGTAAGTCTATCTCTGTGGGCTTTTGCAACAGCCCCTTAAACCATCTGTGGAGCTGAAAACTCTTCCATGTCCTTTCCTGTGCCAGCACTTACTGCAATATGCAGATGACCTTGCTAAGGGCTTTTCTTGTACACAGATGAACACAAGAGAAGTTACTCTGGTCTTTTAAAAGTCAGCCTTGAAGTGGAAAAACTAATTCTTTATTGGCTCTTTGGGTCTGTCGCTACTCTTAGCCAGTCATGGAGTGGTGCCTCTAACCGAGTTAGATGTCTACTGGCTGCTTTTTTCATTTTATCACAGATTGTTAATATTTCCTGTTCCACTAAGCCACATTTCCCTGCTACTCGTTCCTAGTGCTTGGCTCCTAAACAAAGTCACAGCTCTTGTCACAAGGCAGCGGGCTGCATACTTAGCCTTCATGCAAGTGATGACTGAGGGCTCAGCAGTAGGGAAGTAACGCTGACAGCTCCGGTCCTGGACGGCAGATTGTCGGCATTCCTCACCAGGGCACGCAGCCGGCCTGGGAAAAGGCTGCCGTTTTGGGAGGGGAGCTCTAAAATAGACCGACTGTCCCTCCAGAGCTGAGGAAGGTGGAGAGGGATGGTCAGCCGATCTCTTTCTGAGCAGAGGTGGAGTCAGACCTATGAAGCTGCAGAGCCCAAAACAACTGCTAGGATCGTGTGGGCACAAGCTGAGTGGTTGGGTGCAAAGGGAGAGGGGGCAGCTGGTGGCTGAGAGAGCAGTGAGACATTATAAAATGATGATAATTACCGACAGTAAGCCCTTTTCCCCCTATTCTCCTCATTAGAGAAAAGACAGTAGCTTGCATAAAAGGAAGGCTGACGGCTCGCTGGGTGGATGTGTCTGGGATGAAACTGAGATCACTTCGCAGCTAATCCGTGGGCCCACTCCTGTGTTTAAGAATTAGCCCAGAGCCAGTTGAGAGCAGCAGCTGCAAAGGGGCGCTTAGGGCAGCCCTAGGGAAGCTGCTCCAATCACTCCCAAACGATGTGGAAATTTTTCCTCTGTGTTTTCCCCAGGGCTTAAGCAGCTTGCAGTCATGGCCCGCAGACGTCTCGCGTTGTGAAACTGCAGCCATGGGGCGATCAGCTCCCTGCTCGGGGCTCGCCTCCGGCCTGCTGGTGCTGGTTACGGCTGATGAGAGAAGCCTTCCTGGGCGATTCCTGCTCTGAAGGCCTCTGTGCGTTGTGGAAGAGGAGCGGGCTTTGTCGTAAATAGTCTCGAAGGTGCTCACTAGCCCTCCAGGGATGCGCCATGCCGCTGCCTTGCTGGCAGCTTCACCAGCGCTGCCGTTCCTCGCCGCAGTTGTGCGAGTGCTAGCCTGGAGAACGAGCAGCTGAACAAGGGCTTCTCCAGAACGCTTAAACAAGGCATCTCCAAAACACCTCAACCCTGCAGTTCTGCTGTTAATAATCTCAGAAACGGCTCTGCTGACCTGTCGTGAACTGGGGCTGGGGGGAAGGTGCTCCGAGCTGAACATGTACACAAATGCTTTAGTTGTGTCATGAGAACAGATGTCCCCTTGCCCAGTGCCCTGCTAGCCAGCCCGAATGCTTGCTCAGTGTAGCACCCATGCTTGGCACCTTTATTTGCAGGGTTGGGGGTCTTTTTTTTTTATTCCTAGGTTTTCCCTAATTCTGCATGTTTCAGCCACAGAACCACTTACCAAAAGGTATTTTCTTTTCCCAAAGGTAATTCTAAACAATTTGGCCATTTTCCTGTTAGCTGAAAATCTGCAGCAATCTCTTTTGCTGCTGAAGCTCAATAAGCAAGGGTAAGTGCTTACGCAGGTAGCCTTAATGTAGTAGTTAATTGTTCTGGGCAATGGCAGGGCTCTAACACAATGCAAAGCTTGCATAAAAGGAAAGATTATATATATCTACAAAGCTGACATGGCTATGAAGATCATTTTGCTGGCTTTGATTTCTTAATGTTTTAATTTAACCGAATCCGAGAGGATTTAATGGTTAATTTTCAGAGCATTCACTTAAGGATTCTTTTTTTTTCAATGCATTCACTCAAAATGAAGTCAAAACCTTAAATCAAGCTGAATTTGGGAGAAGTAATTTAGTTTTGCTGAGCTCTGGATATGCTTAGTCTTTCTCCAGCTCTCTTTTTCCCTTCCTCATCTCTGAGTTTTTAGCACGCAGCATTTAGTGGGAGAGGTTTGCAAACCACGATGCCAGCAGCTGTTCCGCTATCCATTTTGTGTGCTGCCTCACTGATGAGGCTAGTGCCTTGTAAAGATGCAGTAGCCCTTGAGCAGCCACAGGTACGTCCTCCGCTCAGTCTGTGCGCTGCCATCATCTATTAGGTTTGCCCTTGTAAAATGAAACTCTGGTGTAGCTGGGGCTTGCTCTTAATTCTGCTGTCACAGCCTGCCCCAAACTGGCCCAGGGGTACTTGGTAGGCAAAACCCTACAATGGCAATCCTGCACCGATGTCCTTCAGGCGTGTCTTTTTTTTATTACTACACCTTTGCAGTCATTGAAGAGCATTCACAGACATTAAGGAGATGGGACTGTGCTTCCCCCCTCACAGCTGCTAACGTTGCTTCCCACATGTGATTGATTACGGTAAAATCTGTTTTGCCGTTGCTGCTGTCTTTCTGCTGCAGGCAAAGGTGAGTTAAGGTGCCCTGAAAGCAAGAATGGATCTAAAAGCTCAGTTTATTTATGTGATGCTCTTAACAGGTCTTCCAGTCTTATGCCTTATGGCCTTTCTTTAACCTTGACTTTACACGGCTGCTGTAAGATCCAGTAGGTCCCTGACCTGCAGCCTGGGAGAGGCAGGCTCAGGGTGGCAAGGTTTGTATGTACCATTTGGAAAAGAAAAAATGCTTTTATAACCTAAAGAATTCCCAGTTCATGGAGAAAGGCATGTCAGAGGGCTGGGACCTCACTCAGTGTGATATTTATGCAGGTGCTCAACTCCTAAAAGCATGGCTTTCTCTGGAGCAGGCAGGGTTAGCCCAGATTTAGGGGCCCTCATGAGTTACACCCCTGTTCCTGTGCACGAAGGCACCGAGATACAGCTGTTTTCAGCTCCCAGATGCTGACTACATGACACCAGAAAGCTGTACCTGCATTTCACTGCTGTGGGTCTATTTAACAGTGTTGCTATAGATGCTACAATGTCAGTGTGCTAAATAACTCAGAACTGCAGTCAGCTGTATCAATTGCTGCCCACTCCCAGCCCATAAAAATCCTCAGCTTTTATGAACCCTGCTGCTGTTCTGCCTTCATATTCTTTAATGGCTTTTTGAAGAGGAAAGCTCAATTTTTGTATACTTCCCCTTCACTCTTCTAACAAATCTTGCTCTTAAATTTGTCAGCAGCTTCACAGAGATCTCCAGCCCCAAGGTTTGCACACCACCTACTCAGGGTGTTCAAATCCTTCATGTTCACAGACATATGCACAAGTGAAGTGGCAGGAATGAGGAAAAATTAATCTATTGAGCAGCCAGAGATGTTCACTAACTGCCCACCCTTGAGAAGCTGTCATAATTCTACACCTTGCAGCTCGGGATGCGGGGAGCATTTGTTACTAGAATTTTTCGTATTTGAGGATTACAAAGCTCTGGGGTCTGCTCTGCTTGTGAAGTTAAAGCCTGTAGGTCTGTGTGCATGGAAGTGGAAATGCGTGCACCCCCAGGGCAGGTCATGGGAGTGGTGGGGCATTGGGGGCTCTCTGGCAGATACCAGTGCCCAGGTGCCCACAAAGGACATGAGTCCCTGATGGAGATGTGGAGAAAAAGCTCAGATTCCTCCTCTGTGGTCACCTGGTACCCTGCAAGGCTTTTCTGCAGAGGATGGATTTGCTGCTGGTGCTCATTATGCATGTCAGTGGAAAGCGAACAGTGGAGGAGGCTGCATAATTTTCACCCCTTCTTCTGATTAACTGCGTGGCCTCCTTGGCAATATGATCTCCTAATCACGCAGGCTGCCCCAGAGGGAAGGGCATGCCATGCCTTTAACATTTGCCCTCCAGCCTGAGCATTACCCAGCGGCACGTGGAGAGGCTCGGTCCTTCAGTGGGAGCGACGCATAGGTGAAATGGCTTAAGGAGCACGGTGACCTCAAAAGCAGTGGCTCCATGTAAAGGTCTTGAGGCTATGGGACACCAGGGCCTCTCCCTGCCCCTCCCCGGCCTTGTAATCAGATACCATGCCGATATCTGAGGGAGTCTTTCCAATAGACTTCAAAACACGCTGGCGGAGGCTTTAGCAAAGGCCAGATCTGGCTTTCCTTGGCTGAGTGCCACCCGATCTGATGGACACCGCTTCCACCTGGAGCCAACATGCTCCTGGTTCTTCTGGTGCAGCCGCCTTTGCTGCGGTAACAGCATTCATTAAACCTTTCCAAATATTTAGAAGGAGTAGCTACAGCAAACCACTGGGGCATTCAGGAAAATAAAGCTCTGCAGGTGAAATTGTGTCACCGCTGAAGTCTGTGACAAAATTTCATTGACTTCAGTGAAGAACTTATCCCTTTAGAAAGTCTGGGATCAAAATAGGAAGTTTAGGTCCTATTCAATTGCCAATATGAAAAAAAAAAAAAAAAATCAGTTGCTTTTCTCATAATTTGTTTTAGCTGCTTGGTTGATGGGAGGAGGAGAGGCAAGTGCCAGAAAGGAAAAACATTACAGACTCAGGTACTTACCCTCTAATACACTGATTTCTGACAATCTAGTCTTGTAGGTCCCAGAAGACGGTGCAGAGCCCACTTTGGAAGCTCCAGTGCTTGTTTAGATGTTGAAGAAAGAGCTTGTTTGACACATGGTCCCCAGTTGTGTACACTTGAAGGGACATCTGGCCTGGGCTCGAGTCTGTAGCAGCCATTTCAACACAGCTCCACTTTCCTGATTGTCTTTGTGAATTCAAAATTGGTCAGTAGTAACAAAATAGGTGTTGCTCATTAATGATTAAATTCTGCCATCTTTCTCCATTACTTTCATTTCTCTGCAGGAAGAATAGCCTTTGGCCTCTTCTCAACAACATGGTAGAAATTGCTGTTAACAGTTTTATGAGTTGTTTCTCATGCTACTTATAACAAGAATTTGAGAAAAACAAGCGTGGCAGCATCAGACAGCATCCTAGGAGAGGGATGGGCAGCCTGCAACGACAGATCCAGGCTGCTCCTGCTGAAGTGAAACCTGTGCAAATCCCCATGCGCCAACACCTGCCCAAAATTCGCCCCGAGGGTGGGAATTGGCTCCCCAGCTTCCTGACTGAGGCGTAGCTTCATCCCCACTCCAACCTGTTTGCTTTCGCTTTGCAAGGCTGCCATGTGCCCACACAGCAGCACGCATGCAGGAGCGAAGCTCAGGGGCTGCCCTCGTCAGCCCCGCAGGGGAAGGCACCCGTGGCTGCCCCAAGAACTGTGCCCAAAGGGGCTGGTTTGTCCCCACCTGGGTTTCCCAGGCTGCCACTACCCCAGCTCCAGCCTCGCTGGCTTCCCTCACCTGGCAGGTGACGTTGGGGCCAGGGCACCGCTCCGCCAGTGGGATGCTGCAGCTGGGAACGTGCTCCTCGAGGGCGGCGGAGGGGAAGGCAAACCTCTGTCATGCTGGCAGAGCCGGGTGCTCTATGGCACCAAGTGCCTGAAACGCTGCTCTCGGTCGCTGGTTCCGCAGAGCTGCTCTTAAACCGCAAAGCCTGGCTCATCTTGGTAGGTCTGCTTGCTTGCCAACAGCTGCCTAAAAAGTCTTTTCTCTGCACAGTATAAATAATTACCGAGCTGTCTTCTCCTCTGTTGCTCACCCTGCTTCTGAGCCAGCCCCTGCTATCGGGGTCATGTTTATGCTGTCTATCCCCAAGGCTGCCCGCAAGCCCTGGCACGCTGTCCCACGCAGCCTGCGAGGAAAGCTGTGCGGGGCAGCCGCTTCCCGGGGAGCGGGGCCATGGAGGAGGCGGCAGCATACCCCAACACGGCTGCCCCAGGGATGCTCTGCCAGGCAGCTGCCTGCACCTGGGCAGCCAGCACCCCATGCTTAGAGTGGTTTCACAGCCGCCTCCTCCTTTGCAAAGACATTGCCAGCGCTGGGGGAAACAAGTGAGAGTCTGAATTCATCATGGGGTGCTGGGAGCAGGAGTGGGTGCTTAATCCCCTTCCGCACAGGGTGAGGTTTCCCAGTGGTCCTACGTGCCCTGCCCTCGCCGCATGTCCCCATCCCCACACCAGTGGCTGTGGGGCTGGTCGGTCAGGGAGCCGGCTGCCTGGGGGCATGCCAGGGCGATGCTGCATGGGGGACTGCGTACCCGACCCCTGGGCGCAGCGGTGCCCGTGGCAACCTGCCATGCTGGGGGCCGGCTGCGTGCCTTGCCGTAGGCCAGCCACAGCTATGCACATTTTGGCTTGAAGAAAATTCCTACCTCTAAAGACTGATGCTTTCCCTATGAGCGCAGGTTGGCTGTAACAACCTCCATTCACAATCGCCGTGCCCAAAGATGGAGAGTCCATTATATCTGGTACATGAAGAGCGACTTATACCTGGACACCTAGTCGTTAGACACAACTCTCACTAAAGGAAAGTGAACAGTTTGCCATTATTGTCTTCCTCTGTGGCAGCTCTTCGTAGAAGTACAGACTTAAAACTAAGGAGCAAGTCTCATTTGCCAGCTCCTGGTGACATTCCTGCCAGTTTAATTAGCCCTTTCTGGTTATAGCTGCATGAGGCATGCTGCAAGCCCTGGTCAAGCCCAACAGGGCGTGATAAGGAAATGGAAACCCTGGTTCATTTTGGTTGTCTTTGTATTCATACTGAAATCAGTTCTTGGATGTTTAAACTGGGAGGTTTTGATGAGAGGTCTGGCTGGAAGTGGTAAGGACCTCCTAGCTCATGAGGGTGGTTCACAAGGGAGACAAAGAGGAATCTTTTCTTCCTTCTCGTGTTTGCCTCCCTTCTGCTGCACCCACCCCTGGAGACGGGAGCGCTGGCTGAGAGCACTTTGGGTCACAACCCCTCATCACACTGTGTCTTGTGCAGCACAACAGCAGGCTGGTCACCCAGGACTGGGTATCCTATGTCCTGAGGACATTGCAAATAATAACAAAGCAATATTATTCCTTAATGACTGCTGATCTGCCACTGTGAATGCCATGGACTGAGTGTGGCATGAAGGATAACGGTCTTACTAACTCTAAGTGTGTCTATTTTTCTATGAGACATTGACTTCATAGTATCTGCAAAGAGGAGACCAAGGGATTTCATCCAGTTCTGACCCTTCCCTCCCAGCCTCCCCTGTTCTGAGTCACCTTCTCCTTGCCTAATTGTTCTATTTTGCCCAGATCTGTTCTTCTGTGAGTGTGCCCGGCTCACAGCAAATATCTCCACCATTAGCACAGGCAGGGAAGCGGTTGCGTGATGTTGTTGTCAGTGGATGGTTTATCTAGTTGTAATTCCCATGGCTCCAGCTCTGTGAGTGCTTATACACAGACCTCATTTTGCAGGGGTGGCAAGGGGAAAGGTCAGTATTTATGAATCATTTCCTCCTGGCTGTGGCAATGAGGTTGGTTTGCGAAGTGAGTCATGGAAGAGCAGCCCGGAGCGGTGACGATCTCCAAGCAAAAGCCCTTCAGGTCCTAAGTGACCCTTGGACTCTGCAGCCAACTTACCATCATCATTTCACAGCCCTGGTCACAAAGATCTTTGTTTACTTAGAACTGTAGGTTCTGTAGGTATCATATACCATGTATGTGAGAACCTGTGCTTCTCCTGAAAGTATTGCAAGGACTCGCATGTATGACTGCCTGGAGGGTAAATCAAGTATTGTATAACGAAAAGATGGAGGGAAGCCTAGCACGCCTTCCTCTGGTAGGAAGATGGGCTCGTGTTTGAAATGCAGGTTTGTTATGGAACGGGGAAAGATTTTCCTAAGGGCAGTAACCTGATAAAACAGAGTAGTTGAGGCTGGGCTGATGACCCCTTGGAATGAAACTTCCACTTGAGTACAGAAGTGATACTGCTGCAGGGTTTTGTCTATGTATCATACACAGACATGTATGTATCATGGTGTGTAGATCATGTAGTTGTATGTTGATCATACAACTATGTATCAAGGAGCCAATATGGTACCATTGTGTTATGAGCTCCACAGACATGGAGTAAGCCCATCCCCACAGTGCAGAGCATAAAAACTAAAAGGACTGAGATGCTGAGAGAGGTTGTACGTGACCCACCTCAAGACTTTTGAAATAGAATCAGCAAATTACCGCCCAAAGGATGTGTCCTCTTGCTCAAGAGATCCAGTTTTAGTGCAGCCTTTCAGGGAAAACATTTAATTCCCTGTATTAAAATGTTTTCCAGAAAAGCTGCCCAGCTGCAAGCTCTAAAATATTCAAAACTTCCTCCAGAGTAGAGCTATTTATTTTCGCTGCCCTGTTTCCCCCATGCTCTCTATTGCTGCTGTTAGGACTATTAGGAGTTGCGGTGGTGAGTCAGGCTCCTTCTTCACCGGACCCCTCCGAGGTTTCCAGCAAGTCCCTTCGTCCCGGTATGCATGCAGCTGGCAGTGCTGGGACAGGTGGAGAGAGCCGAGCTGGGCTTTCTCAGGCACTCGGCAGGGTCCGGCCACATTTGGCGGAGCAGAGCCTGACCATCCCTGGCGCTGCCCATGCTGGGGATGCCTGGTCCCTCTCGGCTGTTGGACATCTGCGAGGAAAGTGCGCCCATCCCGTCCCCTCCCCGGTGTGGGAGCTCTCCTGTCGAAGCTGGGGTCATATATCTCCCTGCTTGTGGAGATGGAGGGCAGAGGTTTGAGGGGCTAAAAGTAGAAGGGGAGTGTGTTGGCTGACAGTGGTTCCTGGGTGAGCCGCTTCCAAATAATATTCCCAGCTGTTTCCCTGACGGGGCATCCATCTGAGCATCATCCTGGAGCCGCATGGGACTTTCTGCTCAGCCTTTTGCACCGGCGTCACGAGGCCACAACCCTACAGCAGTAATTGTCAGCGTAAGACAGGAAATCTAATTAAAAGGGAGATGAGCTACAAGGGGATAACATATCATGGGTTCACTTTCAGCAGGCAGAAGAGGCAGGCAAGGGGAGGGCTTGCTCCTGGGGCTCGCAGGAGGGCTGGGAGGTTCAGACCTGCTGCTAAGGCTGCTTCCAAGTGTGCTGTGCTTGCTGCAGTCAGCACGGGGAAACCTGCAGCCCTCTCTCCATGGCAGAGGCAGTGACAGGCTGAACCGTGCTCTGCCGCTGGCAAAACGCGCCTCTGGCTGCCCTTGAGAAATTACACTGTTACACCCTGTAGGAATAATTTATCTTTGGGCAAAGTGGCTCCATTTGCAGTGACCCTGAGGGCTGTCAGCTGGGGGGAGGACCCCGGCAGTGGAGGGTCTGCACTGCTACTGATGCAATGTCACCGGCTCAGCCTGCCTGGGGATCCCACCGGCCTTGGCAGCCGGCAATGCTGCCCAGGAAAGCGTTGTCCTTGTGCATTATAACCTCCCCACTGCAGCAGGGCTTTGCCGGGCTCGAAGCAGGAGCATCTTCTACGGCATCTCCCTGCGCGGGGACGGTGCTTGCCAGCGCAGCGTGGCCACGGGGGTAACTTGCCTGCTGGCAGGCTCCGGCTGGCTGACAGGCAGCCGGTGGTGCGATCCTGCCTGTGGTTGTGACCGGAGGGGCCGACCGGGTAGCAGGGAGAGGAGGCTTTATTTAAGAACGGAAAGCGTAAAACAAACTACCCGCCTATGGCCTCCTGCAAGCATGGCAGGCGATGCAAGAGCGGCTCCCCCAGCAGAGCGGGTCTCGCTGCCGCCCTGCTGCCGGTGACTGACACTTCCTTGTTTTTTAAAATAACCGGCGGCATGAAGCCTCAGCATTTCACACATCTGAAGGCCAGCTCGTTTCCTCTGAAAGCAATCCATAGCCACCTCCGATCACCCCAGAAAGACAACGGTTGTCTTAACAATGTAGCATCCTGTGCTGGATGCTTTCGGTGCTGATGGCCGCATTGCATTTAGCAAGGAGGCACCCCGAAATTGCAACGGCAGTTGTCACATATGCGGGAAGGTGTTGTTCATCCTCAGGGATTGAGAGCTCTGTGGCACAGTATTAACGAATATAACTCCTCCATTCAGTTTAGGACTTTAAGACTTTCTCATATATCTTCAGTATCCTCAGAACATCTAACTAATGCACAGGAAAAGCTTGAATGTGAAACACATGTTTCAGCAGAGTTTTAAATCCTCACAGTCAACATTTGGCTGGAGACACTTCTTTTTATTTCCCTCGGGAGCTTATTGATACTGTTGTTCAAGTGCATGGTAAATCTTGGAGGTTTTGCTTCCTTTGTGCCTACTGAGAGGCAGCAGGTTTATCTTGCTGAACCGATCGGCAATAATTGAGGAAGAGATATAAGATAATTTCGGAGTTGCACAATGCTCTTCCAGGTTGGACCGTACCTGGTTTCTTAACAATGCTCCAATTTTCTGCTGGGTACCCACAAGTCAGGAACATGAAGTGACTGTACTTCAAAAATCCTTCCACATTTTCATATTTCCCCCTTGTTATAGCAATTCAGCATGTTTTTCTTTATGTGGCTTGATAGTGAATCCTCTGATTTGGATACAATGTTCAAGACTTTGTACTTTAAATATGTTAATAGCATTAAGGACACACATATGTATGATCATGGTCAGCACTGGCTCGTCTTTCCTGTATGATCACTCTTTGGATCAACCATCTTGTGTGTAAGCCAATGACAATTTTTTTCAGCTTTCCTTTTCGGCTTGTCTTCTTTCTTTGCTTGAAATCTCTTGTCATAAATCTCTTTGGAGAAGGCAGGGTGAAATACTCCACCTGTCTTTAAAACTGCACAGTGCTTGGCGGGGCGTGGTCCTACTCCTGGGTGTGAATTAAGCCAATTTGAGCACCTGGTGTTGGCCATGGGGAGAGGCAGAAGATGGGGAGACGTGCCCAGGGTGGAAATTGTCTTTGCAAAGGGTTTTGAGCCTTCAAATCTGGCTTCATTTTAAGTGTGAAGAGCAGGATCCTGCTCCCAGAATTTGGGTGCCATTTTCTGTACCATGCATTTCCCCCATGAAATGGCTGTTTCTCTCGTTGTCCCCACGCACTGCCTCCCAACACATTGTCAGGATAAAGCACACAGGCAAGTGCTCAAGCATTTCCTGAGCTTGTGACCCTGCATCCTAAGAGACAATTAATCTGATCCAGTCGAAAGTTTGCGTACCAAGTGTCAATGTGTCTCTTGTATACATACTGTATGCAATTTTGAATGCTTCTTTGCTGCACTGAATAAAACACTTAAAGTGTTCCTCTCTCTGCAACTGCCTGGTAGTAGGGGCATTTTTGCTTTAATATTATATATCACATGTTTAAATATAAAAACATTCTACATTGTATGTAGACTCTGTATATATGCGTACACTGTATACACACAGCATATATTTTAAAACTATTAGTAGCTGTTTTCAGCATTTGGGGGATGTGAGGAACTCTCATCAGCAATGAGGCTAGTTTGGCTGGAGCAATGGTTTTAAACTTGCGGTCTGTGGGTAATTGAAGGGTCTTCCAAAAGGGACTACAAGAAAAAACAAAAACCAGTAGGCTTAAAAATCTCTACCCAGGGCACTGCACATCATGGCCTGGAAAAATCTTACAGGACTGAAAGTTGCAAGAGGTTGAAACAAGGTCTGTGGCCTTGTTTCTGTTGCTTTGTAAGTGTCCCTGGACTATTCGATGAAGTGACATCAGGACAACTAATATGCATATATTTTAAAAGAAGATTCTTCCCAATTATTCTCCTTCTACTAAGCCTTGTCCCAGGGTTCTCACTCCTTTACGTATAGTCTGCCTGACCGATTTCACCCATCCACTTCTATGGAAGCTATTTAGCTTTCCTGTAAGAGAAAAATAAGGACTCAGCTCTTAAGCTGAAGTTGCGCCAAGTCTAATCTCCAGCCAGCAAATGTTTTCTTCTTCTTTTAATTTGATTTATTTTTTATCCCAGCCCAGTATATTGTTTCATTGCATGGAGAAAATGTTAGCACAGTGGGTTGGTAGAACACCTGTTGCTTAAATCTTGGTGATTTTTTACAATGTGAACTCCTGCTGGCAGAGACAGCTGTGTCTCACATTTAAACACAGAGTATAAGGTATCCGAGGAGGAAGGAGAGAAAAAAAAAGGCTTAGCATGAGAAAACAATACATCAGTGGCCACAATCTGTTGTCAAGATTTATAAGCTAAATGAGTTACAGTTGAAGTGGATATTAAAAGAAAACCATTCTGTTCCTGGAAGACAAAGTGTGTTTTCTTATAGGGATTCCCAGAGGACTTTGCATTTCTGACAGAGGACAGAGTAGACAGCTGGTCCACATAAAAATGTACGTGCTAATTAACCTATCCCTCACATTACACCCAGAGAATTTTTAACAAACAGGGACGTTGCTGAGGAATACTGGCAAAACTTGGGGGTTTTTCTTGCACAGCACCAAATTCTCCTAACTTGCTATGCAAGGTCCCCAGTCTCGTAGGTTCAGCGACATCCTTGGCACAAGGAAGGAAAGCAGGACTGCTGCCTTCATCAGCAGAACTTTGCAAAACTTGGGGTATCTTTTTTCCATTTCAGTTCAGCCTCCTCCTCCTTCTCTCCATCACAAATGCCAGTGCCCAGCGGCAGGAACAGCCCTGTTCTGCACGAGTTATCCTCCCAATGAGGGTGCTTGTGGTGGCAGGACCTCATCCCCAGCAACGGTGGCTTGGGGATGCTGATGTTGGGCACGTGTTGGTCCGCTCTGGTAGAAGTGGGATGTAAAGGCTCTCTTTACCCACATGTTGGTTCATACCTTGCAAGGCCATGGGGCTGCCACCCCACCCGGACTCCGGGCAGGAAATAGGGACAAGACTGCTCAGCCCTGCTGAGAAGCAGACATTTTTGGCACGTCCACAGCAGTATGGGTGTGAACCCCACGGGGCACCTAAAACTGAGGAACCAAATTTAACTTGAGTTAACCCAGCACAGCGGGTTGGTGTTGGAAACAAACACATTATAGTAAAACCGAACTCTCTGAGCCTGCAGGGGAAATTTTGTCTATGCACAAAGGGGAACTGGGCCTTCAGGGAACAGCCTTACAAGCAAATTAGAATAACACCGTAGGAAGGGTGATGTATGAGAGAGGTCAACATTTGCAACCAGATCGGGGTGGACTTTTTCCTTCAGTGTTTGATTGTTTGTGCTATTACTTAGATCATGTCAAGTTTACTCAAGCATAGTCATATAGTGTTCTCCAAAAGCTTATCCCAAATATTTTAATTCATTTATTTCTCTCATCCGCTTCCCTTTCCTCTTCCATTTCACTATTACAGATGTCAGTTCAACAAATAAAGTATGTGGGCAGAACAATGAAACTATTCTCTTGTAAAAAAGAAGAGATTATTTCATTCTCCTGCTATTAACTTTAAAAGAAAAGGCCTTTTGTACCTTTTATACAAGTGTGTGCAATGATACGATTGTGTACCTCATCTCCTTAACTTCAGAGGAAATGATTCATGAAGGAGAGGATCTGGTTGGAAAGACTGTCGGTATACCCTTTTACCTAGGAACTTCTTTCAAGTAAGAAAAAGTAATTTCTGAGCATAATGCAACACAGGTAACCTGGATCAAGCTGCTTCCCTCCCCCCAGCTCTACTCCAAAACCCTGTCTGGGTTGTGAAAGGGTCTGAGGAGTTCTCCATCTCTGTAGATACATAATCTGATTTTCCTTATTTTCCACATTATTTTTTTTATTATGAGGGTAAGGAAATGGGGGGTAAATGGGAGAAAAAAAGGCTAGGATTGGGTGAAGAAAAAATGTATTTTTTGGGGGAAAAAGTTATATGATTTTGCGGTTTTGCCCGACATGTATTATCTGTCTAGAGAAATGAATAAGAAATAGCTTTTTTGATGTAAACTATTGTTTTTGTGTGACAAAAGCATTTCTGTTGCTAGTGTAAACATTGACTATAAGAACGTGTATACCATGGCACTGAAAACATGGGTCATCTTTCTAGTCAGAAGATGGCATGATTTTTTCATGCCTTGAATTATTTTCTTTCCACTCATGGCATGGGATATGGGCTGCTACAAGTATTTCAGTGTCACTCCTCCTTCCATGAAGAATGGAAGCCATGAAATGAGGCCAGCTGCATTTAGTGCCAGAACTTTTATGCAGTTTATCAGGACAAGGGAAACAAAATCCTGTTGGATATGGCTTTCACCCTTCCAGTTGTGCATCCCTTCTCCATGTACCTCTTGGCTCTGACTACTTTCCCTGCAGCAATTCATACCATGTACTTGGCCAGCCTGGCAATGTGGAAGAGCTGACATGTCTCCAGAGAAAGAGAATTTTAATTTAGCACAGAAATGACCTCCTGGATCCTGTGCTGATGCCAGCAATAGCTGTGCTGTCAGGATACAGCCCTGTGGAGGGGAAATACAGGTCTGGTGTCGGGGGGGGCATGAAGGGCCACCAGTGCCACTCTGGCCCTGTGGCTGGGCTGGTGGCACCCCAAAAAGATGTTTGCACCCTGAAGCCCCCTTGCCCAGGGTGTATTATTCAGGGAGAGCTGTGAAAACAAGGCAAACAATTTTTTTTTTTTTTTGTTCTTAAAGGAGCAAATTTAGGTTTACATCCGCTAACAATGGCTGCTCCACGTAACGGGGCGGGCACGGCGGCCTTGGCTGGCATTTGGACCCCACTAACGGCTGCGCGGCTCCTGGGTATGAATCACACGTCGCATTGATAAGGACGGACATTACTCATCAGAATACCATGGACCCAATGCAGCGAAAGTGTCGCAGTCTATTTTGAAAACGTTATCTCACGCTTGTTTCCTTGTACATCAGGCATTAGTCTCAACAATAATCCACTAAAATAGTACATTACTTGTTTCTAGGAAAGATCTTCTGCTACTTTCTGTCTTCCAGCTGGGTTTTACTTGTGCGTGACCACCCGTAAGCGGCTACAAAATCGGGATTGAATGAGGCCAGTCGGTAGCCAGCTTTTGAAGGCAGAGCTGCTCACCCATGGCCGGTGGCACGAGCTTAGTCTGCCCTGCCGACACGCCTGTGCCCTCCCTCCTGCACCCAGCCTTCAAGGGTGTTTAACATTTCTGCCTAGGTTTTATTCGGAGGATGATCTAACTCACCATGGTTCATTTCTTCTCTTATTTCAGATCTTGGTGCCATTCAGGTCACAACCAGTATTCATATTAGCACAGTACTTGGGTTTTAATTAAAAACTGGCCTGTATGACTGATCATAGCTTTACAAATAATATCATAAGATGAGTAAGGGGAAGGAACAGAACCTACTTTATTTGAGACCAGATTTTGACATCCTTCTGTTGAACAATATGAAGCCTTTGAATAGTCCTGTTACTTTGATTTTATTTGTTTCTGTGGATCTACTTCCAGGGCAAGACTCAGTGCAGCATAATCTGGGCCTTTATGATTTAATCCTCGTCATCCTTTTGCTGACAAGGAAGCTTTACTGCTCCAGCCCTCCAAGTATTTTGAATATTTCATAGCGTGTCTCTGTCCTGATCTCTCCATCTTCCCTTAAAATGTGGCTAGAATTTGGCTGCTAGATCGCAAAGCTGGATCTATAATTTTTTAAGCTTTCTCCTGAGTTCTTGAAGAGGTCACTGATTATGTATGATGCATGTTCCAGAGACAAATAGTTTTCTGCCATTTTACACCAATATTTCATAGAATCATAGAATGCTTTGGGTTGGAAGGGACCTTGAGAGATCATCGAGCCCAACCCCCCTATTTAAGCACATAACTACATCTGCGCTGCAGTCTGATGACCAATTAGTGTTTAGCTTAGAGTTATGATCATATCTGAATTTATGCTGGCCTTTTTGCACTCAGGAAAACACTAGCAACACACTAAACATCTCTATCCATTGGGAAATGCTGTATGGTTTCTGTTGTGTTGAGTAATTGTGAGCCTCATTGAAAAGTGAATCTGGTATGCCCAAGAATATCAGAGTATTTGGCATGGTCTCTGAGAGAACCGCTTTATGTTCATTCCTCCTCCATGTGTGTGTGCAGCCCATGGTGAGCGGGAAGGGGGCTCCTGCCTCAGCACTGTCCCGAAGGCCAGTGACCATCCTTTCTGCACAGAGGGAGTGGGCTAGCAGCACTTCCAAATGCCCCAACTTTTAATTTTGCTTTTTTGATTATTGTGCATATATTTACCTGCACCTATATGAGTTTCTGAGCCACTTGCTCACTCCTCAAATAGCACTATAAGTCCTGAGACAGCTGGAGGAATAAAGTGCTAAAGGAAGGGTGGAAGAAACAAGCCCATCTCTATTTTGCAGTTGGGCTAGAAACACTCAAGGCATATCAGTGTTTTGTAATATCAGCTACTTTATTTAGTGCCTCACCATTGTTGTGTCCATCCACTTACACATTCAAACTTGCCTTGTTTCTGAAGTGTGTTGATGCGGCCCCGTAATCAAGGGAGAAAAGCCCACAGCCTTCAGGGAATGCCTGTAGAGAAAACTCAAGCCACCTCATAGCAGAGGTGCAAATGTGGCCCGCCCTGCCCCATGTATCCTACATGTCTTTGTAACGTCACCGTGCGACAAAACCTTTCCTGAAAGGCTCCAGCATGTATGATGGTACAGGGGAGTCACAAGTGCCTGAGATCAGACTGCCAGCTGAAGAGGAGAAAGCAGAGGCACACTTGAGTGGGCTGGTGGGATGTGGACAAGACAAACAGCAGATACCCAGAAGGAAGAATATGAATGCAAGGAGCTGGATCAGAAGACACAGTGAGCTTAGACCCCCACTTAGACATATACTGGGGCCTACTAATACTTATATGAAGAGACTCTGCTGGAAGTTTTACCCATATTTTGTCTCCCACCTTATGAAGAAGAATTTCCTCAGCTTTTCAAATTCTTTGAGAATGATAGAAAATGCTGAAACCTTGCAATAAAACGCATTACCATAAAAAAAAAGTTGTTGGCCAAGCCACACAGGAAATGTAATTTTATATTAGCATCCAAAACAGCTGAAAAGTTGTAGTCTTAAGAGCTGACCTCAAAAATGATGTGTGGATGTTTGAAGAGAAGTGCCAATTCAGTCCTTGCAAGCAGAGAGTTTGCAGGAGGAACTCTTGGCTGTACTCTGGACAGCTCTGTGTGTTTGGGAACCTGACTCTTCTGCTGTCTTTAAGTAAAAGTAAATTCCCCCTTTCCTTGCTTCCTTGAATGAAGGGGACAAAGCCAAGGAACAGCCTGTTGGAAGCCCTGGCTAAGGAGGGGGGGGGGGGGGGGGGGGGGCGCTTCTATTTTTATTAATCTGTGAAAATACTATGAATTCAGGTTGAAATATAATCAATGCAAATCAATGGTATTTATCTTTACTCTTCAGATTTCATTTTCAGTCTTTTCTTTGAACTTTCTTGCCTATTAACTTCCATGGTGGGTTGGAGGTGGGAGTGAGTTATCTGTATAAAAAAGTTGAGGGAAGTATTTTTTTGCCCATGTTTATGAACAATGTTTGCTGTTTTAAGCCCACTTCACCTTAAACAATGCCATTCTGACCATATTTTTCCGAGGCAGAGGGATCAGCCTCTCAAGGCTGGATTTGGTTCAAAATAGGCATTTGAAGGAAACTTGTTCTTTTGTTTTTCCCAGCTGAAGAGAATTGGTCATTTTTAGTGTTCCTTGACAACTTTTCACCCCTGTTCTCTCAGATACACCCTGCTTCTTTTCCTCTCCTGCTCTGATTTCACATTCATGCCCATAGCAGAAGCACTTGGCAGGCTGCAGAGTATTCAGAAAATGTGGGCAGACTTGATGCTTTCTTAGCCCAAAGAGATATTCACCCTTGACTGAGTTCCATTAGCTTAATGTGTTATGCGCATTAACTTTTGCTATGCTGTCCTGAGTATTTGACACAGTCCATGACACCAAATCCTATTTCTAGAGCTGTAAATGTAAATCAGTGTTCCTGGCGGTCACGTTCCAGTGATATTTGTATAGATGGACACTACAGTCTGATTTGTATATCTGCTATTGTAAGCCTTTAAATTTTCCAACACAGTAGCTTGCAGAGCCTGAAAAGGAGGTTTGCTGGGAATTTAAGAAAACAAGAAAAAATTAGAATGGTCTTATGAAGGAATTAATATAGTTAATTTTATTCTCTAAGGCAATATGTTTCTATAGCTTGTCCATATATTTGTCTGCTATTGTATGCAATACAAAAGCTACGTGCTAACGAAATTTGCCGTGACTCGGCAGCAGCCATTTTAATTATCACAAGAAGATAATATCTAACTGTCAGCTCACAGCCCACTTTCGCTTACAGGTAGAAACCAGTATTTCAGAATTTTTACCAGTGTAAAAATTAAGTCAGGCTTATGTGAGTTGATAAACCGTGCCATCGCTTGGTTTTGGTGGCAGGGCAAAGCTGATGTGTGCAGCTGCCATGTGCTCTCAGGTGGAAATCCAGCCTTGTTTCTTTGCCCCTTTTCCTGAGCCTGGGAGCACTTCCCTGCTGTGTCCCAACACCAGTGACCGCTGCCTTTTCTTTTCTCTCTAGCCTCTCTCTCCTGCTGGATTCTCCTATCCCTGCCACTCCTCTCTTTTTTTCAAAGTGAAATAATATTTTTCAAAAATTTTAAGCTGCCAGCACTGCTGGAGGTAATTACTAAGCAGGTCTTTAATCAAGGAAGAGAAGGCACGGTAAGATGCAGTGGATGAAAGCTGGAGGCAGACCCATTCAGAGCAGAAATATGGCACACTTGTAACTGTTACAGCCCAGGGACAGGAGCCAGGCATGGGGGAGCAGGGCACCCCAGGGTGCTGCAGGCTGCTCTGCCCGTAGGTCCCAGTTGGTGGCCCTGAGGCACGTGCCAAGCCCAGGGATGGGCTGCAGAGGGACTTCTCAGGTCACCAGGGAGCACAGGAGCTCCCTCTCCCCTACCACCTGTCTTCAGGTTGATACTATACGTACTGCTGGTCATCTCCCAGACTGGTCAGCCGATGAGCTACCCGTGCAAAGCTGAAATGTGTTCACTGCCCTGTAGTGAGGACCAGTTGTGAGTTGCTGAGCGCTGCCCTTATTCTGCCGGGGGAACGTGTGGGATTTCCCAGGTTTTGGCACTTTCCTCAGTGGAAGCGACAGAGCCTGCAGTGGAGTGTTCACGTTCTCCAAAACTGTGCTCTTGGGCTAGGTGCCAGGAGGCTCAGGACTTCAGCTCTGTCCAGGGAATTAATCCCAAAAGCACAGCACAGATTGCAACCCTTATCGTAAATTCCTTGGAATTTTAAAAAAAAAGTTCTTAATTTGGGGCCTTGATACTGTTATTCTTCATCTCAGCTCAAAAGTCATTTTTATGGGGAAATGCTGGAGTCAAATCCTTTCTATTTTTTACTAAATAAGCAATATCAAAGAACAGAAAGCATGTACCAGGTTGCACAAGCAGGCTGTGTAGCAGATACGCTTGTATGACAATGCTGTATCTCTCACATACACACACACACATGCACACACACACTCATTGACGGAGTCATTCCTAACCCATTACAGAATGTGTTTGTATGTCAGCTCTTGTATTTTTAGCATTTATGTTTGTGATACTGTTTTTATGTCCTGCTGTGCAGGGGAGAGATTATAAAAGCAGCAGCCTTTTGGGAGTGCAGAAGTATTTCCCTGTCTTCTTTCTCATATGATACTCTGTTTTGAAAATAACAACAAAAAGGTATTTCTTACCTCTCAAACCTACTGTTTGGGTTTTACTGCAAATAGATAACTTACAGAGAATAAAGCTAGGACTCTACGTACTCCTCCAGACTGCAATTATTTCTTTATAATTAAAAAATCACTCCCTTGCTGTTTCTCTTCTTCAGGATAATTATTTAATGTAAATGAGTCCTTCTTGCACAGACACTGCCTCTCTTTCTCAGGCTTTTCATCTTTGCCAGGGCTGATTAAAAAGCCTGTCTATGACCGAGAGCTCGTCTCATGTTTGGGAATAAAACTGAAATCTAATGTTGCAATTGCAGCAGCATAAAGGGCTTCTTTGTGCTCCTCCGCACATGTTTGAATGCTGAAACCTGGCTGCCCTGGAGGCTCACCCCCCCCGTGGGTCAATAGGCCAGGACGTGCCCCTCTCCTGCGGGGGACACGCTGCTGCTGCCGGGCAGAAGCCCCACCCCACAACACCAAGAGGAAAACCCAGTCCAGCCTGGAGCATCCACCTGGGCTGGCGGACACATTTCTTATCTAATTTTCCCACTTGAACTACAAGCTGGAGGAGCTGTTACCTGCTTAATTGTAAGGTTTGGTTTATTTGCTTTTCTTGTCTTGATAGCAGATTGGTGTTACAAGGGAAACTGGAGAGCTACCTTCAGGCAACATTTGGTAGACACAGCTTACACTTTAAGGACATTTAAAACACAGACTGTGTAGCGGTTGTGGTTAAATAGCAGAGCATCCTCACAGCCTCATGTGTGTTGGATAACAGTGGGTACGAGCATGGTTTCACAAAAACTCATCCACATCCTCTCAACACGTTCCCTCCTGTGTGTTACCCCCACTCCCGCGGCACCTCTGCGTTGCCCATCTTGTAGGCAAGGAGCTTTCTGATTCCCACCCTCCTTCCACGGGTCCATTAAGCTTCCTGCAGATTGCACCAGTATTGCCAGGAACTTGTGAGAGCTGGTTCCCTGGCCTGCCTCCATCTCCGTTTTGGACCTCTCCATGTGGGACTGTGCCCATGAGGACTCAGATCCCCATGACCATGGGCGAAGAAGAGACATAAGGGAGGGTGAAGGAATAAGAATTCCTCCGAACCAAGACCCCCCAGATTTGGACACTAACCCTCCATACCATTGTACTTCAGGTAGCTCATTACAGGGTAGTCAGATGCCAAACGAGTGTATGAATAAACAGCTTTGTCCTGCTCTTATGGGGAGAGAGTCCTGATGATGCCAGTAGGAGAAGACTGGGCCTTAGTGACATTATGAGACCCAGAGTGACAATCCTGAAATTATTGTATTTATTATGGGGCATGCATTTGTAATTCAGTAAGCATTTGAACAAAAATTAATTATGCAGGGATCATTTGTAACCCAGTTAATATTTGGAAGTCTCTCATGTTTTATGTAGCCTGTACTCAGGATAAACTCTAATTCAAGTGAATGAAGGTGAAACTACCATAAATACTTCAAACTGGGCCACAGATATTAACTAACTAGTTGGCATGATGGTCCAAATTCCTAAGGACTATGGAGTTTGGAAGGGACTTTAGCAAAATTTAGCTGCGCATTAGTGCACAAAGAATAAAGCTCACTCCTTGTAATTTCGCTCAAACTTTTTCTCAAATACTTCGGTTTTAGGCAGACAAACAAAGAGGAACCACCTCAATACCACTGTAGGATCATCAGCTGAGCATCTTCAAAGCCCTTGCTAAAATGCTAACTGATCTTAGAGGTGCCTAAAATCGCAAGGTCCTCAAAGGAGTGCCTGCATGGATGTGTGCCAGCAGTGGCATGTCCCTAGCCGGCTGGACCCAAGCCAGCTCTGCCCCATGACCTGCCCAGCCATACTAGTATGATCTTGTGTTGGAGCCACTGAGGCTTCTCATGTCCATGTGTAACAGCTGATGTTGGTCCCTGGAGGAGATGGGGCAAAGAGCTGCCCATTGTTGGGCCGTGGTCTTGCTAGGGAGTCTACCCTGTGCTGTCCTGAGCTGGCTTTACCGATGTTCATCCCAGGCACTTCTCCACTTGTGTATTCATTAAAGATCCTGCTTGCTGAATAGGCTGCTGATGCTGCCTGGTCAAATGGACATCTTCAAATTATGGAATATATTGGTCTTTCTGTAAAACTTACTATGCCCATTTAAACTGTTGATGTTTCTCTTTATCCCTGAACTTCTCAGCTGTGTTCTACTTCATCAGTGAGTACACATGACATGCAGTTGACTTCTGAATGGCAAGGTGTAGGCTGCATAATGCAAACATTGGGGGTGACATATTTGAGATCTGCTTTTTATATGTATTCTTTAAGAGTTTCGTAAAACATGAATGTCTAGTGAACATCCCTGTCAGAAAGCAAATTCATCAAATGTTTGGGGAAGAGAAGACAAAGAAGACATAAGGGCAAAAATTATTTCAGCTGCTAGCCTGAGTGAAACATCTTGTGTTTAAAAACATTTTGTGTTTTAATTATCTGCCTGGTTTTTAATCTCTTATCAGGAGATGAGTAGAATTGTAGGCACACCAGCAGATGGGGATTAGCTAATTCTGTATGCAGAGGACGAGTGTCACCTTCTTGCAACTTAGGCTGTCATGCTGTGAACAGCCAGGGTCCAATTTCTCAAGTTGGTAGGCAAGTCAATATGCACGTATGCTATTGAGTGAGTTTCCGAAGCACCTTGGTAGGCTCACTGTCTAAATCCTCTTCATTTCAGGAGGAGAAAAATTGTATGTTCATAAAAGGACTTGTGTATCTGTGACTGTCTTCACAAGGGGACTGTCGTCTTTGTGGTCTGTACATGGTGGTTTTCACTTTATATAATCAAGTTATTTTCTTGCTTAGTTTCTGCTTTGCCTCATCACCTTCCCAGCCCCATCTGCCCAGCACTCTTGCTTCACAGGAAGGGATGGGAGGGAGTGTTTTCCCCAGGGTCTCTCTATGAGTATTCCAGCTCTAAGGTCAAAAGCTAGGGTTACCACATCTTTTGACATTGCTTTCTGAAGCAGCATTTTTTATTAGCTGTTTGATCATTGTCGTGGTTTAGCCCAGCCGAAACCAGGACAATCATACATTAATTTCATCAGATTTTTTTTACTAACAGACAAAATATGTTGTAGAAACTGTGTGTTAGAAACATTGCTGAAAAATTGCTAATTTTATTAAATTATCCTCCCCTTTGTCTTTCTAACATCCTTCAGATCACCCTGGGTTCAACAAGACTGCTAATGTGCTCTCTGTTTACAGAGAAAATGGAGACATGGCCCTCCATGCCCCATGGGACAACACGTTCATCCTCAGACGGGCGTTGTCGCTGTGGCTTAGTGGCTCCTGGGGTGCTACATCTGAGAAAGCAGCAGGAGCTGTCCCTTGCCTTTTAGCGTCTTCTTGGGTAGCTACACGGTGTTTGCTTAGGATCCCATTTTGAGGTCCTAGACACTTCTAGGTTATGTGTGAGCATTTGCTCTTAACCTTAGTCTGTGGACTCCCCCTGTAGAGCTGGGCATTTCCTTGCTAGGCACAGTGTCCTGGTTTCGGCTGGGATAGAGTTAATTTTCTTCCTAGTAGCAGGCACAGTGCTGTGTTTTGGATTTAGTAGGAGAAGAATGTTGATAACACGCTGATGTTTTAGTTGTTGCTAAGTACTGCTTATGCTAGTCAAGGACTTTTCAGCTTCCCACGCTCTGCCAGGTGCACAAGAAACTGGGAGGGGGCACAGCCAGAATAGTTGACCCAAACTGACCAAAGGGCTATTCCATACCATATGGAGTCATGCTCAGCATATAAACTGGGGCGCGGGGAGGTTGGCCGGGGAGCAGCGATCGCTGCTCGGGAACTGTCTGGGTATCGGTCGGCGGGTGATGAGCAATTGCATTGTGCATCACTTGCTTTATATATTATTATTGTTATTATCATTATTATATTGTTATTGTCATCATTACTATTTTACTTTATTTCAATGATTAAACTGTTCTTATCTCAACCCAGGAGTGTTTCTCACTCTTACTCCTCCGATTCTCTCCCCCATCCCATCGGGGTAGGGGGAGTGAGCGAGCTGCTGCGTGGTGCTTAGTTGCTGGCTGGGGCTAAACCACGACACACAGGAATACAACATTAAGGTTTTTAAGAGTCTGGCAGGAGTCTTACTAACAATGAAACCATGGAAAATCCCACAAGGCTTTTCCATAGCTTTAAGTCCTTAATTACCTAGCTATAGCTATTCCTCAGGTACAAGGACAGCTTGTGTATCTTCTCCAAGCTCAGTGACACAAGTGCTTAATACAATGCAGCTTCTTATGTCTTAAGAAGACTTAAAATATTTCATGCTGATTTTTTATCCATGGAGGATGGCACTTGCCAAACAGGATAGCTCATGTATGTATACATATATAGGGTGTTCTTTGGCAGTCCTCCTCATCCATCATCTTTCCTTGATACTTGGAGATAAGATATTTATACATTTTTTAAAATTTCTGACTCCTATTAGCTAGAGCCATGAAAAAAATATACATATTCTTTACTGTGATTTCTTAAAGCGCTTCTCTTGTCTTTCCATTGCAGTAACTTTTTCTGTTCGGTTGACTGTTTCTATAAAAGTAGATCTGAGGCACAATTGATCAAATGAAAGCTGTTGGAAATGAGCCAGTTTGATTAATTAGTTAGCCATTTCCTAGCAGTGTTTTTAATCTAACAAACACTAGTCAGTCAGTGGCAGAAAAGATTGTGGTGTAACTTAATACATGTAATTATGCCCTGCATAGATTGTGTTTCTTCAAACAAGCTCCTATTCAAGAATGAAGGCGTATCATAATTGATCAGGTTTTAATCCTTCTATACTGTGGCCTCATAAATAGACTTTTAGTATACATTTATTACAACATCTGAGAATGTTTCACAAAATCAATATTAATATTAATTATTTGGATGGCTCACTAGAGAGAAATCTTCAGGGGGTGATGAATAATATCAATGCAGTCATCAGTTCTGGTCAATTCCTTCTCTGCTGACAAAAATGAGGTTTAATTGCTAGTAGCCTCAGGCAAAGTCAGGACACTGCAAGTGTTCCCAAAACAGTTAATTTGAGCTGAGTACTCAGTGATGGGTGTTCAGCAGAGGTACCGATGTGGTCTCATTTTGTGCTGGTGTAGCTAGAGAAAGTGAAAAGGAAGGTTTTTACGGATGTTATTGTACTTCCTGAAGAAGTGGCAGCTCTATTGGGTTCAAATGATCTTCCACTTACACACCCTCTTCCATTTCCCTCACAAAACCTGAGCTGTGAAAATGCTTTCATAACAGTATGTGCCTCTGCTGCTTTCTAGTTCTCCATTACTACCCAGTGCAACCCCTGTGCAGAGAAGAGACCTTGGGGTTCTGCATCCTTCCTGAACCCCGTGCTGGCAGCTCAAATAGCGAGGAAGCTATAGAAATGTCTCTGCTCAGTCTTTCCATCCTAAAGGCTCCTTTCAGACAACTGCAGAGAATTATATAGATGAGCACTTTATCTTTATGAAGCCTGGGTGATGAGGAAGGTGGAGCATGCTACCCTTTTCTCTGGGGCAAGGTTAGCATTTACAGTGGAGGATGCCATTTACTCATGAAGAGAGCACAGAACAGATCAACCTTTAATAAAGACTGGTGTGTCGGAGGGAGCTCTCAGCAGGGCAGATCTAGCTGAAAATAGGTTTGTGTCCCCCCCAGCTAGCTTCAGGTGCAAAAAGCCAGTCTGCTGTTTTTCTGCAGGTACGGTGTGGTGAACCGGAACTCTCCCCAGCTGGACCCCAGCCTATAAAAGGGATACACCTTTCTGGGCTTTGGATCTGGGTCCCCAGTGCCAAATTCAGACTTTCCTCTGCTTTCTCACTCTTGATTACATAGCCCTACAGACAGGATCCCCCAAAGTACAGTACCTATCAAGAAAGGAAACATCCCCTCATTCAGATGATGTCTTTACTGCAAAGTTCATGATGCCTCTCCCAGTCTTCATGAGAATTTACCAGGGGAAGCAGGTGAGGGAGCTAAAAAATTATAGCTGTTCCTCCCCACTCCTGTTAGCACCCCAGTGCTAATTGGCTTCCCCATCTTTGCTGGTGAGTGATAGTCACCTGGCTGTGCACCCCAAGAACAGAAATATCTGCTTCTGTTCCAGGCAACAGGCTCTGCTGCACAGGAGAACATAGTAATAATTTATGTGCATATAAATGAAATAATGCACTTAAAAATCTACCAAGATAAGTGTGGTTTGTTTTTTTTTTTTTTTCTTCAAAAAATTACATTGTAGATCAAAATTTAATTAATTTGGGAAATCCTATAGCTTGCATATGTAGACACATTTAGCTGATCATATTATTCCCTTCTGGCCATATAATCTGAGTGAGGTTTTCTGCAATACACTACCCTTTCCTGATTATGCAGCTTTTTCAGAAAAGGCCTATTATTTTTTTCATTTAAATACAACCAGAGGAAGATGGCTTTTGATTTATACACAAATCAATACTCCCTTCTGATTGAACTCTGCACTGCACTGCTGTAATTATATTCATGGATTTTGTGTAGGTGTAAGACAGGAAGCAATTATCAGCTGCAGTCATGAACGAATATAAAAGAAATCTCACTTTTCTTTGGAACCATAACATTAATGACATTCTCTATCTAACGTCAGCCGCTTTCACATGACTTCTGCTAACTGCACTGTTGTTTAGCTGAGGAAAAAGTAATAGCAGATAGCTGTGATTAAATAACATCTGCATGAATTTAGGGTGCTGTAGTGTTTGGAGCTTTGCCTTACTGAAAAAGCCGACGTTTTTAACGTGTATCAAAACAGGGGATGGGTTTTAGTTCAAGTATTTTCTTTTCTATTTAGCTGAAAGTTAATCATGGCTGTAATTCATCCCTTAGTGATTCTCTGCAGTGGCAGGCGTCACAGGAGCATTTAAGGAAAGTGTCATCAAGGCAGTTTCACTGGGAAAAGGCACGGCAAAATAAATGCATAAATAGTCTGCTTAAGGATGGTCTGAATCATTTTAATTACCAGCACTCAGTCACCAGTAGGCTCTGGAGGGGTATCATTGTAACACGGGCATTGTTACTGTAAAAAAAGCTGTCACCTAAACACTAATAAGTGATGTCTGACATTGAAATGCATCAGAGTCACCAGGAGGAAATTGTGTGTGCCCAGCTGAAGTCTTAACTTTGTCCCCAGGGTGTAGCCACCGACAAGCACTATCCCTTCCTCTGCTCAGTCACTGCTATTCACCTAACAAGGACTAACAAAGACCAGCTTGAGGGCTTGGAAAGATGGTGTTGAATGCTGAAAGGACAAAGAGCTACCAGGGGAGCTTTGGGGCAGCATCGTTCCCTTTCAGCTCCTAACTGGAAAACAGGAGGAGGGAAAACTGGGTTAGGCAGGTGGATGGCATCAGCACTCAAGCTGCAGAGGGTTTGTATGTGCTTCAGGGACTTTTCTGTAGTGGCAGAATCAGAGTCCCTATGTTGCAGGGATAAGGGTTCATTTATTACTACTGACTGGGGTCCTGGTGTAAATCAGGCCAGCTGGTCACAGCCTCAGACCTGCACCAGACCAGGGGATAAAATACCTGAGGCATCAGTGAGAGATCCCAGTGGGTTTAGGGGCTCTCAGAGTTCACTGAACTGATTTGCCCCTTCTCTTGTTTCGTAAGGTGCTTTTACAGTGAAATTTTATCACAGACTCTGTATCGCATCACACTTATTATATCATAGGCTGAAGAGCTTCTATTTATGGCTGTCCGCTGTTTCCACCTCTTAGAGGGCCACTTCCAACTAGCTTTAAAGCTGATGTGCCTGAAGTGGGATTTTTTTCTTAATGATAGTAATTAACCTCTGAATTGCCAGCTTCACCCTTGCTCATTCCTCTCTACCAATGCATTTTTATGTGTGTGTAGAAATGCCTGTCTGTAGAAAATTGGGACCTGCAAATCCATGTATTTGCACTTACTGCATAGCTCATTTGGGGTGTAAGGCTAGGTATATGCTTGCTCTAAGGATGCATTAACTTTTTTTCCCACTTGAGCTGAGATTTTTGCATTATAATCCCAATTCCACATTTAGGTGTCAAAGCAGATTGTCAAAGTCTTTATTATAATCTTCATTATAACAGTAACTATAATGTTCACAGATTTCACTGAAAGAACACTGTTGAAAAGCCGATAATTTATTTAGGGCTTAAATAAAGGCTCAGAAAGTTGACTTCTCCCCCTTTTATAAAGTAATAGCTGGGAAGGAAGGGCTGATCTCCATAGCAGGTACTTTAATGCCTTCTGCAGAGATCCTATATATGTCTTTGCACCTAAGGGACAGTTTTAACTTACCCTAAAGTCAATGAGTGGCAGCCTGAGCCTCAGAGGTCGCCAGTACTGCAGCTGCTCGCTGCAGTGCCGTGCCGTATGAGCATGGTCAGCTCAGATGTGTGCATGTGCGCGTGCTGACATTGCTGTTAAATTTTGCAAACCACACAATACGGAGCATATGCTGAGGATATGGCTTGATGCTGTCAGAGGGGACTACAGCTGATACCTGAGCTAACATAAAGCTCCTTCAAACAAAGTGAACAAGCTGAATTGTTTTGAGGACAGGCAAATGAAAATGGTGAGTTTGTGTTGACTTGGTACTTGGCATCCCGCAAACAGACCAGGAATGCTGTCAGCATGCCATGAAGCCAAGAGCAGAGTGACTGTGACCTGCAGATATCCTAAGCCTCAGAAGAGCTGCGCTGGTCTTGGGGACATTGAGCCATGGCCAGTAATGAGGTGGAACCCCTTGGTCTTGCCACAGATTCACAGTGGCTGGGCTGATTGGCACTGCCAAGATAAATAAAATGCTGTTGAATCCAGATCAGTCAGGCTGTCATCGTAATAAAACACCTTGGGTCTCTGCTGCTTTCACTTGGTTTGAGCGCAGAAGAGGCCATGGCTGGGAACCGCTGTGAGCAGATGCTGAGGGATGCTTCGCATCACTGTTGATTCCAAAATAACCAGTGTCTTTTTTTTTCACTACAGAGCAGGCAGCAACATTAAAAAAATAAATAAATACACAAAAGATAGGATGCCGTTCTGTGAGAGCTAATCCCCCCCTCTGCCCCTCCTTCGGCTAGCTGGGCTGTTTGCCTTTTTATATTTTGGATTTACACTGCTGGTGGGAATGTACATTCCTCGTGATTTCAAACAGCTGGATTCTGTATTTGAGAGCTCGGGCTCACGAAGTTCAATCCAGATTTATGCAAAATTTATATAAACATGAACACAAATAAATAAATAAATACGAAGGCTTTGAAGCACACCCCATCGCTTCCCATCCCTTCTCATTGGAGGGGGTTGCGTTGCTCTCAGGTTTCTGGGTATCCCCAGATTAACTACTGAAAGGCCAGAAAGGCTTGAATGCTGCAGTGTTTGATTTCTGGGAAGGATCCCAACAGCTGGACTCTTCTCCGCAGGATACCGTGCCTGGCTTTGGAAAGAACCCCCAGCATTAAGATCCAAAGGGGGCTGGGCAGGAGTGTGTGGGTGTGAGACGCACATGCACACACACCCAGCTTGTGAGTGCACAGCCTAATAACCAGGGGTTTGCTGGTGGGGTTTTTCCTTCTATCTTTTGGGAAGGGGGAGGGGGAAGGACATATTTCTCCCCCTCACCCTTAGTTCTTGCCTTTCGTCATTCACTGCAATCTCGAGCTTCCTGTATTTGGGTAAATAATGTTATCATCTGTTTCCAGAAATGGTTTGGGACAAATTCTTCTTGGAAGTCCTTCCCACGCAGTTATATTTCAGTGTCCTTTATTTCCCAGGCAGGCAGCGAGACCTCATGGTTAGGCTATATCAGTTTCCTCTCCCCACCCATCAGCTGTCTACTACACTGAGATAGGACCACCTAACGTGATGTGTTGTAACTGCAGAATAATTGTCAGCAGTGTAATCTATGCCACAGTTAGGAGGACACGGGTTTTCACTGACAAAGCGGGCTTTGAAAACTGAAAACAACAGCTAAAATAAAGATTTCTGAAGTAACAGCAGCAAAAGCAGAGCTTTATTAGCATAAAATCCCTCAGAATCTGTTTGTAAGTTGTCTCTCTGAGTTATACAGACAGTCACTTACATGCCAAGAGCCTGACAGTTTTGCATGCCACCGCTTGAGAAACCATAACTCACTCGAGCTGTTTTGCTGCGAGGAGAGGCTGCTGTCTCCCGAGGGCAAGCCTCCTCCCATCCATCTAAACACAAGCGTCTTGCAAAGGGCTGGCTTGCCGTCTGGAAGGCCTGGCTGACCAGAGGAAGAGCCTAAACCCCAGCCTGAAGGGTGTAAATGTAGTAAGCAGGATCACCGTGAGTCGAGCAGATGATTCACCTCGGGCAGACCCTGGCATGAGGGTTGGAGCCACCTCGCCCACTCTTGCAATATGAAAGATAAGCATCAGCTCTGGCCAGGGCAAGTGCGAAACCAGCTCTTGGCAGCGGCCACAGAGCAGCTTCTCACCATGGTTAACAACGGGCCACCAGTCCATGGACCATTCACACCTCTCCCACGCCAGCGGTACCGCTCCCTGCCTTCCAGCTGCCGGGCTCTGGCCCACCCTCACAGGCATCATTTTCACCTCTTCATACTCACCAGCTCCTCTCCACACAGCTGATCGTAACAGTGCCTAGGAGGCTGTTTTTGCTGTTCCAGTAGTAGTAATTTTTCCTTGAGGAGTTGTTAAATGAGTCACTGGAGGGAAAGCGAGCATGCTGCTGCGTGCCTGAGCCAGATGTGTCAGCTTCCTTCAAACCGGGGACTGCAAGCAGTTATCTTGTGAGGCAAAATGCAAGTCTTACTGCTCCAATGTTCTGCTGTTTGTTCAAAGCAGAAAAGCTCTGTAATGCAAGTGTGAAGTGCTTAAATATTTTAGCTTAATTAGTTTAGCTAGGCTGTGGGGGAGGTCCAAGAACAACTAAAGAGTTAAAAACATTTTTCTCCAATTTTCTCTGCTGAATGGTGCCTTCTTATCCTACCCATGAGAAGAAGAGCTGCTATAAGGCCTTGGCTTCGCACTGATGAGTAATAGACATGGGCTGTGGGTGAGCAGAGCTCCCTGGTTGACAGTGCAGGGCAGGGCCATGAGATCGCACACTTCACACCCATCCTCCTTTGGGAGTCCTGACGCGTTGTGTATGGAGAGCTGGCCTTGGCTGTTTTGGCTGCAAGCGTCCATGGAAGCTCCTATTAACAGTGAACTCTATAATATGTCCTTAATTACTATAATTATCATAATTAACAAGATTACAGGTGATCTTAGGCTCTGTATCTGCACAAATTGCAAGTACCTTGGGCATAGCTAAAATACTTAGACTGCATGAGCACAGCACACCTTGAAAGGTCAGAGCCTGGGGCAGCACAGCAGGGAGAGGGAGGAGAGCCTTCAAGAGAGGAACAATACTACTGAAAAAAAATGGTTTTCATTAGGTTTTGCTGAAAAATAAACTAAAAGGGCAGTGGAGAAATCAGTGAGCTGATGCTGTGAGTGTGGCTTAGGAAGGGTCCTCAAGCTTGTTTTGTGACAGGATGTTTTACCACAGAAAGGAACGGTTTCTCTGCTGTACAGGGGCATGTTTCTTAGCCAGCAAGACAGAAGAGAAGGAGAAAGGCTTGGAGAAGGGCCATCTCTGCCAACTCGAATCTCTGCTTTTGATGAGGTTTGTACCTTAGCCAGCCATGTTTCAGAACTCCAAAAAAGTGTCCTGCTGGTCTCATCCGGATGGCAGGCTCAGGTTGTACAGCTACGCCCTCCCAAGGTGTTTCAGCTGCAAGCTGTGCAAGATGTGTGGGAATAAGCACAAACAAGAGTAACTTGCTTTTGTTTTCTCTTTTTCCTGCCTGTTTCCAATTTTGATTGGATGGCAGTGCTTAGAGAAAACAACTCAGCCTCTGTGAGGGATGGTAAGCTTCAGAATAGGGCATAAAACCAGCTGATATTTTAAGACAGATGATTAAAATAGACATCTGCAGGGCTTGAAGACTACAGCTGCTTAATGCAGCTTTGAGAGTTGAATCAGCAGATTCAGGTACAGACGCTGTCCTAATGCATTTCAACTCTCCATGTTATTTTGATGCTTACATGGTAATGTACATTGAGATGGTGTACCAGGGCTCACATAAATTACACTGTTGATCACAGGATACCTGGTGCTTCTTTCAGGTATAGAGTGTGGGGTCAGGAGTCTGGTGTTGTATGTCATGCTTTATTTTCACATGTCAGAGGAGCTAAAGACATGCAGTGCATCCCAGAGCACCTTTTCTCTGCCCCCTCCAGCCCCCTGCAAAGGAGGCACCTAGCCCACTGGGGTGGGAGAGTTTGAATCTTTCTAAACTATATTTTTCAAGAGAGGAGGAATGCAAAGATTTGAAACCAGATGGGAAATGTTAAGGGGCAGAAACATATGAGGGGGTGTTGTTAGCCAGGAGGGCTCCTTTCATATTTGGAGATTTTTGCACCATGAAAGAAGAGCAGACTCCTCAGTAGTGTTCAGGACTACCTTCAGCATCCACAAATGCACCTGCAGAACGCCAGGTCCAATAGATTGTCTCATATCTCATGACAAAAGAGAGAATAATTATTTCTTATTCCTTCAGAGAGCTGCAGAGGATTTGTACTGGGGGTTCCCTGGGAGCAGTCTTGTTGGGATGCAGTGTTATACTGCACAGAAGCGCTGTGCCTCGAGCCTTTTGAAACTGGCTCTTCTGCCCTGGCTGGTTGCAGTGGTAGGTGAAAGAGGGACTTAATACCTTGTAATGTGAATTCCTAACTCCCTGCTTTGCATCCTTATCAAAGTCAGCAAGAAGACTGCCTGCCCAGTCTGTCATCTGGGAGGAAGTCTCTCCATTGAGAGCCTCATGCTTTGACTGGCATTGTGCAAAGGTAAATTACGTTCCCATAAGGAACCATTTTGATAAGCTGGCTCAAAGAAGCCATGTGTGTGCTTTGTAAACCATGCTGATTAGCTTTCCTTTTAAAGTGGAGCTGAGTCCCTGGGGTTGGTCCTGTCTAATATAGGTGGTTATTCAATACACTGGAAAGCGATTGTCCCATAATTAAAGTAATTTCAGGGCATATGGTTACTGACCTATGCCTGGACACTTGAGGGTGGAACTGCCTGCCTGCGGGCTGGCTGAAGAATTGGAGCTGCCTCTCCATGCTGGAGCATGCAAATCTGTCTGCTGTCTAAGGCAGCGTGAGTTTGTGCTGTCCCACCACATTATGTCTGCACTGGGAAAACCTTCCTAACTGGATCCTGCCAAGCAGGGCTGTTTGATATCAGCCAATGCTAAGTGTTTTGCTAGAGCAAATGCACTCACATGTCTTTGGGGATAATTAGTATCTGCAACAGGATCTGACAAATGCAATGCTGACATCAGAGGTACCCCAGTTTATATCATTTACTGCCAAAACCACCAACTCAGGGACAGAGCTAGGATCACGCTCCTGCAGAAATGCCTGGTAAGGCCTTGTTGCAGAGTTGCTGTAGAGCACTCTAAAAATGCTAACTGAAATTAGTTCGTGCCTCTGAAAAGCATTGCTTTATTCACCCTACTTTGCAGAGGGTAAGCTGGTAGCTGCCCGGTGTTGTTGAGCCAGGAAGGCAAAGGAAGCCACAGGGTAGTGTGGGAGGTCTCCCAGCCCTGGTTGATAGTGTCCTGTAGTAACCATCAGACCAGGGTTTCCTTTCTCTGAAAACCTTATGTTTTCCTAACTTATTACCTTATACATGTGAGATTTTGTATAAAATTGAAAAGGGACTGAGCTTGCAATAACTGAAATCAAGGTAGCAAAAGAAAAGACCAGGAGAAGTGAAAAATAGAATAATGATGAATCAAGCCTGGAACAGAAGTCAGTTTTATAGAGGTCCAAAGGGAGACACAGTTACACAATTTGACCAAGGTGGTGCAATTAATCAGCAGCATGGATGGAAGCTCCAGTGTAAAACTAATGCCACCCACACACGGCCTACCCACTCCCTCCCTTTCCCGTGATTCCCCAGGGGGAAAATCCAGCCCGCCCTCATCGCAGGTTTGTATAGTGGAAGCGGAGGCTAGGGGCCATAGCTCATGGTGGGAATTAGCTGCTCCTGGATGTTTCTTGGTTTCCATTGTACTGTTGCATTGTGGCAGGGGAGGAAGGAGCTCATTCCTTCCTTCCAACTGATTCAGAAGAGTCCTGATCTTGGGGCTTATTGCTTGAGGGAGAAAAAATTCAGTGGGAACTTTTGGACCCTGAGGTGAACTCTGAGTCTGCCTATTCCTGGCAGTGGGTGGTGATATCCATGTCATAATAACACTATTACATAGCATTGCGATGTACTGGGAAAAATCTGACTATGATCTGCCACTTACAGAGCATCCAACATTATCAGTTATTCTGCCCCCATTGCCTCTACTTAGTTGCAGCTATTGCTATTAAAAAAAAAAAGAAAATCCAGGAGTAAAATCCTGCTTTGCAAAAGTCCTGAGAGCTGTAGGAGTAACAGTCATGTTTCCTGAAACTCAGTGGCCATCTGGGGTGAAATTGGTTCATGGCAGGATCTTGTGATGCATCGAACTGTGAAATTTTGCAGAGTGACTCTACCCTGGATCCTTGGATCCATCTTGTACCCTGGCTCCTGCATCTCTCTGGTGCTAGGCTGCCCTGGGGGTTATGAGACTTGGTTCCTTGACTTCATGGGTGAGGGCTGATGGCTTTGTAGATTGCTTGAACAGTGACCTTGGTGAAGCATTGTTTTAGTAGCAAAGCTGGGGGGATGTGTTCACAGTGCAGTTGTTAGCAACACAACCCAATCAAGGTCTGCAATGACCATCTGTACAGGGAGGGAATATTTAATTTCCTCATTCACCATCTTTTTCCACCTCATCAGGTGTCTGTGGTTTTGACCACAGTTATGCTTAGAAAATATAGGAAAATATGGCTACGTCATTCATCTGGATTAATATAGTCCCTTGATAACTCACCACTGAAAAGGCAGCCACAGTGATGGTGGCTACCTTCTTAGTCCAGGCTAGGTTAGTCAGTCCTCACCCACCCCCAGCGCATCCCAAACCCACAGAGACAACCTCTGTATCTCTGTTTCTGAGACTCATTTTGCTTCTGAACAGTCATTCCTATGTCAGTAAAGTTAATCGTGAAATTATGCTCCTAAACTCTTTTGGTATTCCCCTCTTGTCTTTAGTACTTCTTTCTTTTCCAGGAGCTGAGTTTAATCAGTGGCCTAAAATGAACCATACCTACAGTATTATCTCACTTCCTAATCAACAGTAACTGGCCCCACAACATCCTGACAGACAGACTCTCCTCCTGAGGACAGCCCCTGCTCTTGCACGGGCTGCATCGCAGCTCTTTTCTTCAGGGAGAAAATGCGAGGCTGCCAGCAGAACCCGGTTTTAAAGCAGAGCTGCCAAAAGATAGGGTGCTATGGGGAGGAAAATGAAATACTGCTTGCCTCTGCCTTTGCGCAGCTGCTGTTTTCTAGGACGTGTTGACTTAGGAAAGTCTTTCTTTGTGTAGCCCTCTTTCAGATGTTGCTTAAGTGCAAATATGGGCTGTTAGTTCAAATTTAGTAACAATCAGGATTGATGGAAAATCTCATACTAGGATGCGACAAAGAAATTCAATTACATACATACACTTGATTTCTATGCTAATAAGACTTACAGTAGTGCTAAAGAAACTGCATTCTTGACTACGGTGGCAGCTGGGTTTTGTCACTGAATACTGTGTTGGCAGCATACTAATGACTCATTTCTGACTGCCGACAGCTTCTCGAGTGACTTTGTACAGTGATTTAAAGCCTGGTGCCAAGCCTGCGGGAGTCATTGTGCCAGACCAGGGACCTGTTTGAAGTCAGTGGGAATTATGCTGGGGAGTGCAACAGGGCCAGACTTTGGGCTAACAAGCACTGCAATCAACTTCAGCAAGGCTGGGATTGGGCAGATAACCTGAATTTGCTTTCTCACCTGAGAAACAGGTGATATAAATGGTTTGCATTCATGTTTGCAGCTGGGTTGAAAATGGTGCACTTTTTTCTTTTCGTGAGGACAGTAAAGGGGAAATTGAGGAAGGTTATTGTATTTAAGTTACAAACTGTAAAATACAGCTGCAATTCTCAGCAAACCCCTCTTTCTCCCAAGAAGATGTGAAAATAGTGACATAGGTGGCCATAGAGTCTTCCCCATCCTGGACTTGCCATTTTATCCAGTGTATGAGGGGTGTGCAAGTGTGGCAAGGTGGAGGTGAGATGGTAACAGTCTCTTAAATATTACCTTACTTGTGCTCATAAGGAGTCAGTATACGTACAGGGGTTGAGGGGAAGGCACGTCAGCAGCTGCTACTTGGTTGGATCTTCCCTCCTGGCCCCTTTCTGGGGCAGAAGTCTGGCAATGTCTCTGCCCTCTCAATACTCACAGTTCATAACTGCACCTTCTCATTCTCTAAAGGATAAAATGGAGCCCTGATATGAGTAGGTGCAACTCCCTGGAAACCAACTTACACCTCAAAGGGACCCAAACATGAGATTGGAGCAAGATGTTCCAGTCAAATGTGAGTGTGCTTTTTATTTAAAGGGTAATTAATACACCAACGTAACTCCGCATCCAGCTGCTTTGGTGGTACAAAGCAGCAATAACAACAAGATGAGGCCAGCACCACCTGCAATTCTGAGAGTAGCATGTAGTTTGAAGGAGAGATGTCTTTGTATATTCCTTTTCTTGGTATATTCCCTATGCATCTCTTTTAAGGGGAAGAAAAACCCAGGTGTAAATGCCTGTGAGGCAGTGGGCAGCTCGAGTTCTTTTGCACTTTCAAAAGGGATTGGATTTTGGGTCCCAAAAGTTTAGACTTTGGCAATAATGGGATTTTTGGTGGTGGTGGTTGTTTTTTTGTACTGTAACATAGATATTCATTCTCTGTCTTGAGGACTTTATCAACGATCTGGATGAAGGGATTGAGTGCGCCCTCAGTCAGTTTGCAGATGACACCAAACTGGGTGGGAGTGTCGATCTGCTGGAGGGTAGGATGGCCCTGCAGAGGGACCTGGACAGGCTGGACCGATGGGCCGAGGCCAACTGTCTGAGGTTCAACAAAGCCAAGTGTCGGGTCCTGCACTTCAGTCGCAACAACCCAATGCAACGCTACAGGCTTGGGGAAGAGTGGCTGGAAAGCTGCCTGGCTGAAAAGGACCTGGGGGTGTTGGTTGACAGCTGGCTGAACATGAGCCAGCAGTGTGCCCAGGTGGCCAAGAAGGCCAACAGCATCCTGGCTTGTATCAGGACTAGTGTGGCCAGCAGGAGCAGGGAGGTGATCGTCCCCCTGTACTCAGCACTGGTGAGGCCGCACCTGGAATACTGTGTGCAGTTTTGGGCCCCTCAGTACAAGAAAGACATTGAGGTGCTGGAGCATGTTCAGAGAAGGGCAACGAAGCTGGTGAAGGGTCTGGAGCACAGGCCTTATGAGGAGCGGCTGAGGGAACTGGGGTTGTTTAGCCTGGAGAAGAGGAGGCTGAGGGGAGACCTTATCGCTCTCTACAACTACCTGAAAGGAGGTTATAGTGAAGTGGGTGTTGGGCTCTTCTCCCAAGTAGATAACGATAGGACAAGAGGAAATGGACTCAAGCTGCGTCAGGGGAGGTTTAGGTTGGATATTAAGAAAAATTTCTTCATGGAAAGGCTAGTCAAGCATTGGAAGAGGCTGCCCAGAGAGGTGGTTGAGTCCCCATCCCTGGAAGTGTTAAAAAAACAGGTACATGTGGCACTCTGGGACATCATTTAGTAGGCATGGTGGTGTTGGGTTGATGGTTGGACTGATGATCTTAGAGGTCCTTACCAATCTTAATGATTCCTAGTTTTTACTTTCATTATGAATAATCCAGGCACTAAGCCAGGAAACATGAAATTGCTACTCTACCCTTAATTGGTTTAGTGGTGGACTTGGTAGTGTTAGGTTAATGGTTGGACTGGATGATCTTGAAGGTCTTTTCCAACCTAAACGATTCTATGATTCTATGACTCCAGAAAAAACTCCACAGCATATTTATTTCGCACAGGTATATATACTGAGAAGTAATTTATTCAAGATCTGGACTCAGATAATCTTTTTTTTCATGGTACATTGGAAGCTTACTGCCAATTATTGCATTTGATTCTCACCTGGTGTAAATACAGCAGCCTGGTGACTCCCAGAGCTGAACTGGTGCAAACTAGCAGGCACCCTAGCCCACTGGAGTCTGCTCCTGAGATATGCACTGTCTATTTAGCATGGTTAGTGTTGCATTAGTTAGCTAGCTGTACTGGGGCTGGATCTCACCTGTATCTTGCATGGCTAAGGTAAACCATGCATCGATGCAGAAGATAAATGTGTGGCGGCACCCAGTATTTGCAAGGCGCCTATGAAATAACTCGTCCCTCTGGAAGGCTCTCACCCTCGCAGTGCATTCCCCTGCCGCTTCAGTCTGCTAATGTATCCCCCTGCACGCCGGTGAAGGCAGAATCCTGGCTCTCAGGGAGTGCAGGTGGGGTTGTGAACGTGCCCTGATCTCTGGTGGTATCTGAGAATATCCTCACTCAATGCAAAAGCGAAGGCCTCTGGTGCAGAGTGATTTTGGAGGGACCAGGCGGCCCAGATCAAAGCTGTGCTGGGGAGTGCCAGCTGCCATCTGCTTCTGCTGGGGCTGTGGCATCAGCTACCCAGGAGACAGTGTCAGCACTCATGTTCAAGGCAAACACAGGCTTTTGTTTCCAAAAGCAAATAACCTTATCTTGGGGTAACTCCATTTTGCACAGTTATTTGAACCAAACAGGAAGCCTGTGGGGTTTTATTTTGGTATTAAAATCAGTATTTTGGCTGTTTTTCTAGGTGCTCAATGCATTAGTGGAATCTAGAAGCTTAATATTTTTAAAAAGAAATCTTCCACTGGATTCATGCTTTTCCATTATATTTACATACTTGTAATTACATGTACTTACATTGCTCTCTCTCTATACACATATAATTATATTGGTGTATAGATACATATACACACTTCTACTTATTCATACTAGTAGACAGACCTGCAGTATTTACTCCCTTACATTAAAGCTGGTCACATAGGAAATGTGGAAGGGCGGAACATCTCTGCAGGTTCATAACTCACGCTGATAAAGGAAACAAAGGGGAAGGGAGAAGGCAAAAGGAAGAAACAAACCTCCAGAAATTTCTGCATGAAATTTGTTGCTTTCAACAAAAGGCGCCAGAGCTGCGAGGGTGACTCAGAGGAGAGCCACAGAAGACAAGGCTTTGGCTCAGAGTGGATAACCAAGCTGAGACAGGTGAGAGTGGGCTGGAAATGTCCGGGGGCAAGATGAGTGCAGCGCTACGGCAAGAACTGGCTCCCCTGGAGCCATCGGGGGCCATCGGGGTCATTCCTCAGGGGTGGCTGGGGAAGCAGAAAATAAATCTCACATGTTGGACAGGGGGAATTTCCAAAGAGTGGTTTTGCTCCTACTCACCCCTGCAGAAAGATGGCTTTGCACCTTCCCCAGCTCGGGACGTAGGCTAAAAGCTACCGCTGAAGCCACAGGAGACAGGATTAGGTGTGACAGAGGTGCCAACAGTTTGTATAGCTTGAAAAGTGCAGTGCAGAGCTTCGGGGAGTAGAACTAAACACAGAAAATAACAGCAGAAGCTTCATGGGTTTTTTTAATTCCTGGCAATTTTCCAGTGGATCCTTTTGCATTTTGGCTTCATTAACTTTTAAAGCTAATTTGCCATTAACCTGAGTCAAAATTGTTGCAGGATAGCTACAGGCTCAGAAAGTCAGTTCTGCTGGTCCATGTTCATGGTATTCTTACATCTTCGTAGATTACAAAAAGGTCATCTTTTCTGGTGTTTCTCTGTGGAAAGCTTTGGGAGTGATTATAATCCAACAGCAATTGCTATTCCTTCTCCAACATATTCCTTCTCCTCTGTTGTAAACTGCTGATGGCTGTGCCAGATATACCCATCAGACATGAAATTTTTCATGCTGAGTGTCTGTCTGAAGCTGATATTTCATTTTTAAATTGCTGCCAAAGTAGTTCCACTGTTTTCAAGAATGAAGGCAGAGAGGAACGTGTTATTTGGCCTATGTTAAAACATTCTGTCAGAATTGTGCACTTGTGCAGGTAAGGCACATGGAGACCTACCACTGGCCTCACCAACATATCCACGGAGCCACACTGGTGTCTGGCACTTCAGGGTCCTTTTACTGCTGGCAAATGCCAGAGGAACCCAGATATGTGCCAGCACAAAGCACCTCACCCCGGCTCTGCGTATGAGCAAGAGGATGTCAAACACGCTGCTGCCAGCTCTCCTGTCATCTCAAGTGGCAGAGGTGCCTTGATTTGAGCTCTCAAATCCACCCTGGAAGGTGTCCCTGGAACCACGCACAGCACAATTTGTAGCCTGGGCGGGGCTGGATTCCTGTTTTTTGACCCCAGAAAATGACAAGCGGTTGCATTTTAAGAGTGCCAGGTTTGCAAAGCCTGGGTAGCCTTGCTGCAGCCCCCTGGGACACTCTCATAGAGCCTTTAATTACATGGTCACGCAGTGTTTTCCCCCCACAGGACTCCAGGGCTCAGGATGGCTGGTGCTTTTCTAATGAGCAGCTGTTCAATATTTGGTTTTCTCCTCCTTTCTCAGCGTGTGGTTCTAGGGACATTATTCAAGCCCTGCTATGAATACAGAATTATTCATTTCTTTGTAAGCTTTTCTTTTTGCAGTGCTCCTTGCTTAATACCTCTGTGCTTCACAAATATAATCTTGTAAGACTCAAGTGAAGGGGGGAGAGGAGAAACAAAGAGTAAAGCAAAAAAAGGCATTCCACTAATGTGAGGGGACTTGATTTCAGTTGTGTGCCTTGCAAAGTAAATATACAAATAAATCTAAACATTTAGCTAATTGTAAGTCTTGGGGGGACAGCATGCACAAGGGTGCACGTGCCAGCAGCAGGAGGTCTGCATGCGACCATGGCATTGATGGGTGAGCGGGGCTGTGCAGCCCCTGTCCTTACCCTCGGATGGGGCACCTGCTGCTCTGCGAGGTGATGATGGGTGGTTTCCAACTCCCTTTACCTGCTCTCTTCCCACTTGTAAACCTGCCACGTTTTAGCCAACTCCAGATCTTCACAAAGATGAGAAGGAAGGAGGTGACAACAATAATACATTCAGTAATTTATGGCTGCTTTTGCAGTGCACGCTAATAAAGTCAATGGTATTTTAATAAAGTCAATGGTATTTGAAGTTGTGTGCTGGGAGCACTTGGATTACACTGTTCAAAACAGGCTGTTTAACCTAATCTACTCATTGTCATGGAGCTTCAAAATTAACAAGTTCTTGCAGTTCACAAAACTGAATTGGAAGTGTTTTAATTTTGTTTTGGCTGAGGTCCAAGAACTGTTTGAAGGGTGGAGTTGCAGACAGCGATACTGACTGACTCCAGGTGACTGCTGTGCAAATTAAGCTCCTGAAGGTAGATCAGGTCACCAGCAGTAGCTGGCAATCGTTTAATATGATTATGACCTAGGTCTGGTTTTCAAGTTTCTTCAAACAAAGCAAACACATACCGAATCAAACAACTTTGCAGTATGGGACTGCAGACACCCACAGGTCTTCATGCATTCACTCACTTGGTCTTCACAGATTTGCCTTCAGGAATTTCAGATCCCTGAAAACAGGGGGAAAATTTGGAGCAAGAAAGTCTTATCCTTGGTAGAGGAGGATCGGGTTAGGGAACATTTAAACCAACTGCACACACGTAAGTCTATGGGACCTGACAGATGCAGCCATACATGCTGGGAGAGTTGCCAATGTCCTTGCAAGGCCACTCCCAACCATCACTGAAGGGTCCCAGCAACTGGGGGAGGTTACTGAGGACTGGAAGAAAGCAAATGTCCTGCCTTCTTCAAAAAGGGCAAGAAGAAAGATGCAGGGAATTACAGGCCAGTCAGCCTTGCCTTGATCCCTGGGAAGGTGATGGAGCAAATCCTTCTGGGAATCATTTCTAAATGTATGGAGGACAAGAAGGTGACTGGGAGTAGTGAGCATGGATTTGTAAAGGGAAGATCATGCCTGACCATCCCAGTAGCCTTCTATTGTGAATTGACTGGCTCGGTAGATGAGTGGAGAGCAGTATGTTGTTTATCTTGACTTTAGCAAGGCTTTCAACACTGTCTCCCATATTATCCTCACAGACAAATTGATGAAGTACAAGCTACATAAAAGGACAGTGACGAGGGGATGGGACTAGGGGGTCTTCAGAGACCAGTTCCAGCCTCATCTATTCTGTGGTTCTGAAACAGGTGCAGGCTCTGGTTGCCCAACTTAATACAAGTGATTGTATTTGCTTTTCAACAGGCACATTTTAAAATCTAAAATACCTTTCTATGTGCATCCAGGGTAGTTAGATGAGTTCCCTCAGGCGCCACTAGATTTTGCTTTGGGAAGAGACTTTTGCCCTTGATGGAAATGATGATAAAATCTTAAGTGAAAGATGAGGGTGGATAGCACCATCAGTCATCAGCAAAGCAGCCTTCTCCTGCATCCAAGCTTCAGCTGCCATTCAGGCTGCAGCACCCTGGGCTGTTATCCCCTCGGAAAAGCCAGGGTGGTGTCTGCATAAGAGCACCCTCCAGCCAGCTCCCATGGGGATAGGTACAGCACAAAGCTGCTCCTGCTCGTAGCCCTGTGCTTCTTCATGAATGCTGGCTGATGGGCTGTACACAAGCTGGGAACTGGGTCAACCCTGATGTCTTTCCATGTGCCATGCAGTACTCTAGGTGAGTTCAGGAGAGATGGAGGTGTTTGCCTGACTTGGGGGAGGCTGAGGGGCTTCCTGCTCCTGGCAGGAGGAGAAAGCTGCCAGTGCACATCCACCCATGACATGGGCTGCAGCAGCTGACAAGCTGCTCGCTCAAGGGATCTTCCCCTGGGACTGAATTTTACTCACGATGCATAAAGAGTAGACAAGCAAGGTGAGATTAAAAAATTGCTGAAAAGGAATGGAAACCCCAGCTGAGAGGCAAAGGTCTGACCGGATATCTGCACCCCGGCAGTGGGCTGTTGGCTTTTCTCCCCAGCTGTGATAGAAAGAGAGATGTGAGCAGGAGCTTCACGGGATGATGGTTACTATGGCTACCCCCACACCGTCCATCCAGGCATCCATCTGCTTGGCTCACAGGGCTGGAAAAGATACACTGCTGCTTTTGAAAGCTGATGGTAATCTATCCTCGCTGGCTGGACAGGGATGATATCCTCCTCTGAGATCAATTTTGCCCAGTGTTTTTTAAGCTATGAAAACCATTCTAACAGCAAAGCCATGTTGACAAAGAGGGTATTGTTTCCTTTCAATAGTTGTCTTATTGTTACTGAAGAAGGGGTACAATGATAATGGAGAGGTACCAGTAGATCCCCAGCACACTGAAATGCCCACCATCTTCAGTGGGAGTTTAACCCTTCAGATTTACTTGGGAGATTGTGTACTCCTGTCAGCATGCTGTGGTGCTGGTTTGACACATTCACAGAGAACGGGGAGTGGAAGTTGGAAATGCAGAAGCTACTCTCTGTAACTGTTTGATCATGAGCCTTTTGGATGTCCACATACAGAAACCGTGGGATAAGCACATAGGTTTTGTGTAATAGACTGGTTTTCTTCCTGCCATAAAGTACTTGCTGCTCTGCATAGTTTTGCTGGCAAGTGGGACCCATGGGAAAAAGTGCTACATGTTGTGAATGACAGTATCAAGCACTGATCTTCCAGTAGATGTTTTAGAAAAGCTGAGCCAGGAAATCTTTTTTGAAAAGTGTTTGTTTAAATTTAAAAAAGAAAAAAGAAATCTCTTTTCTGGAGAGATGATCAGATAGAGTTTATATATTCTACCACTCTAGTGATCCTCTGTGTGAAGACTTTCTTTCACCTAGAGACAGGTCTGGGATGAAAAAGATTCTGCCAAATGTTGAGTGTCTTGCTCTTGGGCAGTTTTATAGTCCTCACCATTCAATACCACTGTGATTGTCCCATTAACTGTTTTATATGGCTATTTCTCATTGGAAAAGTCCTGAAAAAGCAGAATTCCTGATGGACACACGGTTGACATCTGTGGACTATATGAGGACTATATTGTGCTATGCAGGTAAATATGAAAAGCACAAACATGTAGACAGTGCAGGCTTACCACGGGCATATTGCATGCATCCTTTTGACTGGTGTGCCTTGAATGCAGAGTGCAGTTTAGTTTACCTTCTGGAGCATCACTGGTGTTAAACACAGTGGTGGCTTCCTCCTCCTGTTGTCACTGCACATTGGGATGGCTGGGGGCTCCAGGAAGCTGAAATCAGGTTCTCTGTTTCCTCTGTTAGGTGTGTCACATGGAAGAAGCAATCATTTCACAAGTCAGTAATTTGTCTTATCATTCTCCTTCCTGCCAGCTTTATCTAAGCTCTCTGTCTTCCAGGAAACTGCAGTCTGTTACGCTAGCAAGACAGGCTCTCCAGTCCTGACTGATAAAGGTGTAGACTGCGGGGCTTACAAACTATTTTAGCTAGAAAGGCTTTGTTACCAAGGCAAGTAGGGTGTAACGTGGTGACAGCAAACAACGATCCACACCCCAGGCATAGATGTGTGCTTATGCATATGTATATTTAAGTATACGGGTTCATTTCTGCTTGTCAGCATAAATCCATTAAAAAACCCAGTTCCTTCACCTGACCTTTGGCATAGCAGATGCTGGGCTGCAGGCAGTATTGCCTTTCTAGGGGAGGGTGGATTTGAGTTCCTAATCTTGCAGCCGTAGTCTGGTTGTTTGGGGATGCTGAAGGAAAAGATGAATGGTGTGCCCTTCCTACAGCCCATTCTTCATATTCCGACTTGCCAGTTGACTTGTTCCATATATATAAAGGGGTTAGAATACATTAACATTATTTTCAGATGTCTGATTTTTGACTTGGAAAATTGTTGGTTTCAGCTTCTGTGCCAGATGGCTGAGGGAAGAGAAGTCTGTGCTTTGTGCTAAATGTTTGTGAGAGAATCTGAGGAAGCGGAGTCCAATTAGCATAAAAAGCCATTGTGGTCTTCCAAAATCTGGGAATGGGAAGTCAGTGACACAGAATGAGCAATCACCTGCCTAAAATAAAATTAACTGCAGCTGCAAATCAGAATGGTACCTAGCTGAGTCCACAAGCCTCAGAAGCGATTAACCATCATGGATGACAGAAACGAAACACCATTCTGGCTCTGATGTTAGGAATCTTGACTCCATCATCTGTATGGGAAAGATTATAGCGTGCCTTCAGAAAACCCACCATCTGCCGCATGTATCCAACTTCTGTCCTGGAAACTGTTGTGAAAAATCAACAGGAAAAGGCATCCTGAACTGCAGATCCATATCCACTTGAATCCTAATCTAATCTACTCAGGATATAAGTGCATGCTTGTGATCTGAAAATGTGATGCCCTTGACAAAAGTTTGTTCCACTCTTTACGACCTCCCACAAAATTCATTTGTGATAACCAGGAGTGGATTTACTGGAGGGAGGATGGGGGCTTGCACCCCATATTACCTGTATACTGTGTGTGATCTGGGCTTGTAGGGGAAGGGACGGGCTGTGTAAAGGGCTGCTGGAGGAGGACTTCACACTTTGGCCTTTCTTGCCCCTCAAGAGTCCCAAAGAAGGACATTCATCACTACTCTGCCTCCTGAAGGCAGGTGGAGGCTGCAGGGGCTGAGCTTGTGGAGAGATCCAGCCTGGAGAGAGGCAGTGGGCAGGGGGTGCCTGCAAGGGGAGTGTGATGTTGGCTGAGGGGTAGGTGTAGAGGTGTAGCCCCTTTGTGCTAAGGGGTAGGTGTAGAGACTGCTGTCTCTCTACAGCTATCAGGACAGCATACTGTGCCTGTGTTCAAGCTTACAGCTACATCCAGCTCTGCAATAACATTTGACTTTTTAGAGGCATGCAAAATTTGTGTGCAGTGTCCCCCAAGCCTCCTCTTACTGTTTTAGCTCAGAGGATACAAAATCCATTCCTCTCTACCTATTCCAGATTCACTCTCAACAGCACCAGTGCTGCTTTGGCCCTTTCCTCCTCCCCAAACTTGATGGCTGTTGCCAGTCTTCCTCTGAACACTCACACTCACGTACACACCAGAGCCCAAAGCTTCACCACCCTCATTTCAATGGAGACACTGTTCTAGGGATATCCCATGGGCAATATGTTTCTGTTGACCTTTAGCATATCTCACAAGCTTTCCTGGGTTTTGCAAAACTATGAAGGGAATGTGCTATGCATGGAGCAATTTGAAACAATACAGTTGTCTCCTTTTTAAAGACAGGAAGTGAAAATGCAACGTTAACTGCCCTGCAATTGCCAGTGAAGGTAGGGATCGTGTAACAGGGGTAGCTGGAATTTAATCACAGTTAATGAAAACATCTCCATGCACTAGAAAAAATACCATTAGATTTCCAGTGACACAAGTAAGTAACGTTGGGAGTGTCAGAACAGCTGAAATGAAAATGCATTGGAGCAGTCTTTGCATAGATGCAGAGGAAAATAAGGAAGAGTTAGCCAGGACAGGGGAGTGGGCACTCCTCTGCATGGGAGCGTGCTGCCCAGTATAGTAGAGAAGAGCCACACAGGTGTTCATATCCCCATTTGCATCAAGCTCTAATGAGAAAATGGCCTGAGGGACATTTAGAAAAGCCAGGAGAAACACAGTTGCTAAGAAGGATTACCAGCACTTTGCTTTTAGGTTGGGCCCCTGGGACACAGATTAAATAACTTGCCCAAGGTAACAAATAAGCCTGGAGGAAAGCCCAGCAACCCAAATCCACAGCCCAGCTCAGCGCCGTAGCTCCTCCCGTTCTGCTGGGATGCACGTGCTCTGCGCCTCTGCCAGGCCATGGTGCTCTGCCCTGGAAGGTCAATGAGCACAGGCAGTTCTGATGCTGTAGAGGGAGTGGGTAAAGGAGTGAACCAGGTTTATTTATTTTAGGTATTTAGCACTCATTTAACTCGGAAATTACTCTTGAGATTAACAGTATCCAGTAAATGTGAGTTGTTGAGGAAATGGGCAGTAAACTTAGCTGTAACGCTCAATACAAAAAGAGTAAGCAGCTTCCCCATGGCATTGCAGTATATTGTGGTATGGCCATCTTCTACAGCCATCAACCACATAAATTCCTCTGCTGTTTCTCTTTTGCTTGGGCCAGGATCTTAGCTGGGGTAAGTTGGTGTAATGTATACAGGCCTGAGATGCTTCTTCAGAGCCACAGCTGGCAGGAAAACTGGAAAAGAGAAAGGGCTGTAGTTCCTGTAGAGGAGGAACAATTCAGCTGTATCTTTAGACACATAATTTATTGAGGCATTATTCTCCTCTCTGTGGGAGCCACACTTCACTGCCATTTAGCTCTAGCCACGACAGCTGAAGGTTTGGGTCACTCCTTGGCTCTGGTTACCTTTATGACTGAGTGTTGAAAACTTCTGAAACTCAGATCGGGTGTGTTGGTGTTTACATAAAAACCAGACCTAACTTTGCATCTCCGAAATAAATCCATAAATGTCTGTAATATTCAGTCTGCTAACCTGTCTCATTTTGGGGGAAGCAAGAAAGGAAATTAATATCCCTTCTAAGTATTTCTTTGCTTTTTTCATTTTCTCTCTGAAACATAAAATCAGTAAGAAAAACACAAGGCAAAGCCTTTGGGAAAAAAAGTAAAACATTTGCATAATTTCTTAGGATGCTAGAAAGACCTGGATACTCAAAAGCTGCTGTCTATAGGAGGAGTCCAAGATAGCACATTTTATCAAGCACATATTCTTCTGGGTTTGAATTCGTCACTTAATTCACTGATATTCCCCTTCTGATATGTGATTTATGCCTTCATACATCACTCTGAAATATGGGATAGTGCTTCTTTTCCTCCTGTGCAAGTTTTAGCCCCTTCTTTTATAAACATCATCTTCTGATTAATAAAAATCAGCTTTAAAATAGGCTTTGGGCCCCGTTTTTAGGCATTTCAAGGTCAGATGTTTAATGCCCTTGCAAGCAGAGGGGATTACACATGAGCGGAGACATCTGTTCATGTGTGAGCAGCCACACCTGGCGTCTTCAGGCTGCCTCATGCCTGGGCCTCCATGGGGTTCTCAGATCATCTCCTTCATGGCCCCTCTCATGTTCCAGGCCTGATTTTTTTCTGATTTTTTTTTTTCTTAAAGGCATTCTCAGAGTAGATCTGCGAGGTCAGGCCTCACACAGAAGACAGCTAGGAATGAGACTGGCTGTGTCTTCCCACTTTGCCCATTATATCTGTTAAAGCAGTGTACTGGGACATGTCAACCCGAGGTATTCTGCCCTGTTTGAAGCACAGGTCATCATCCAGTTGGCAGTCTGCCCTACGCAAGACTTCAGTGGAATTTTGAGGTGCGCTGTCCTGAACATCACTGATCGGATCTCTTTTACTTTGAATGATTCACTGCACCGTGGGTTTGACACTGCCTTTCTCTTTCAAGTCCCAGCTGAGTCCCCCTGCATCACTGTGGTGAGGGATGTTGCTTGGAGCTTTCACCACACAGCACTGAGGGAGCTTCATCACGTATTTCCAGAAGTGCCACCTCTCCCCGTAGCCTCTGGCAGCCTGCCTCGCTCGGCTCTCTTCTGCAGATCTCACTTATATGTACTTCAGCCTTGCTGCATGTTGTTGAGGAATACCTAACATCTTAGAGCTTTGAGCATGCCTGCCATGCAGTGGGGTGCCTTGAAATTAGGAAGTGCACTACTGTAAGTGGCAACAGTTAAAAATCCCCTGTGAGACCTGTCTCTGGAATTTTATTGCCTTTGAAAAATGTTCCCGTTGATGAGTACAGTATTGGCTCTTTTTTTTTCAGCGTCCCACTGGAAGTGACATACTGTCTCCAAAGCCCCATAATGTACCTGACCGTACAATCTGTAACATGAGGAAACTCTGAATCAGCCTCCTCAAGTGATGAGCTTATGCCCTGGAGTACAATGAACACAGAGCGCTGGTTGCTTGAATAGCTGCTAAAGTTATTAATAGTCTTAAAAAACATCCTGGAAATTCTTTTCGGTCCATTCTTAGTACTTGTTGACCTCAAACTGGCAACCACATGAAAAAATGTTGGGAGGGGAAGCACGGATTAATACAAGAAAATAGAAAACACATGGTGGAGGGAGGGAAGATCAACAAGGCAGTGTTACTGAAACAGAGGGCTCCTCATTTCTCATCCTACCTCTTCTCCTCCTCAGCATTTTTGATCCGGGATTGCTCTTTTCTAACTGTTGTCCTTTCTTACTCCTGAAAAAGGGTGAGTCTGTCCTGTTGGCTTGTCTTTCTCCAAGCAACAACACAGCAGAGACGATATTTTTGACTATTATTAGTTATTGCCACTGTTAATTAGAAGGAAGACCTGTTTGATCCTTTGTGCTCTTCTTAGATGTCTCATCCCCTCCATTTTGCCTGTGTTTCAGGGGGATTTTGGGGCATGTTGGTATCTTGAAAAACTGGTCCTGAATAGAGAAAGGCACACTGCATCTAATCCTGTCAAAAGACTTTGAAATGGTATTTTGCATTATGAAAGCTGCACATTTGTACTATAATTGAATAGTAATAATGATAGCTTAACTAATAAAGATGGGATTTCAAAACACATTTTTCTTTCGCAGCTCAGCCTATAATTCTTAAATGGCTCCCTGCCAAAGCTTTGAAAGCCAAAGATTATTATTTGTCAGCTATTAGAAACTGTGTGTTAAAAGTCTAATCTCCTGCGTTTTGTGCTGTGTGTACTACAGAGCTAACAGGGCTACAGAAATATTGCTTTGGAGGCTTTGCACATACTGCATAACTGCTGGGAATTTGTTGGCCCTGGCCATAAAGAGGCTGGAAATGGTTATTTTAGCCGGCATTTAGGATGTGGTTTTCTGGCTGGGTAGTAAATAGGCAGGTGTAGCCTTATCTAGTGCAAGGATGGACAGTTGAGCTGCTACCACCACATTATATGACAGTAAGATATAGCCCATACTGGGAAATGATAAAACTCCCATCCCTGTGCAGTCCTCACTTCCTTTCAATACTGCTGTCTCTTATTAGTGAATGGATCAAGCTAGTGTTAGTTAGCGATTTCCTCATACTACATTGTAGGTGCATCTTTAAACAAATGACGGAGCTCTGATATTGACCTCAGCTTCTTGCAACTGTTTCCTTGCTTATTTTTAGATTTACAAGTCTGCTGATACAACAGGCTGGTAATGGCCATTTTGATATAGCACATAGTTCCTCGTGTATTTCAATAATTAGACATTTCATAGCATTGCTTAACAGAAGTATGACTCTTCTAGTCTGAGAAGCCTCTTTTATCTTGTATTATCTTCATTTTACCCCTCCAGAGAAGCACAACAAACACTCCCTGCCACCTTTTACACCTCATCTTCAATGTCTGGTAGTAATGCATGTGTCACTTCTATGCCTGCTTTTGTTACACTCTATAGCAGTACGCAGTCAGTGTACTTTTACACATTCTTGACTTACAGAGAAGTTTTATTATAATGATGTAATTTGTTTTGTCATGTGACCAAAGGAGGAACCTTCTGGGGTGTTAACTGATCAGTACTGGCAGACTGGTCTTTCTAGAAAAATATTGCTCCAAGTTCACTAACTTAAAAACAAGGCAATTAAATGAAACAGGTGATGGAAAAGGTACCCTTTCAGATTTGTTTCATGATTTTTTTTCCACAATCCAACTTACTGTTTGCACTATCTTAAAAATGTGAAAATAAAACATCTTTTTATCTTCTAATGACTTCACATTTTAACAGAAAGTATGGTCTTTACGAGGAATTCTTGATCTTTTCCATGGTTTTCTAATAAATAAAAAAAAAAAAAAAAAGGAATAAAATAAAGAAATTGGTTCAGACCTCAGGTGATCTCAAAAGCCCAAAGTTTGAACCACGGATTGAATATGAAGAGGGTAGTAAGGTCTTGCTCATCTAACTCCTTTCCCTGAATTTAGAGCAAAAGAATTTGTACCCCATTAGTTCTGTGGTCTATTTAGTTCCCCAGCTGAAAACAAAACATAAGGGAAACAAGGAACCATCCAGCACTATACAGATAATTTGGACATACCCAGTCAGCACTTGCTTCACTTCTGAATTGTGCACATTTCTGGAGCAAGCATAAGCAGCAAGGACACAGGACATGAACGTAACCAAGACAGAGGCAGAAAAACATACAGATCATTTTCTAAGGACTGGATTTATTGTCACAGAAACTCACATTACTGGCCTTGATCACCTGAGCTTGTGCTAGCAACTCCAGCCAGATGATTAGAGGATGCATTTTTCTCTTTTTCCAATTTTGCTGGATAAACCAAACAGCTCTACTCAGTCAGGATCATTTTTCTTTGCTAAAGAGAATTATTTGCTGTTTTCTGTAGGCTGTTCAGTGCCACCAACACAGTTGAACTTCTGCCAACATTGTGGACAGAGGTCTTCAGCAATCACCCCAAAAGTTGCCATCAGAGAAAAGTGGAGATGGAAGGGGAATGTCTGAGTTTATGTGGGCTTTGCGTTGCTGTAGATGGTCTGACTTCATTTGATCTGATCTTCCCCTGAATGATGGTGATAGATGTTGCGTTTAGGATCAGCAGGCACTTTAATGCAAAAACAGTTGAAGGCAGTTGGTATCCAACCCTTAGCTTTGGTTTGCTTTGGATCTAAACACTCCTTCTATTTCTAAGTAGCTTACCATGTTGACTTTCATTTTTTTCCTTAGAAAAATAAAATATATTTGACAATGACTTGTGATTGTTATGGGTTTCCTCTAGGTTGGGCTCTCCACTGAAGAACAACAAATTATTACAGTTCTATGCAGCAGAAATTTTACAAGCACATAAATTGTCTAGGCATAGCTGTGAGATGATTTGGATTCCCTGGTTAGGAATTTCAAAACTGATGTTCACAGAGGTCATGGACCTGTTGTCTAATTGAGAACTAGATGTCTCAGTGCCATAACTAGCCTGGGAAAAAAATGCTGAAGAGAAGTGTGCTAAAGGGCCTTTCCACATAAATTTCTATGTAATAAAAAGTTGGAAGGATGCATTAGATCCCATCAATTTAATGAAACATTTACAAAACCTCCAAATGTCTAAACAATTATCAGTTGCTTCATTTATTTAGACTGCTTGCTTCTACTTCTACAAATAAACTATTACCCTCATTCTATTACTGTTCTTGCTACACATGTAAAACTTTCATGTAGCTGGCAACTCATTTTTGTTGAATCTTGGCTCCTGAGAGACAGATCTGGAACACCTTTGCAGCAGGGCAATCCAGCAGAGAGAAGTTTTCTGGCTTCACTGGAGCAACAGAGATCAGAAACTTCTTCAAGGAGACCCCTTTGCATGTAAATGCAGTTTGAACAAAGCCACATAGGGGTAAAT